>NW_017729033.1:82234899-82246569 GCF_001723915.1 Gavialis gangeticus | reverse complement strand
AGGTCCCTTCCAACCTTAGAAACTATGAAACTATGAAACCACCCCTGCACATGGGGCAGTGGGGGGCACCGGGGTCACTCCTCCCACCTGGCACCAGCACGGCACCTTCCCCATGGTGTGGGTGCAGTGTGGCTCAACAGGGTGTTGCGTGCTGCCTGGAATCTGAGGCCACCGGGGATGAGTGCTACTGGGCTTTGGGTGACTGCTGGAGCCACCTGACCTCCCAGACAGTGCATGGTGTCTGGCGGAGCCATGCTGCATCTGCACAAGGGGCAGCTGCTGTGCTGGTACCAGATGGGGGGGTGATCCCCAGTGCCCCCCACTACAGGGGGCGGGGTTCTGCCATGAACCCTCAGAAACCCCAGTCCCTGCTGCTGCAGCTGCTGAGGGTGGGGCTTTTTTTTTTTTTTAAGTGCCAGGAGGCTGGTCCGGGTGGGGAAAGGTGGCAGGGCAGGGAATCTCCCATGGCTTCTTGCATGGCTCCTCCAGTTGTGCCTGTCTCTGCCCCAGTTGGGGGAGCCATGGGGGCTCTGCCCATCTGTCGCATGCCCAGCTGGCATGGGGTGCGTGTGTGTGTAATGCAGGTATGGCTTGCTCTGGGCAGCAGCAGGGCATAGCCCCTGCTCCCAGCACTGCCAATGCTGCATCAGCATTGGGAGCAGGGACTCTGCACTGCCACAACTTGGCAGCTGGTGTGGGGTGGTGCAGGATGCAAGGGCAGCAGTGCTGGGAGTGGGGGCTATACCCTGCTGCTGCTTGCCCCTTCCGCCCAGAGCCAGCTGTGCCCACATCCCCCCACCCCATCACCCCAGCTGGGCAAGTGGCAGCAGGGCGGGAGCCCTGCTTTGAGCACTGCTGCACCCACATACCATGCTGCCCCATCCCCTCCCCGTGTAATGCACCCCTCCCACCCCAGCTGCACAGCTTGTCCCAGCGCCATCCCTTCCTCCCCCATGCCCTTTCCGTCCTCCATCCCCCAACCCCAATGGACTTACCAGCTGGAGGCAGTTGTGTCAGCTGCCTGTTTAGTCTATGGCCAAATCTCCAAAGCAGCCAAATCTTTTCCAAGGCTTTTCCAAATCAATTCAGATGCTTCAAATTGATTCAGAGCTTTTAATTGGTCTCTTGATGCGATTTGGATTTGGAGATTTAGTTCCCAAATTGGGACAAATCTCTTCCAGATTGAATCAGCTACCAAAGCTTTGCACAACCCTACTGTGTGGTGCAGTAAGGTGGGTAACCTGGGTCTTCATCACAAGTGCAGCAAAAACTTCCCCCGGCACAGCTTCTTAAATGAATTCTGTAGTCACTGAAGTATGGGGCAAAGTAGTCATGGGTTTTGGCCAGCTCCATTTTCAGGCATCCAAGTTTGCTACAAACCCACAAGGATTTTGTGCACATGTCATGGCTGCTACTGCACATGCTTAACCTGTATGACTATGTATCCATGCATAGTAGTCGAAATGAGCAGGGCTATGCGACTAGGGGTAGAATTCCTCTGGGCATGTTAGTGCTCAAAATACCTTGTATTAGCCAAAAAAAATGACTCCTTAGATGATCAGGAAAGAACAGAATGTCACTCTGGGTTTCCTGGATGGGTTTCTTTATAAATCTCAGGTCACTTGCTCAAGATTGTGTCTGTTTTCTCAGTGGTGGCATCCCCTATTCTATGGATATTTGTACAGACAATCTGAAAATACAGTACTAGCTCAGGAGGTTTCTTGTCATAAGTCACAGGGTCTTCTATCCATTACACCCAACATTTCAGCAAATCTCACCAGAAGACAGGTTAGATGCTGTCTCTACTTACTTTTACAGAAGTGAGACAAGAGCACACCTTGTTCCCCACTGACTATAATGGACAGGAGGCTCGAACTTCTAATGAAGGAGTTTATTTATCTAAATTTTATCTAAAAACTGCAAGTATGGTTTGTCTTATCTGAAAAATAAATCAACCAAACCATAGAACTTTTCTTTGTGTTCCCAGCTGATTGAGTTGTAGATTTGGGTCTATAGAAACTTCAAGGCAGTGAGAGATGCTTACCTATAACTTTTATCATTTCAATTACTAGATCAGTCTAGACAGAAGTACTGTAAGATAGATATGTATCTGGTAGGGCTGTGTGAAATATCACTGGGTGTTTTGTTTCAAAGGTGTTTCAACATGTTTTGAGCTCTAAACAGTGAAATTGAAATGAAACAAAAGGCTTCAAAACAGCTTGAAAACAAAACAAGGGCAGTCAAAGCATTTAGAAAGTTTTGAAACATTTTGAGTTTTGAAGCTGGGCTTACTTAGCCTCAGCGCGGTCCCAGGTGGCAGCAACATCCTCCTGTCATCTGGCACACAGATCAGGGGCTCACATGCCTAGGAGGGCTGCAGGGCTGTACCAGACTCCTCCTGGGGGTGTGAGCCCTCAGATCTGCACTGGATGACAGGAGGCTGCTGCTGCCACCTGGGACCAGAGGCGGCAGCAGTTTTCCTCAGCACTGGGCAAGGGCTGCACCCAGCACTGGTCCCAGGCAGCAACCTGAGCCTCCTCTCATCCAACACAGATTCAGGGGCTCGCATCCCTGGAAGGAGTCCAGCACAGCCTGGCAGCCCTCCCGGGGGTGCAAGTCCCTGGATCTATTCCCTGATGAGAGAACACTCAGGTTGCTTGTCCCACCTGGGGCCAGTGCTGAGCATGGTCTGTGCCCAGCACCAGAAAAGAATGCTGCTGCCACAGCCTGAGGCTCACAACCCTGGGAAGAGTGTGGCACAGTCCAGCAGTCCTCCTGCGGGTGCAGGCCCCTGGATCTGTGCCCCAATGAGAGGAGGCTCAGCCAACTTGTTCCACCTGGGACTGGTGCCCCCCGGTCACCTCCCTGCTTGGCTACAGTCCCCCCATGCACCCTTCACCTGGTTCCAGCCCCCCTGCACATCTCCTGCCCAGCTGCAGGCCCTCTGCATGCTCCCTGCCTGGCTGCAGCCTGCCCCATGTTCCCCTCCTGGCTACAACCCCCTGGGCACCCCCACCTGGCAGCAGCCCCTCCACATGCTCCTCTCCTGGCTACAGCCCCCTGCATGTTCTCTTGCCAGCTACAGCCCCCTGCATGCTCCCCTCCCAGATGTATCCCCACCTCATGGCCCCCACCTGGCTCCAGCCATGCAGGGGCCAAGAGCGCAGCTGCTGTTGCTGGTAAACTGCAGGAGGCTGGAGCTGGGTGGGGGCCACATGGGGGGGCTGCAGCTGGGTGGAGGGTACATGGGGGGCTGTAGCTGGGAGGGGAGCATGCAGGGGGGCTGCAGCTGGGCAGGTTATGTGGGGGGCTGGAGTCAGGCAGGGGACATGTGGGGGGTCTGTAGCTGAGCAGGGACGTGAGCAGGGGGGTGTCAGTCCAGGTGGAACAAGCAGGCAGAGCTTTCTGTCATTGGAGCACAGATCCAGGGGCTCACACCCCTGGGAGGGCTGTCGGGCTGTGCCAGACTCCTCTTGGGGGTGCAAGCCCCCAGATCTTGGCCATATGACAGGAGATTCAGGCTGCAGCAGCAGCAATCTTCTCTGGTGCTTGGTGTGGGTTGTGCCCAGCACTAGTCCCAGGTGGCAGCAGGAGCCTCCTCTCATCCAGCATGCACATCCAGGGTCTCGCACCCCTGGGAGGAGTCCAGCACAGCCCCACAGCCCTCCTGGGGATGCGGGCCCCCAGATCTGCACACCAGATGAGAGGAGGCTGCTGCTGCTGGCAAGTGACCAGACTTTTGGCTTGACCAGTTTGAGGTGCAGTTTCCCAGGTGCATCCAGGCAGTGGGGGCTGTAGCCAGGCAAGGATCACATGGGGGGGCTGCAGCCAGGTGGGAAGTATGTCAGGGGGGCTGCAGCCAGATGCAGGGCATGCAGGAGGGGGCTGCAGCTGGGTGGGGAGGGGTGCACAGGGGGGGCTGTAGCTGAGCAGGGAGGCGAGTGGGGGGCACCAGTCCAGGTGGGACAAGTAGGCTGAGCCTCCTGTCATTGGGATGCAGATCTGGGGGCTTGCATCCCCAGGAGGGCTGCTGGGCTGTGAAAAAACAAAACAGTTTTGACTAAACAAAATGGGACAGTGCTTTGAAATGAAACAAATTGACAAAATAGTTTCATAGTTTCATAGTTAGTAGGGTTGGAAGGAACCTGAGGAGATCATCAAGTCCGACCGAATAGCAATTACATCATTCTAGTTCCTCTAAATTTGATGAAAAGAATAGGTCTAGCCTAATAAATTATAAAGCTATAGATGCATGAAGCTCTTCATGTTAAAAGTTTGCTTCTGCACTGACTAATACAATTCCAAGGATAAAGAGGACTGAACCAAGTTCCAAACAGTCTCAAATGTAATGGTCAGATTCACAATCCAACCCAAAATCTGTGCCAGAAGCTCAGCTCCATCACTAACACCAATGTAAAGAAAAGGGCTTCTGATTTTTTTTAAACTTCATTCAATGTCCATTCCATAAAAGCATGGGAGTGAGTCCTCTTTCATCAGCAAAAGAATGCTCTTGGTCTTCAATACCTTATATAATTTATTTCCTGTTCCCATGTTGGGTACGTCTAAGACTTGCCATAAAGACAATTTGAAGAAGGAAGCATATAGCTGCCCTGTCTTACAATTTTACAATTAACCTACACATATTATGAGCATTGCTTTGGGGTTTTTTTGGTTTGGGATTTTTTGCTCGTACTTTTTGTTTATCTTTTGTGTAGAGAGACATATAAAGCAAAATAATTAAGGGGAACAGCTTATTAAAACATTTCTTTTGAACAGGGAATATTTTTAAAGTTTGAAGTGAGATGTTAATTGGTTTTTTTGGTAATAAATAAGATCTGTTCCAAGTTTATATTATGAAGTCTGACTGATTCATTACTTTTAGTCTCAAGGCACCCACATGAATGATTTTATAATAGAATTGCATTAATATCATAAGTTATGTCAATTATGGTTTTAAATTGAACACTAATGGAAAAATAGTGTCTTTTGCACGTATTTATAATTAATATTTTTTCTACCAAATAATTATAGTCCTGCATTGTAAGAGCATTCCTGCATTTAAGGGGGTATGTCAGCTTTTTCACTGAGGACCCCTCTGTGAAATATTTAATAGAAAGCAAGAAAGAGAACAAATAATTGAAAAGGAAGTACATGTAACCATTTTATGTTACTTGAAATTAAGCAAGTTTTCTGAAAGTAAGCATATATAGGACACATCTACACAAGATGCTATACTGTGCAGTAGACTAACCTACTACCCAGCAAATCATCACTGTCTTCTTGTGCATGGTATTTACCAAACAGTAAATTAGTCTACTGTGCAGTTGGCTACTATCTGTAGATATAGGTAGTCGATTAGCTGTGCAGTAGCTACTGCACAGTAGTGCATGTGTTGATGGCAACTTCAGTACAAATCTGTGCCCAGTCAGCCAGACCAACAATAAGGTAGCCTCCTGCTTGAGTCAGAGCCATGTGTCTGGGGGTTTCTCCAGCCATATGATAGGAATGGCCCCTTGGAGGGTGAAGGGGTGGAAGGCAGTCATCTGTGGCAGGGCCCACTCAGCAAATTTACCATGGTTCCTGGGTACCTGTGCAGACTTGACCCCCAATCTGAGGCCTGGTGGTGCAGAGACCCTCAGTACACTGCATGTTATCTCTGAAATATTGTGAACTCTCAGAAAGAGCTTCTCTGTCCTGGCTTTACAGGTTTAGCAGACGCGTATGGAGGAGAACCATCAGCGGGGATGCACCTTCAGGGCACTGCTGCTGTCAGTGGGCCTGAGATGAGGTTTAGCACTGCCTGCAGCAGCCAGGGCCCCCTGTTCTAGGTCCACCAGTGTCCTGGCCTCCCAACTGGACTGCCCCCCACCACTCACCCAGGTGCCATGCTACCCCTGAGTGGGATCTGCCTAAAGCAGGGTCAGCACTGTATACAGGCACTGCTGGACCTGGCCCCATGGTGGAAGAGGGGGAGCAGGCAGTGCAGCCTAGACAATGGACACCCTCACTCCCAGCCAAACCCCAGCCCACCAGCCTTGCCACAGTAGTAGAGAGTAGCCAGAGGCAGAGGTGCCAGGATCTGTCCTGCTGGCACCTTTACCCCACTGTCCCTTCTCTAGGAGGGTACACACTACACTGTACATAGTTACACTGGGAAGAGGGTGCTTTATTTGTAGTGGGTGGTGTGGCTAGGGGTGGGTTTTGTTGTTGGGAAGGGAAATAAAGACTGTTTCTTGAAATTATCCATAGTGTGAGTAGTCTTAGCGTTGCCCTGTGAGCCTGGGGTCTATGGGTGGCTGTCCAGGTACCCTACTGCAAGGGGTGGAGGAAGTGGTCTGCGAGCACCTTATGGACACAGTGTCCTGTGGGGAGGGTGGGCTGGCCCCAGTCTCCCAGGACAATGTCCACTGTCAGGTCTGCCCCACCCCCCCAGGGCCCTCTGCTAGGCTAAGCCTGTCCCTGGAGCCCCTTGACAGGCTGAACTTGCCCTTGGAGCCCATTGGCACCTGGAGCCTTTAGTTCCTTTTGGCTAATGCAGAGGGGAAGAGCATAGCAGGAGCAGGACTGGATCTGCAACTCAAATTTACATGTGAGTACTTACCTGCACAATAACGCATATTAGGCCTGTGTGAATAGGCAACTATTCAATTTAGATTTGGCTGATTTGGATTCAGCCAATTCACTCTGAGATTCAAATTGTTTTTCCAATTCGATTCAGCTGAATCAATTCGGAAAAGATTCAGCAATTCGGAGATTTGGCCATAGGGTATGATGGGAAAATCAATGAAATATCTATAACTTTCTTGTTTTTTTGGCTGATTTGGATGAAACTTGCAGGGATGGTAGCCTCTGCTGAGAGCATGATGTCTGCTATGCTTCAAGGAGACAGGTGCAGGGGTTCCTGGGAAACTGCATCTCAAGCTTATGACAAGCAAAACTCATGTCATGTCTGTGTGTAAAGCCAGTGGGGTGAAAATTGCAGGGGTGGTAGCTCTTGCTAAGGCCACAAAGCCTGACAAGTTTCAAGGAGATACATGCAGGAGTTTCTGGGAAACTGCCCCTCAAACTACTGACAAGCAAAACTCATGACATAGGTGACACTGTGTGTGTGTTAAGGCTCAGCGGGGTGAAAACTGCAGGGATTGTAGCCCCTGCTGAGGCCATGAAGCCTGAAAGGTTTCAAGGAGAGAGGTTCATGGGTTTCTGGGAAACTGAACCTCTGCACTTTTACCTGCTACATTCCCCTTCCACCCCAGCCTGTCCCTCACCCCATGATGCCTCCATTTCCATTTTCACTGACTGGCTTTCTTGCCTGCACTGCGCACCAGGCGAGCCTGTGGCTTCTTTACTATTCCTTCCATCCAGTACCGGGAGATACACCAACAGCACATACTTCCTCAGCCTGACAAAGGGTTTTTCAACCCGAAAGCTTCCTAAGATATTTTTTTCTATTTTGGTTATTTTCATAATAAACATATAAACATAAAAACACAAGATGAGCCATCACACACCACGAGCAACATATATCCAACACAACATATTTACTTCTTGTTGTTAATTCCTTTATAAAAAGAAAGGCTCTGTGACAGTTCCATCTGGGTACCTTTGACGCTGCTGGTGCTATTGGTGTTGAGCAAGCTAAGTTATTCTGACCTGCCATCATTTACAGTGGTGGACCAGACCAAGATTGTAGGGGAGGAGAAAACCTCATGGGGGCACACTGTCATGTTGTGCAGAGGCCCCAGCACCAGGAAGGGTGCACCTGAACACACACACAGTCCCACAAGCACCCATGTCACGAGTTTTGCCTGCCTGTGGACAGAGGTACAGGGCCCCAGAAGCCAGATTTCCCCTGCACGTATCTCCTTGACAGCCTTCAGGCTTTGTGGCTACAGCAGGCCCTAGAAGACCTGCAGTTTTCACCCCTCTGTGCCTTAACACACACACAGTGTCACCTATGTCATGAGTTTTCCTTGTCAGCAGGTTGAGGTCCAGTTTCCCAGAAACCCCTGCACCTATCTCCTTGAAACTTGGCAGGCTTTGTGGCCCCAGCAAGAGCTACCACCCCTGTACTTTTCACACCACTGTGGCGTAACATACATACACACACATGACACAAGTTTTGCTTGTTGGCAACTTGAGGTGCAGTTTCTCAGAAACCCCTGCACCCATGTCCTTGAAACCTGGTAAACTTTGTGGCCTTAGCAAGGGTTAGGAAGCCTGTCATTTTCAACCCACTGTGGCTTAACACACATACATGACCTGAGATTTGCTTTCAGGATTTTGAGGTGTGGTTTCCCAGAAACCCCTGCACCTATTACCTTGAAACTTAGCAGGTGTCATGGTCTCAGCAGTGGCTACAATCTCTGCAATTTTTATAAGAATCAACCAAAAAACAAGAAAGTTATAGATATTTCACTGATTCCCCATTGTACTCTATGGCCGAATCTCCAAATTGTCAAATATTTTCTGAATCAATTCAGAAGCTCTGAATCAATTCAGAAAACCTAAAGCTTACAGTGATACAATCTGGATTCATATATTTGGCCTTCAAATCATCCATATCTTCTCTGAATCCTAATTGTGATCCAAAGCTTTACACTGCCCTAAAGAATATGTAGGTGCCAACCAGAAGCGGATTTGCTCTTGATCAGCCCTGACACTAGGGAGCCAGCCTGAGCCCTGCCACTAGGGGGCCTCTTCTGCCCCAGGGCTGGGCCACTTCTATGACTGCCCCAGCCACAGGCCCTTTAAAAATCTTCAGGCATGTTGAGACCCAGGGCATAACAGGAGGGAGCCTGGGGGGACTCTTGGTCTCTGCAGCCCCTGCATAGGCCACAGGCTGCCTGTGCCAGCCTTCCTGCACCAGGGTACAACTGCAACCAGCTCCTGGCCACTGGGACCAGCGCCATCTGCCTGCAGCCAACCCCCAGCATCCTGGCTGGACCCTGAAGGTGCTGAGGGGCATCATCTCACTGGGCAGCTGCTAGTCCTGTGCTGTGCCCCTGTGTTGACTGCAGGCAGCTGCCCAGGACCAGCAGCACAGGGAAAGCTATGTGGAGGCTTGGAGAGCCAGCATGGAAGCCCTGATGGCATCATAACCAATACCATATTCCACCATCCAGGGCCCCATTTGGTCACAGGAGGAGACTGGTGACTTCATGGCACTGTTGGGCAAGGCGGAGGTACAGAGCAGTTCACACAGGGCAGGTGCTCCAACACCCATGTCTATGAGGGGCTGTCAGGCTGGATGCAGGAGCATGGGCATGAACAGTCAGCACTGCAGGAGCATGGACATGAACAGTCAGCATGGCAGTGCCTCATAAAGGACAAGCAAGGCCTTGTGGGAACAGTGGGTCACCATCACCAACCCCCATGGTTTGTTGGGGAGTGGCTGCAAGTCCATGCCCTTTATGTGGCAACTGGATGCCATTCTTGCACCCCAGGACCCAGGCTGCAGCTATGATGTGTACAGCAGCACAGGCAATCTGCTGGGGCAGGCACTGGCCCAGGCTCCCCAAGTTGCTTGTGGAGGTGAGGGGTGGGGAGATAGGTAGGATGGGCTACTGGTGCTTGGAGGGGCCCAACCCCAGTGACACATCACCATGTGTGCCAGGCCAGAGCAGCAGCTCAGGCAGGCTAGCCATGATGCTGTACACAGTGTCTGTACGCAGACTGTCATGCTGCTGTGGCCTGGGTCCTTAGGCACAATGATGGCATCCAGTTGCTGCATAAAGGGCATGGATTTGTGGGCAATCCATGACTGACAGTTGTGTTTGGTTAAGAGATAAATTAGACTAAATAAGACAAAGAAAAGATGGAGTGGGGAAGAGGGACGAAGGGATTAGTTCTGAGAGAAACAAGCAAACAAGGAGTCACAAAAGCTAATCCAGAAATGTGCTAAGAACCTGTAGTTTCTGTTTAAACCACACTTAACACAATCAAGCCTGTGGATGATTTCTTGTTCCGCACTTTCCCATTCAAATCAATTTTTAAAAGTTTCCTGTCTGAGAACAGCTGCTATCAAATCAGTGATGGATGTCCAGGGAGGTTAAAGTGTTCTGACACAGGCTTATATGTCTGTGTCTGTCTGCAGCTGATGTAAGAGCATAGACTTCATAGATTTCATAGACATTAGGGTTGGAATGGACCTTGTCAGGTCATCGGGTTTAGCCCCCTGCCCAATGGGCAGGAAGTCAGCTAGGGTCAGAGGATCCCAGAGTCCAAATGTTTCTTAAAGGTGTCCAGAGTAGGTGCTTGTACCACCTCTGGGGGCAATCTGTTCCAGGAGTTGGGGGGCTCAGACAGTAACGAAGTTTTTCCTTATGTCCAGCTTAAAATGGTCTTGGAGGATTTGTGACCATTGGACCTTGGCATCCCTTAGAGTGCTCTGGTGAATAGGCATTCCCCCAGATCCTGATGCACACCCCTTATATACATATAGGCTGCCACCAAGTCAACCCTGAGCCTACACTTTTCCAGGCTGAAGAGTCCCATAGCTCACAGCCAGTCTTCATAAGACCTGTTCTCTTTCCCTCTGATCATGTGCGTAGCTGTCCTCTGGACTCTTTCAAGCTTCTCCACATCCTTCCTGAATTGTGGAGCCCAGAATTGGATGCAGTACTCCAGCTGCAGCCTCACCAAGGCCAAATACAGTGGGAGCATGACAACCTGGGTCTTGCATCAGTAGATGCAAGACAGAGTTTGCTTTGCCAACTGCAGTATTGCATTGGTGGCTCATGTTAATCTTGTGGTCAATCATGACCCACAAGTCTCTTTCGGTCATAGTGCTAATGAGTGTAGCATTGCCGAGCCTATAATTGTGATGTGGGTTTTTTTCCTGAGGTAGAGCATCCTGCATTTCTCTGTATTGAATGCCATCAGGTTTTCACCCGCCCACTTTGCAAGCCTATTGAGGTTGGCCTGGGTCACCAGCCTATCCTCAAGTGTGGATATTCTTCATCAAAGTTTGGTGCTGTCAGTGAACTTAGCCAGTCCATTTCTGATACCAGTGTGCAGATCCTTTATGAAAACATTAAAGAGTACAGGTCCAAGAACAGAGCCTTGGGGGACACTATTAGTCACTGAGTGCCATGCAAGCCAGTTCCCAGACATCACACTGTGGAGTAGTCGAAGCCTCAGTTGCCCAATTTTTCCATAAGGACATCATGGGACACCAGGTGAAAGGCATTTTTAAAGTCCAAATATATATCAACCTCTTTCCTTTTTTCCAAGTGATACATCACCTGGTCATAGAAGGAAATAAGATTGGTCAGGCAAGACCTACCCACAAAAAATCTGTGCTGGCTATCCCTCAGAATGTTGCCTTCTCTTAGCCTGTCAAGAATGGTTTCTTTGATAATTTTTTTCAAGATCTTCCTAGGGATTGAGGTCAAACTGATTGGCCAGTAGTTTTCTGGGTCTTCTTTCCTCCCTTTCTGGAAGATAGGCATTTCACTGGCTGTCTTCCAATCTTTAGGTACTTTGCCTGAGTGCCACAAGTTCTTAAATATCCTTGCCAGCAGCTGTGGTATGATACCTGCCAGTTGCAGCAGGCAGGGGAGGGGGACGAGTCACAGAGGGCAAGAGTGAGTGCAGTGACAGCTGAGTGGGAGCTGGTGGGGGCCCAGAGCAGGGTAGCAGGACCCCACCCACCCACTCCCTGCCACT
>NW_017729033.1:82193800-82229899 GCF_001723915.1 Gavialis gangeticus | reverse complement strand
TTTCTGAACAAGGTTTTCCCTCTGGATTTCTTTCACTTTTATATGCTTGAATTATTTTCAGCAGTATAAAGACATTTATGACTCCTCAGTGCTGTGGAAGGTTGAGTCAGAAAATCTGTATCTGACACCTGTTCTTTGTGGTCTATGAAGGGTCTGTTTACCATTTCATGGAGGCCACACACATGGAAACCAGGCAGATTACCTTATTGTCATGTACTTGGCAGAGAGCATGTTAGTCACAGTAAAAGAAGACCCTTACATGTAAGACTTTGAGGGACTGGAGGTTCACAGTCAGGCTGTATTTTCAAATTCAAGACTCCAAGACACTTTTGTCCATTTTCCCACCCACTGCCACTGCTTCTCCCCACCCCCCACCAACCTGCCTCCCTTCTGGCCACTCCCATACCACATGGTTCCTTGCTGAATTGCTGGGACTGCAGGACGCAGCAGCAGCTGGTCCAGCCCGGCCCCAAGGACTGGGGATATCACCTGTGGTCCTCCTCTTTCTCCCCACTTCTCCCCACCCTCCCTCCCCAGTTTTTAGCTAAGTTTCCCTCTCAGGTGAAGGGAGGCAGGGTACAGCCTCAGGGTTGCAAGGTCAGAAGCCTCTGCTAGGCAGAGGCTTCCAGTTGGGGGCTGGGAATGGGGCGGGGTCAGGCAGGGCTTACTGCTGTGGCTTCTTAGTCCTGCTGCCACTGGTGCTTTGTCATCTTCAACAGGCAGGCAGGGACAGATAATAATTAATTTTCTAAATGTCTTTAGGGACCCCATGGGCCAAACAGAATGGCTTGGTGGGCCAGATTTGGCCTGTGAGCCATATTTTGCCCACCCCTGGTGTAATAGAAATAGAAATAGTTTTCTCATTGGTGGTAATGTTCTTTATGGCTTGTAATCTGACTTCATGGGGGATGTTAGTGTACAGACACATGACATCCATGGTAGCTAGGTGGAAGCTTGTCAGTGGAAATCAGTTTCTTTAAGACATAGAAAACTCTCTCCATGTTGGTGCCAATGCCATCACATGAGGTTCATTCACTTGTTTCTCCCAGCACTTTTCCCTCCTCCCTCTCTCCCATCTCTTCCCTTCCCTCATCTTCTGTATTCTAATTTCTCTCTCCTTCTTATACTCTGCTGTCTGAGCATCCTTTCACAACAACTAATGAAGTGAGCTTTAGTACTATGTAGATATCTATGAGGTACAAATCTATCGTGTCTTCTATATATTATAGGATACTGGAAATATGGGTTTTTAATCAAATACCACAATGCATCTAAACAAACAGAAGATACAGCTGGATGCAGCTTAACCTACCTATTTGTTGAAACTGTATGTGCCATATCAGTGAAACAATCTCAAGACAACATGCATGATATCTCATGAACATCTTGTAATTGTGACAGTAACCATCTTGTTATCTCAGTGATTTCATGCATGAAGCTCAAGGACAGTCAAATAAGAGTTCAAGCTGAGGTCCAAAATAAAAGCAACTGCTACAGTAGTACACCATGTGTAGACTGAATGATCAATACAGAAAAGTTATCTTTAGCAAAATTGTGGTTCCATTGAAGTCAATGGAAGTTTTGCAACTGACTTCAAGACTAAGAATAGACAGTCAAAAATCTGGAGGCTGAATTGATTTAGTCTTTGCAGGTTAGTCTAAGCTACAGTGATTAAATTGAAACAGAAGTGAACAAACATTTACCTTTGATTCAGGAAATGCAGCCACATGTGGCTTAGGCCAGAAGTTGTAGGGCGCTACATCATGGCTCTCTGGCACATAGCCAGTATGAGCTGTGTGTTTGCTTCCTCTTCTTGCTGCCCCTGAGGTCTCTGGGATTTGCAGTCCAAAATCACAGCAGCAGGACTCTGTAGGTTGGTCATCATTTCCTCTTCTGGCTTCCAGGTGCCTCTGGGATTTGTAGTCCACACTAGCAGCCAGCAGTAAGTTTGAGTGGAGGAATTCATATTCTTGATGTGTATTTTGAAGTTAAATGTTAGAAATAAAAAATCTGCCCTGTGGTCTGGGATAGGTAATTTTGGGCATAAGTTTAGGCATGTGTGGTATCAGGATCACAGTGATGAAGGTGCTGCCATACCTCCTTTGGAAGTGTGGCATATATTCAGTGAAGAGAGCTTATTGTGCATGTGCCATGCTACAGAAAGGGGTGTGGCTGCAGCCCCTCACTGAGATCCTGGATACCAGATCTCTGCATGTGCCATGAAATCTTTGAGATCACTGATGCAGGATCTGCCCACAGTCCCTGCTGTCAAGCAGCTCTGGAGCCTGCTGTTGTTTGCTCTTCCCTTCTCTCCTCGGCCCCCATCCCCCACCTCACCCCCCCTCCCAAAAAAAAACAAGAGAGGAAAGGAGGGGATGAGCAATGGCAGCATACACACCCTGGGTACTGTGAAGCAGGGGCTGAGCATTGCTGTTGCTGCCATTCCTCCCCATGTTTTCCTTACTGCTGAATTCAGGGGTGAGAGGAGGAAGAAGAGGGAGGATAAAAGCAAACATCAGCAGTCTCCAAAGCAGCTTCAAAGCAGGGACTCTGGGCAGATCAGCTGGTGAGCTCATAGAGCAAACAGCACATGCAGAGCTTCCAGAAGTTTCATGGACATGCCAGTGAGCTCACTATACATATGGTACACAACAGGAAAGGGGGTTTGACCATACTGCTGCACCCCTCCAGATCCACCCCTGAGCTTAGATGATTCAGTGATCTTTTGACACTTAATATCTGGGTCTACAATCTATGCCTAGATCTTTAGAGAAAATGTGTTGCCATATCCAGTGTAACAGAAAAACGTAAGTAGAATAGATTCTCTTCACATCAGTGTAATTTTATCAAGTTGATTTTTTCAAAAGAAAATGTTTCTAGTTTATACTGGCATATATGAAAAAAATCCTGGCTCAATTAATGCAATGCAGATGAGTTTATCATCTGGTTTGGAAAAGTAGTTATAAAGATGGATGGACCAATATGGACAAAATAGAGCTCAGCATTTCAAAATAAATATTTTTGATGTTTTAAATAATTCAATTACATATTTACTCAAATATAAGATGAGGTTCCTCTCCCCTCCCCAATCAGCATGTGGAAAAAACTCCTCGTCTTACATTTGCATACAAGGAAGCTTCATTAAACATATGGTCTATCATTAAATTGCTGCCAAAAACAGTATGTGCTCAATAATTGAAACCAACTAGGAAGCTGATTAAATGCAGCCAAAGCTGAGCATGACTATAAAACACATGGCTCACATTGGGCAAGCATACAATTTTTTTTGGTAAAAAAAATATATACACACACACATATATAAGTTATATATCTATATCTCTCTCTCTATATATATAGATATATATAGATAGTCACTGATCATTGCCTCTTTAGCCCACCATAGTAACTCACACACCCATTACAATATACACACCCACAGAATGTCACTTCCACACACCCATCTACATAGCATCTTCTCCCTCAAACCTCTTGTGTCTTAGCCCTGTCCCCAAATATGGGGTTCAAAACTCAGTTCATCTACTGCCTCTTTTGCTGGAAGACCCACTGCTGCTGTCTTCATTGCTGTCTTCCTCTCCAGTTGTCTTGATGTGCTCTTCGCTGTCGCTGTCACTGTCCCAAGTGGAGGGGAAGGGGTCTTAAAAGACCCTATGCCAAATGTCTCTCTGCCAGGTGGATTAGGGTGCATCCTCACTGTCCTCTGCTACTGATTTCTGGTAGTAGGACTGGAGTTCAGTCAAAGCCATTTTAACACAGTCTACCACCTCAAGGTACATGTGCCTGTACATCAGGACGTTCCTGGATTTCGACAGGGAACTCCTGGTGCAGGACACAAACTGACTGAAGCAGGTCGATGGGCTCCCCTGGTGTTTAAACAGCTGTCTGTACAGCACTGCCTCTCTTGACAGCTGTCTGACTTCTGTCACTGCTTCACAGAGCTTCATTACTTTCTTCCACACTTTCTTGCTGTACAATGGGAACCTACCACAAGAATGGATTACTGCAGACCATCTGAATAAAATATATGGTAGTGCCCACTGGGCACAGTCCCCCTCAGTACCAACTCTTTTTCAAGAGATGAGCCAGTACATTGAACACATTTTGACCTCCTCTTCACTCCTACAACTGAGCTGCACCTTTCTTTCTCATTTCCAGTGATTCCTGTTTCTTCACTAGCCTTAAATGTCTGGCAAACATCATCAAACAGGGCCCCAAACAGTTCATCCAGAATCCCTCCATTGCCCTTTCTCTCAGCCTGGCACATATGATTAGTGTGGCACCACCCTCCACGGGGTGGAGCCAGACCAGATTGCTCTGCATTTCATCTGCATATAAATATTTGGAGCATCTGAGGACTCATGACAAGAAGATCTGGTTCCAATCATAAGTGAGGGCTAATTAGCACATGGATCCTATGTCAGGGGAATCTGGAGTACACACACATACCGAGCAGTGCTGAACTATGGGGTCACCATGGCTTGTAATGCTGTTGACTTTGCTGTGGTCCAACCCAATGAACTATATGGTAAGTCATGAGACTTTTGGCTTTGGACTAATATCACGTATATGTTTTGATCTGGCAGGGAAAATACCATGACCATGATGGCAGGAGGGGAAATACCAGGACTGAGGTGATGCAATTAAAATGGCACTAGGTAGTGGAGGGTTGCACCCTTCTCTGGTTGCAGACAGGACTCCCTATGAGAAGCTCATAGTTATCTTCCCATTGGCCAGCTTCCAGTGGGACAATCTTGGCTATACACTGACTTTATGGAAATGGGAGTCTCCTCCCTGGCCTGCTCCTGTGGCCACACAGTTGAGAACAAATGAAACTTGGGGGCATCCAAACCCCAAGTCTCCAGACTTGGGTTTGCATGTATGATACCTGCCCAAGAATTTGGAAGTATCTGAAGCGCCAGGCTGTGGTGGAAGATACTTCCAGTAGCAGGGCAACATATGGTTTTTGAATGATTCAAATGGATTTGGACCTGGGATATGAAAAATTTTCCTTAAAAAAAAATTTCATCTGCCAAGTGACCCACAGTGGCCACTTAACAGGTTGTTACCAGTTCAGTGATTTATTTATTTATATGTATAAAAATAAATATATATATTTTTAAAAGTATAGTTTCTAGTGTAAGTAAGTACAAAAGTGCTGGTTAAATTTGTGTTTATAGAATACTTGCGCTAAAACTTGCAGCAGCTTTGAAAAAGGTAAAATGGTCCAATTCTGGATGAGTGAAGTCTATGGAAATCCACAGTACCTAAAAATCATTCCAAAGTCAATGCTTTCAAAAATTTGGGGAGAGCAGAGTCTAACTGAAAAAAGTGGTGGAGGTGCAGGGGGCTACAAGGAGAACTTGTGGTGGGGGGACAGAAGGCAAATTCCTCCTTGATTTTTTGCCTTGCAGTAGCAGTAGAAGGAAGACAAATTTAAGGCAAACCTCTGGTAATTCAATTCTATACCTGAAACATTATAACAAATGTATACATTTTCTATATACAGAATCTAATTACTAAAGTGTCATCTTATATTCAGGGTTGTTTTATATTCAGGTAAATATGGTAATATCTTCCTTTATGCCACTGGTTTTCATTTAATGCATCCTTCTATTTCTCAGTAGTTATCAAAGGAACAAGCTTTTATTTAACTCAACTCACAAATGTACACCCAAGATAAATCCAGTTTTTCTGGTGAATATTTGGGAACTCAGCTGAAATGAACTTTAAAAATGTTGGTGCATCTCCAACTTTTCTAACTGATAGCATTTAGAACTTGATTTGGAAAAAGCAGCCAGTATTTGGAATTTTCCTGTTGTCTTTTCCTAAATCTATTTGCTCATTAATACTATAAATTGTACTTTTCTCTTAAGTATTTTAAACAATACCCAGAAAGTAAATAAAACAAAAAACTTTTACATCAAAATAAGAACAAGGTTCTAACCTTGTGCCAGGAAATGAACACTAACATTTAACATTTCCATCTGTAAGCTGACAACAGATGACTAAACAGTGCAGCACATGTGGCACTGTATGTAAAATCGTTGCTGTAGAGCAAGCTAAAGACCAGTGAAGTTTCATCGTTAACTTCATATTTCTTGCTCTACTTAATTTATGTTTGAAATGGACCTTAATCTAATTTTAATGCACATACAGACATTCAAGACCAGTGGAATATTGATTCTGCCATATAGAACTATAAATATATTCTGAAAAGCAAGTAGCTAATGTTACTCAGGGCATTTTTTAAATGGTGACATAAAACATATTGGGCAGTGTCTTCTGTCATGAAAGTGGGAAGGTGTGTACATTTATATATATGAAAGAAAAAAGAAAAAAAAGCAAGGGCTTTTAATAAAGAAGCAGCAAACTGAAGCTCACTTTAGGAGTATGAGTTATCTCTGAGCATAAAAATGGTAATATGGATACCATGACAACACAGCTGAATTTTCTGCTTTGCAGACACCAGATTTATTTTTAAATGGTGTGAATCAAATCTGTGCCGAGAGGCCAACTTCGAAACACAAAGGAAACATTGGCAATGGGAGGTTTTCACTGGTTTGGCTGAAGTGAAGCCCTCTATAGCATTTTATTTTAGCAGAGCACCTAACTGTGAAAATCGTTCAAATTGTAATTCTCCTTGGCTTGCCAAAAGGGGATTATGAATTAAAGTCAGTGTTGCAGGAAATGTCACTTACCCTTCTGAAAGACTAACAATAAATCAAAAGGTCTTTGTTCATCTATATGGAAAAAAAATGACCATACTAAAGTTTTTGGTTTTCATTTAACATGGTAAGTAAATACTGTACCAGGGTTTCATTACAACTACTTTATTTTTATATATCTGCTGCTTTAATCTGTAACAAAAGGGAACATAATGACTCTCCCTTCAATGTGCTTTCATTAAGAAAGAAACAGAAGCCAGAAATTGAGTGACAACTGATAAAATTGTCAGTAGTTTATGCTGACAAGAAGTTTTGAAAGAATTCATAGTTTGTTAAAGACTTCAAGCTTTGTTTATTTTTCCAGTTACTCTGCCCCAAACACAAGAATGATAAGAAAACAAAAGGAGAATTTGAAGAATGAATCCTTTAAAGATCCCAGATTAATATACTGTCCTTTAAACAAATAGAGGGAAGCTTATGAAAGAAGCTCAGCAGAGCTGCTCTGTGTGTTCTCATTTGCTCTTCTCTTGTTTTAATCATCTCTCAAGAGACACAAGCGATAAATACTGTCCATGATGAGAACATTTTATCACAGCACTAAAAGAAAGCTATCCACCCTTGGGACGCTCCTTGCATTGTGCGTATTTATGGATATGATGATAATATCAATTCCTCTAGCAAAATTACAATTAATTATGTGCAATTGTTTGTTATTTTAAAAGATCAAAGAGAATAAGTTTTACATAATGGCATATTTACAGAAGTTGTTTTCCATTCAGCCACTAAAAATTAGGTTCAAGAAATATTAGGATGACAGACTCCATACAGGCCATAACAACTGTAGCTCAGAACAAAATATTTTTGTAAAGAAAATACAAAGATGTACTTTAATGATTCACTTCATGGAAACATACTTATTTTAGAGAGGCAACTTTAGCAGGTACTTCAGTTCCAATTAATACAATTGCTTTATGTTTTGCATAAGTGATTTCCTCATTGGATAGTCTTAGGCATTTTGTGGCAGTTGGAATATTGTATGTTTAGTGGCCCATTTACATAGTACATTTATCACAAATCATTAACAATTTAATGTCATTGTTTTGGTGAGCATGTTAAGTTCTCTGGAGCCAAGAGGACCCTACAGTGATTTTGGATCAATCAATCAATCAGTCCATTGATTTGGATCAGTCCATCAATCCATTCTGAGTAACTGTCAGAGGTTCTGGCTACCCTTGGTTCTTATGAACAGTGCCATCTGAGTATGATCAACGCTTCCAAGAGGTACTCAGCACAGCAAAGACCCAGACATTAGTTATTATCACAGATGCTGTCTGAAACAATCAATGGTTGGAAATCTTAAGAAGCTCAGGGTAATGGTCAAACCCCTAATTATACCAGATGTGGCACTAGTGGAGTGTAATACATATGTCCATGTCTTAGCAGCTAAAAGGCAGAGGGAGAGATTCAGTGTAAACAAGTGGTGATGACAGGCATAAAGGAAAAAAACCCATAGGAAGCAGGGTAACTGAACAATAGTCAGGGGGATGATGTCAAGACAGCCACTGGTATGAAGACAAAATAAGGTGAGAAATGCAGAAGGGGAACCAGATGGTACTGTTGCTGAGAAAGCCTGAAAAAATGTGGGCAAGTTAAATAATACTATGCTAAAATATTAACAAAATAACAATAAGTTAACACATAAAAGTGATATTATAATTTGATTCAATGCAGCTGATTCTCTACTGTCCTGCACTATTCATACAGAACTGGTGTTAATGAAATCAACAACAAAACTTTCTTGTGCATCAAAAACAGTGGTTCCTCTGTGGGAATAGGGTTCAGTACAAGGGAAGCTAGGGACCCGGTTTCTGCATGGGATCAATATTTGGTAGGCGGTAGTCACATTACAAAGGAATATCCTGGTTTAATATAAGCAGTGCCATATATTGATCTAGATATTAGAAATGGACAAATCTCATAAGGGTCAGAGATTCAAATTATAGTTTCACTATCTGAAATTCACCACTTTATCAGCATAACTAAAGGAGGATAGCTTTTAATGTTTCATTATCAGTAGGAATTACGTGCCAATTTTTAGTCTGTGCCGCATTTCATTCTCTCTTTTCAGTACAAAAGAAGTTCTCAGGAGACAGATTAGGATGAATGAAATTCAGAAATGTTTGGTTCTTTTTGATTATTCATCCAAAAGTTCACAATTGGCTAGAAGTATAACAACAAATGCCTTTGTGCTCCAGAAAACACAAGTGGAAATAAACCCCTAAACTTAACTGAACTTCTAAAAACATTCATATCAAGTTTACTCTTGTTACCGGTGAAGACTCACTAAATGTTTCTTACCTTTGCTGAAATCAGTCACCCATTCTTCAGTATGATGAAAAAGTGAAGGCTTGGGGGAAAGAGCACAAAAAATCCTAGTGAAATGTTTTGGAGAAGTAGGAAAAAAGACTAGGTAGTAGCAAGGACAGTGCTGAATAATGAAAATGGTATTGAAGTATTTAAAAACTTTAAGCAGAATTGCCCAAAATACAACTTATAAAGAACTTTTATAAAGCAAAACATGGATGTAAAAATGGCAAATACCTTAACACAAACACAAATACAGGCAAAAAATCATATTCCTACAACTTTCAAACTGATAGAACTTTTGTAATAAATAAATACAAGTGGGTTTTTTTTTTCCAGTATGAAGTCATACAGAAGTCTCATGTATCAGTATGAAAAGGTGAAGGTTTTTCAAATTGGGACTTTTCTAAGGCAATACATTTCTTTTATTTCCTATTCTCTTTCTCGGTAAATGCTATTACTTTGAAACTCCTGGCATTTTGCAAGCAATAAAAAAGGCAAACAGTGTTCTTTCCTGCAAATTGTTCCTGTCTAGTCCTATGCATGCTTGCTTAAAAGGAAAGTGGAACTATCTCCATTTAGCTTCCATTCAGTTTGATAATTGTTACATTTGCAGGCAAATAATGTCATAGAAATTTCCATAAAATCATGGGACTAATGCTATACATGCTGTGCTTCAGATGTTTTTCTTTCCCTTCATATTTTTTGCTTTGTGTTCTAGCAAAACAGCCCAGCACTTATCCTCGAGCCAAAGATAAAATGAAGTTCAAAATTTGTTGATTAACAAGCTTAGTTGTTTATATAGTAATTTTCCTCACAGCTGATCCCAGAGTGCTTAAATATTTCAGATTTATGATGTTCTCAGCAATTCAGGAGCTTTGAATTCGCAAACAATGTAACAGGTGATACAAGAGTTGATAGTATTTTTCCAGTATCACCCCAGTCACCAGGCTGGGGCTGCTCAGTCTCCCCAGCATAGGTGGCGGAAGTCCCCCCCCCCCCAACTAATTTGCAGCAGCTGGTAACAGCAGCAGCACCACAGCATTGGTTGGCATATAGCCAGGCGAGCTTCCCGTGCACACTCAGCTCTGCATGGATGAGAAAGAAGAGGCTAACCACATATGCGCGGCACCGTGCAGTGCATGATGGGAGTTGTAGTTCTTGTGCTGATGCACTCAACCCCCCAAATAATATTTTCTCCTTCCATCTATGCTCCCCAGGCTCCTCAGTCTGCATGGCTACTTGACAGATGAGCACCATAGGCTGCCATGATTCCCTAGCTGAACTAAACTGACCTGATCTGTCTTCCTTCATAAGGAGACAACTGTCCAAGCTACCAAGCTAACCAGCTTGTGGGCTGTTCACATCCTCATGTGACGAGCTCAGTGGCTGGCCAACTCTCCAAACTGTATGTCTGGTAGGAGGATGCTGGCGGCTTCCCCTTTGGAATTTTATAAAAAAAATCAATTTTGCTTTCCCCGGCAAACATTTTGAAAATTCATGTTCCATGGCAAGCATTGCCTTTCTTAAACTTTGTTGAGATACAGAATAAAAAATATTGGAAATAGAGAGGTTCCTTAAGAAAGATAAACCTGGTTCTTACACAGCTCCACTTCATATGTTTATCATGTAGCAATTTTTATTTCTTATTTTGCACTATTAGGAATATCAGTATGGCAGCATAAAAAATAATTTTGAATTTTGCAGTCATTTCAGCTACATTCAAAAAAGTATTTTAGCACATGCTTACCTTTGAACATGTACTTATGAACTTAAGTACATACTTAAACACATGCTTGAGTGCTGCTCTAATCAAGAGTACTATACTAAATCAAGACCTTAAACGTCTTAATAAGTTTTATTTGTTTTCTAGCTTGCTTCTGACACCTATTGATGGACCTCTTAGTACTTTTGTCAATGAAGTACTACACTGATTTACTATAGAAATCAATGAATAAACAGCTCATTGCTTACTTTAGTAGTTTATCTTAAACAAAGGGCACTATTTCTAAAATACACACATTCGTATGTAAAAAGAGTGTTTCCATAGAATCAATACAAAATAAAACAATAATAAAAAATTACCATGAACATTAAAACCATATAAATAGTATCTGTAACAGAAGGATGCTCAAAATAAACCACCTTAATCTTAACTATAAAATCAAATACATTAAAATTTTACAACTGATGTGTGACAACACAGACAAGGGAGGGATGGGAAGTGATAAAGGATGCAGACAGATGAGCAGGAAGTGCTATATGTTTCAAAGATCCCCTCAGCCCAACAGAAGTTAGCTGTTGGGTTGGGAGCTGGGGATTCCAGCTGCTTGTTAGGAGCCTGCAGCCTCCATAGCAATGCCACTTCTTCCACCCAGCCCAGATGCTGTTTTTAGGATGGGAGGGGGAAAAGGAGCAAAGGAAGCTTCCTCTTGGGGTTCCCCAGCCTGTGCTGGAGTGTGGGGTGGGTGGGTGGTTTGGAGCTGCCCTGTCTCAGGGGGGAAACTTCAATCGACCTGCCTCATCCTCCGGCACCAGCTGAAAAAGAACCCAGACCAAACTCCCTCTGCTCCCTTTCCCCTTCCATTCTGAAAACAGTGACAGGCTGGGAGGCAGTGCAGGCACAAGTTACAAAATACTCTCCATTTTGGAGCATGTACGTCTGAACTCTCATGCAATGACTAGGATTAAGATCAGGCCCTTTAAAGAAGCCTGCAGCCATGCACTTTTGTTTGGCCATGGCTGTAGACCACTTTCTGGAACCAGAACAGGTGAAAACTGTAATTTCCATCTGTGCCTAAAAAGTCAATGGAAAGGAGAAAGGAGAAAAAGAATTAGTCTTGGGTTGCTGACTGGCCTGTCAGTGTTTCAAGTCAAATATGTCTGAAAAACAGAGCCTGATTTAAACTAATGTAGCATTTGAAACTCAAATTATGCATTACTACTAACATTATGAAATAAAGTACAACAAATAAAAATAGAAATAAATAATACAATTTAGAACAAATCTTCATTTCTCAGAAGTGACATTTTGATATACCATGTTGGAATACTATAATTTAGCTTTGTTCTACAACATAATTTTGGAAAGTCTGTTTTACAAAAAATATTCAGCTTCATTCTGATTCAAAACAAAATCCAATTTGAAGTTATCAGAATTTTCCACAAAATGTACATTCTGTTTTAACCAACTCTAATCTGCAGGTAGTTATACTCAAAAAGTTAACGAAAAGTGGCAAGTCATAAGAAAACTTTCAAATGAACTTCCCATTTGCTTCCAATCACTCAATAGTTAAAAACTGGAAAATGACTAAATAGCTTAAAGCTACAACAGATAGACAAAGCTAAGCACTTTTATTCTTTAGGAATGTAGTTTTTTGCCTTGGCCTGAGCTGTTCGCTCACTGTTCAGAGACTTGAATACTAATGTTTCTGAGAAATTGATTATGTTATTTGTGCCAGTTTATTACCATTGCCTGAAACCTGTCTTCTACTCTCTACACTAGTTTCCAACAGAAATATTATTTTGAGTTCATTGTTTGATCTTTACTTTCAAGGCACTCAATGTACCTAGAAAAAAGATCAGACATTGCCACAAGGTCAGGGGTGAAAACTGAAGACAACAATTGTCATCCAGCACAGCACAACAGAACTTTCTAACACAAATTCAAAGCTTTTCCATACAAAAGAGGGCTTTGGGGTGTCAAACTGAGAATATGGATCAGTTTCCCACAGAAACTAACGATCAACCCAACCTCATTGCTTGTTTCTACGTATACAAGGTTCATATTTTGACCTTGGCTTCTCTAACACAAATATACAGATAGAGCAAAGTATATAGATAAAGTAAAGCCAAAAACCTAGAAGGAAAAAAAGTAAGAAACATACCGCATATGACAGTTATTCATTATTCTTGATGCAAAATGTCCTGTGGATAAAGAATATCTACAATAATGGTTTTATGTGGGTGTGATCCTGATACATTCTGAAACCACACGATGTCTGGTTTTCTTTCTTCCACTGACTTCTACTTCTAATTGCAAAGTGATAGCCCAAAGGATCTTCACTGTATTATTTTTTCTTTCTGTATCAGGTTTGTGTTTCCACCTGTTCTGACCCTTAAGGAAATGGTATTGATCACACCTATGAAAGGCACTGGATCAGGGGTCATATCTTTCTTTGTGTGAGGGCTATTACTTCGTAGCAGTCAGGTATTTCTGATGAGGATCGACATAAAATACAGCATGAAGGTACTTCTTTAAAAATATAATAACTTGATGGAGGCTAGCATCACAAGTTGTATGACGGTGACTGCACTGATAGAATGATTTGAGACATGACTATTCAGTTCTGAATAACAAATGATAAGTAGGATGGGGGATAGTCTGTGAAAGACTTTGCAAGATGCTTGTGTTTGATGTGATAAAGATGGGGGGAACCCTTGTAAAGGTACACCCAGAAGAATATCATGGACAAAGTGACAGCTAAGGAAAATGATCTTTTAAGTCATGTTTTATGAATACCACTAGTTAACTTCTCTCCAAGTAAATCTCTCCTGATGTCTAGGATCATCAGCTGTGGTCAGAGTGAACAGAGCATGCTGCTCCTCACCAGTATGAGTTAATTATTTTTTTTTAACACCATAGCCATACACAGAAGTTGATACCTTACTAGGCGGATACCACTTCAAAGAGATACCCACTTCTTGTCTCTTCACTAAGAGGTAAGTTGATTAATTTCTGTGTATGTTGCATCTTCATAACATACTAGCTGCTTAGCATGATATTCTTTTATTTGATTTGATTTAAATTTAATTTAGTTATTTTGTAAATTAATAGTGTTGACTTTTTTCCCTAGGCCACCTTAATGTTGTCTTGTCCAGTCTTCCTGCCCCTATTGGTTTCTCCTCTCCACAAGTCTGCCGTGAGGGATTTACTCATAAAATTGTTAACCACGATACCTGTATCAGACTAAAGTAGGGCTGCCCAACTTCTAAGCCCCCAGGAGTGTCATCAGTGAGGGCTGCACCAGGTGAGCCACAGGCCACCAAGCTGTGTGCTATGCAGACATTACTTGACCTCCATGCTGCACTGTGGGTCTGCATGGACATCCTCCTCCACTGGGTGCCCCTCCACTGCACATCACAGGCAAATGACTGCTTACCTCCCCCAGCCTACTGTAACACATGAACATACAAATGCAATCTGCACTCTCAGGCAACTTATGCCCATACAGACACCTTCTATCAGTGCACCACTCAGGCACGATCCCCACCATATGCAGTCCCTAACCCCCACTCTGACTCAGCCTCAGATCCCCACATTACTCTTCACACTGCCTTGCTCCCTGGGCAGAAGCAGGAAGTAGCAGCCAGAGGAGGGAGGAGGAACTAGAGACTATAGTTGTTGTTGCAGCTAGAACCAAGGGGAAGGGGACAGTGGCTGGATGAAGAGCCTGGGAGCTGCAGTTTTACCCCTTGCAAACCACATGTGACCCATGGTTTGCCAGTTGGACAACCCTGGATTAAATCAATCCAGGTTCTAAGAACATGTGGCTTGGAGCTTCTTGAGACCCCACAAGAGTGCTGGCAGGAAGTTCTCTTTTTACACTGGGGGCATCAGCAGAGCCATCCTTTTACCAACCTTCCCCTCCCCATTATTTACTACAGCAGCTGGAAAGAATCTGATTCAAATGGTAGGTAGGGCCCACAGAATTTTCCTCCTGACACACAGACTTCTTTGCTGGGGTGACATTTTGGGAACTGGCAAAGCAACGGTCTCAGTGCTAAGACTTTCTTTATATGAATAGACCAATACACACCCCTCCAGGCTATTGGATCCCTGTAAATTCATGGCTATTCATGACTAGAGAAACTTGAATTATATAGGTAATAGTGTAGTTACATGAGAGCAATTTCCACAAATCCAACTAAGCCCTCAGGCAATTAGCATTGTGTTATTTGTACTCAGATTACATTTTCAATTATTTCTTAGTAACTATGAAGCCTAGAAACTTCCTTGACAAAGAAAGCTGAGATTCTGAGAGGTTATGACATAAGATCTGAAGCACAGCCCTGGAGCCTACATCTCAGTGTGTCCCTTTTAGGAGCTAATGGCAACCCAAGCTGCTAGATGGGTGTACACAGTCAGCATCTTTCCTCATGCTTTGCTGCCTCTGGTAGAGTGGAAACAACAGCTGTTTTGTACCTCTGCAATTTCTTTCCTGACAGATTTTCAGCATTAAAGGCCCTGTGAAATCTGCTTCCAATCTAGCTTTTCTCTTTGAGTTCAGACATTTCAGGAAACACTAGGATCAGCATATAGTTACATTTGTTTGTTTGTCTCAAAATACATTCTTTTTAATGCTAATTGTTGTAAGGAATAAAGAAGTCTAGCTTTTTTCTGGGATAACAGGTTATCTTTCAGTCTTCTGGGGGGGACAGACTATTATGAAAGTGTATTTGTCACTATGTTAGATGCTGTTTTTCTCATTTTCAAAAACTTTATTAAGAGTGTATTATGTCTCCACTGCACTGCTTGGTTTTTGCATTCTTTTTTTTCATGATAATGAATGATTGTTAGTCTTACTTCCAGATATAAATATCTAGTTCTTGGCATATTTATTTTTTCCTGAGGACTGGTTTGCACAACTGATGAAACAAAAGACATCATTTTGACAGCTTACACTGGAAGATAATTTTGTTCAGCTCTCTGTTGTTTTTAAGCAATAAACCTAAGACAGGCACATAGCAGGTCTGAAGGGAGTTGGTTACTTCATGGTGCCTTTATAAAATCTGAGATATCCTTGGTTGGTTAGTGAGATAAAGATTTTTACACAGGAAAGTGGACCTCCTTAATATACTCTTGCTTCAAAGTGCTGCCGCTCTACTCTAGACTTTATTACATTACAACTCTAAGGTTGCTGTGGCAGGGCCCTGTTGGTGCCTACCACTTTAAGGGCTGAGCCAAGCAGCCAGCAGGTGCTTGATTGTAATGGCCATTTTAGATCTCTGGCCGCCTATATAAACAGAGCAGTTCACTGCTGGCAGGTCAGGCAGAAATATTACTTGACTGCAAGGCTGTATGGAACATCCTGGAGGTAAGGGTAGGAGCTTAAGGTGATGGTTTAGAGGCTCCTGGTGCGGGCATGACCTAAAACTGCACCCTACTGGGTGTGGGTGGCCTGATGGGGCTGCCAGTGGTGCAGGAGCCCCGAGGAAATACCAGGACAGTTACCATCCCAGTGGAAGGCAGGGTGTTTTGATGACCTTGTAGCCTGGAAAAAAGTGGTTAGCAAAAGAGATTACCACATCTTCTGCAAAAGCAGAATGGAGGATGGCCATTCATTAATTACCATGGATACCTGAAGTAGACATGAATGAAGAGTGAATGAATACTGACCTTTCAGATACATACACCCAAAGTGGCCAAACAGGTCTAGGCCTGTCACTTATTAAGAAATTGCATTGGAGTAACAAGTTACCCCGATGCTTTAACATGGGCTTGGGGTAAATTGTTACCCTTTATGGAAAAACACATTCATGCCTGGGGTAACATGTTACCCTGGGCAGTTTTTCATCCACAGAGAGAAAACCATTTGTGTAAGCTGGCTGTTCTTTGGGGATATTGTGCACTGCGGTGCCAGTGACAATGTCCTAAAAAGAAACATTTTAGAATTAATTAACTTTAAGATACTGCACAAAATATGCATCTGGGGTAGGAAATTACCATGGGAATGGTATGAAGGTAAAATAAGATGGTTTGGATGGAGATGATCCCACCTCAGGCACAGGGTTAGACTAAATAACCTCTGGAGAGCCTTTTCAGATGCACTTTTAAAAATCATTCTATGATTACTCTGTCACCCCCCCCCCCTTAACAAGAGTTTTTGCATGTGTGTGATTATTTGCTCATCCTAAACTTTTTTTTTTTAATTTGTCTTAAAACATATATTAATTGTATCAGAATGGAATCACTGGTCCAAATACCTGGAATATAGAGTGATGTTTCAACATCCTCATGGTTAGAAAGCTCATTTCAATACTTAATTTTAATTTTTCTTGTCAGTGCAAGGGATCAAGGGAAAGTAAAACAGTTCTACTTCCTTTAAATAACTTTTTGAAGAGAGTATTTTACGGCTTGAATGGGTGAGAACTGCTGCAATGGTAAACATTTTACTGGCCATATATTATGATTCCTTTTTTTCCAGTCCTAAAGCTTTTATCCAGGAAATCATGATGGCTTAAGGATACAGCTGAAGGATTCTATATACTCTCTGTAAGGAGATGTATTCAAGGAGGACTAGAGTATGGATCTAATTTCACGTTCTTATTAATCCCTTCATTCCTTAACAACACTTTGGTGTCTTGCTCTGACTTCACTCAGATGAAAACGTGATGAAAACCTTTCATCTAATCTCTTCCATTTCCCTGCACATTCTTCTGATCTTCCCTGTCCAATTCAATCTTCCTAGACTTCTCCTTCCAAATTTCCTGCAGCTGTGTCAGTTCCCCACCATAGCTCACTTTTTCCTGGTAGTCTCGCTCTTCCTCCTAATATTCAATTTTTTTCTATCCATATTCCCTCCTCAGTAAATGCATGTAACCATCCTACTAGCATCACTGGTAAAGTAAAAATTGCTAATTGTCTCTGAACTAATTGCATCCTTTCATTCTTTTCCATTAGGGTTGTCACTGGCTGCAAGTGAGGCAGGGTTAACCTAGCCTGAGCCAAAGATATTCTTTACCAGCGCAAAGCCACTGAGTCCCATTATACACAGTGGGCACATCTACACATGCAATTAGTGCACATGCATAAACTTCAGAGCTTATTGTTCTGGAGTTGTTTGCTCCCAAGCAAACTGTTTGAATGTGCACCTGGAAGCAAACAATTTCAGAGCATATTTATTTGTGTGAAGCACTTGGAGCCCTGTCAGAGCGTCTTCACCTAGCAGAGGACCTGGGGAATCAGCCTGACATCCGAGGGCTGCTCTGATGAGACTCCATGTGCTGTAGAGGGGCTGGCTAGCCCCATACTGAAACACCCTCATGCCTCAGCCAGCCCATTCACACCATGTGGAGCCTCATTGGAGAATCCCTAGTCTGGCTGCTCTGATGGCCTCTCCATGTGCTGCAAAGCAGCTGGCTGGTGCACAATGACATGGGGGCTGCCTGCCGGCTAGCCCTTTAACCTGGGTCTGTTGCTTTACAGGTGATGCCTTAATTGCCAGTTACTGGGAGCATCTACACATGCCCCTATGGTGCCATTGTTACTGCAGAAAGTTAGGAAGTACTAAATGACAGAGCAGTAATAGCTGTTACTGTGTTGTGCTGGCAGCACATGGTGATTTTTGGCTGCTAGATCGCTGTTGTGATGCACGATAGTGAAGGAGCATGTCACTATGGTGATGTAGCAGCAGCGTCATAGTTTGTGCCCGCTGCTGCTATGTCAACATAGTGCATTGCTATGGTGATGTAGCATCTTGTGTAGACACGCCCACTGTGTATGTGTTTGTGTTTGTGAAAATTTCAGAAGGCCTTGGTTTTGCTCCACATCAACATAAAAAAAAAAGCAGTTGAATATTTCACCCTTTATTTTTTCCTGTGAAAAAATTTGTGCTTTCTAATTAATCCTCCTTTTGAGTCAAATCAAGGGTTGGGATAAGTAAAGCACATCTCTCACTTTCAGTTTCCCTGAGTGTGAAGTAGTAAGGCACTGATGTCCTTTCCATATGAACATCATTTTGAGAGAAAGTTGAGTGGCCTTTTGGACATCTTGACATTTCATGCAGCTTGTATTTCAAGGCTCCCGGACTCACTTTATAACTTGAGGGCTTTTTTACACATGTAAAAACCGGAGTGCCGAGTGCTTTGAAAAGGTTCCAGTGCTGCATCACTTGCAGTTATATAAGCAGTGAAGTGCACATCAGTGTGCAGAAAATGGCGATGGTCTACTTTTGAACTAAAACACATAGAAGGTGTTTTAGTTCAAATCCACACTGCTGCCATTTTGTCTGTGCTGACATGAATTTCGCCATTTATACAACTGCAAGTGACACAGCGCTGTGTGCAGCAGACTCGATTAATCGACTCTGGTCCAATGCGCTGGATCTCTGGCATGTCTGGGCATGAAAATGTATGTGTATAAATGTCTTTAGATCCTCACTTTACAACAAGAGCATGCTAGAATTTTTTTTTCCTCTAAAGGTGAGAAAAAGAAGAAAATACAACCATTTTTATTTAAATGGGACAGCTGTCTACCCTACAAATTGAATTTCATAAATGCTTTATTAATTAATCTAATCTCAAGGCTAGCTTTTCACACAGTTGTGACACACACACAGGATGTGTGTAGATGAAACGGGTGCTCTAAATTGAAGCAGTGGGTTTTAAAAAACACTGCTTCAATTTGGGGCCAAGTAAACCCCCGTGTTGTGCACGTATCCCATTGAGACTTACCTGCCTCTGGTGGGGAGGGGAGGGTGAGCTGCTGGCGGGCAGAGCAGTCCCTGGGCTGCAGGGGGGTGGGATGGTGCTTCCCTCTTTGCCAGTGACATGCCCACCCCCCAGGTGGCACCCACCTTAAGGCACCTGAGTGGTCCCAGGGGGCACCACCATTGTGGAGGGAAGCACCAGGCCCCCATGCAGCTCAGGCAGGCAGACTCCAGGGGGAAAAAAAAAGATCAGGCTTACCGCTTTTCTTGGGTGGAGCTGCTTTCCTGAGCTGCTGCCAGGCTGCCTGTAGGGCTTTCTGCAGAGCCTTTGAGCTGCACGGAGCCCAGTGCTTCACTCTGTGGCTGTAGGGGCAGAAAACTAAGACTCCTTAAAGGAGTTTTAGTTTGCTGTGACCCAAGTCATTTAAGGCACATTACACTGCTAAATTTCCTACAGCGATTGAAATTAATGTGCAATACACTGCCGAGGCAGGCAAACACTGACACCATTAAAGTGGTGCAAAAACATTTAGCCCAATTTAAAGTGTTGTGCACACAACCCTCACTTCATCTACACACAGCCATATATACTAAAGGATGTCACATTCCATTAAAATTATGCTAAAATATTCTCACCTGTTGATTTGCAGTATTATATGTTTTCTTAAAACATTACAGAAGTAGCATTCTCTGCCAAAAACAAAATAAATTAAATCTTTTGAGGATAAATAAGAATTAGGGGGTAAAGTCTGAAATATTTTTCTGTTCAACTGTTCAGCCATAATAGATTCAGTTTCCCAAACAGTTTGAAATTTAAGTTCATGAATCTGAAGAATTACTTTATTCCATCTTTTTTGATCAATGCAAATTACATTTTACAAGGTTTTTCTTCCATGTCATTCAGGATACATTCTTTTCTCTTTCGACAAGAATCTTCAGAATGGTAAAAATTTAAATTTTAAAAAGCACCACAAGTGGAACAGAATCAAGTAATAAACCTCAGATCTTTATAGAGTAGAACAATGTTCCTTCCCACCACCACTTTTTTTATGAAGACTTACCAGGATACTTGCTAAAGCACTTGTTATTTGGCTGGATTTTGAAGTGCTTTCTAGGTAGAAAGTTTCAGATTTGTATAGCATAGCACCTGTTAGTAAACCTTACAAACTTCACATAATCAGCCAAGTAATTATAAATATACCTAACAAATTTTCAAGTCATGCTGTTCAGATGATTTTGTTTATATAGATCTCAAAATTTGAGAGTACAGCCTGTTATTACTCTGGCTTTCACTTAGCCTGACTTTTGAAAACTAGATAAAATGGTGTGCTATTAATCTAAGTGCAAAACCACTCTGAACACTGATTTTTATAACTATTGGATTCCAAACTAAAATGATAACTGCAGTTTTAGATGGGTTTATTGCTGACTTATAAATGTCTGAACTTTGACTTTTCTACCCATTCACTCTACAGCAGTCACACATGCACACATATATGTACAAACATAATATTTTAAGAGCATTTAATTATGATGAGGATTTAAAATGTAGTGAAACAAAAGTACCAGTGACCTATTAGCACAATACTTCAATACTCCTTTGAGAGTAATAGTCCTCTGACAGCTTTCTATGGTAAACTGATAGGATCTGAGGGTGGGGAAGAGCATTGGATGTAATGTAATTAGATTTCATCTAGGCTTTTGACACTATCACCTTCACTATTTTCAAAAGTAATCTAAAACAATATGACCTAGATGAAACTATTACAAGGTGGATGTATAAATCAGGCCAAAGAATAGACATCAGTGGCTTGACATTTAATTTGGAGGGAGTATCAAGTCAGGTTCCCCATGGTCTGTTCTCTATCTAGTGTGTTCAGTGGACGTATCTACATGAGATGCACTTACTGCATGGTAGTCCAATAATACTGTGCAGTAGTGTACTGCTCAAAAACTGTGCTAATAAGTTGCTGTACAGTGTTATAAGACTATTGAGCAGTAAGCATTATTAAAAACTATGTACCGGTGCTTCATGAAACATGTACTTGTTAAGATAACACTATGTGGATTTTTGGGGAACATTGAATTTGCATCTGGAACAAGGCTTTAACCTTGTGGCCTAGCAAAAGCTGCTAACCACAAGGCAGAATGATATCTAAGCCAGCCAGTTGCTTATGCTAAGTAACCTTCTTAACTGTGTTAACCATTTTTCTGAGAAAAAGCAGCGAGTCTGTGTGCTGTGAATGAGGTGATGTTTTAGGAATGTGGAAGATGGTACAAACTGAGACTAAAAAACAGATTGGAATATGAAAAACAACACATAATTGGTAGCAGAATCCAAGATGAACATATGCAAAAAAGATGAATGGTGATTGGTGAAGAAGCCTCCAGAAGCTTCCCAGTTTTGGTCAAAGTCCTCCCATTGACTGAAGAAGAGAAATCAAGGTCTTAGACATGTGCTCATAGCAAAATGACATGTAAATGAGTAAAATACATAGGTAATTCCATGCTAATGAAACAAACAGTAAACAGAGGCAGAGCTTGAGATGGGAGAAGGAATGGGTAGAATAAATGGTAATGAGCACAAACCAAAGTGTATTAAGGTGGAAAAATCTGTTGTTCAGGGCAGCTTCCTGGTTTGCTGGTCCAGAGCTGTCTACATTCTGAATAAAGCCATGGCAAGCAATGTGTGTTGCTGTTTGCTCCCTGCTTGCTCTGGCTAATGAGTAACAGGATCCATGAGCGATTGGATCGTCATCTCCCTAGTCATTGGGCGCCGCATGGAGTTGGGGTCTAGCAGTACTAAACTAAATGTGTAGTAACTACTGCACATTAATGAATGTGTAGACATGCCCACTGTCTTTTCTGTGACTTGAAGGGTGAAATTGAGTGGATACATATATTAAATTTAAGGCTAGTATCAACCTGAATGGGGTAGAAGACAGTTTGTAGGAGAGGATTAAGATTCAAAATTACCCTCATAAAGTGTAAATCCATAACACAATGCATGAAATTCAAGTAGAAACTACTATACTTAGGAAGGAACAACCAAATGGGTACCAAGTAGCTAAGTAGCAGTAGTAGAGAAAAAAATTCTGGGATTATAATGGACTCCAATCTGAGTGTGAGTCAACACTATAATATTGTTGAGGGGGGAAGCTAATAAAATAGTAGGATATGTTAACAAGTGTTGTAGGCAAGTCACCAGACCTATTTTGTTCTCTCTATTCAGCACTGATAGAATTGTATCAGTTTTGGCCACCACCCTTCAAAAAGACATGAACAAAATAGAATTTAAAAGAGAGTAATAAAAATAATAAGAGAGCGTACAATAATGGTATACAAGTACTTATATTATAGCAATTGTTAATAAACTTGGCACATGTTGAATAATTAATAGGCCTGTGTGAATAGGGAAGTATTTGATTTGGATTTGGATTCGGCCAATTCAGAGGACAGTGATTCTATTCAGAGATTTGAGTCATTGTCCTGAATTGATTCAGCCAAATCAGCTTTGGAAGATTCAGTGCAGATTCTGAGAGATTCAGTGATTTGGACCAGCTTGGGAGAGCTGCAGGAGAAGTCCCTATGGCTGCCCTGCCTGGCTCTATTCCCTGCCTGGCCCCAGCTGCCCAGCACTTAAAAAAATAAATACATAAACAAAGCCCCACACTCACTGGGTGCAGGAGCAATAAGCAGGGCCTCTGGGAGCTAGTGGCAGAGCCTCCCCTGTGCAGTGTCGGGAAGTGGGGATTGGTTTCCCCCACCTGACAACCATGCAGTAGCTACCCCACAGCACTGGTGTAAGGGAGGAGAGCAGGCGCTGGGCTGGGAGGGAACCCAGACCGGCGCGAGCCGCCGCCGCCTGCACGTAGTGGCCAGCGACAAGCAGCGGGAACTTGAATCTTGCAGGAACCCAGAAGTGAGAGGCGCCGGGTCTACCCGGGCCCATTCAAAAGGAGCGCTGGTGCGGACAGACAAGGCCGGCATTGGCGGAGCCAAGAGTGACGGGCCCAGGAGCTGCGGGGCCGAGAGAGACAGGTCCAGTGGCGGCAGCAGCAGCGGAGCTGAGAGAGACGGGTCCGGCAGCGGCGTCGGCGGCAGAGCCGAGAGTGATGGGTCCAGGAGCTGCGGAGCCAAAGTAGATGGGTCCGGTGGCGGCAGCGGCGGCGGAGCCGAAGTAGACGGGTCCGATGGCGGTGGAGGCGGCCGAGCCGAGAGAGATGGGTCCGGCAGCGGCGGCGGTGGTGGAGCCGAAGGAGACGGGTCCGACGGCGGCGGAGGCGGCCGAGCCAAGAGGGACGGGTCCGGAGGCGTAGGAGTCGAGAGAGCCAGGCCCGAAGGCAGCGGAGTTGCCAGAGACAGGCCGGATGCAGTGCAGTTGGGAGCAGTGGATCCGGGGACAGCGGCACCCAAGGCAGCAGAAGCAGACACTGCAGAGGCCAGGAGAGCTGCGGAAGCAACAGCGCCCCAGCAGACCAGGGCCAGCGGACGGAGCGGCTGGACCTTTTGGGGTAGGCGGGAACCCTGGGCAGGGGTCCGCACACCAGGTGGGAGGCCTAAGAAGGGCAAAGACGCCAAGGTGCCGTGGGGTGCGGCACCGGGCCCGTAGGGAGCAGGGCCGGGATTTCGTTTTCCTTTTCATACGTTTTGGACTTTATCGTACCTTATCGTGGGGGGGGCCTGCGGCCCACCCAAGATGCAGGAGGCCTGGGCGAGGGTGTAGGGGTGGAGGAGCCCTCAGGACAACGGTATCTGGGAGCCAAGCCGGACAACGATGGAAGTCTCATCCTCGGATGGTACGCGCCGCACCAACTTAACAGCATATCGGATAACAGCAAGTCATGGCAGGCGAGGCGGGCACATACGCACCTCCGGGTTGGGTGAGCCCTTTTTGTGAGCGGGGAGGCCTCAGTCCCTTCCCCGAGGACGTTGGGTGGGAGGGACTCGGCCTAAGGGGAACCACTTACAACTGGTTCAGATCACTGTCTGGGAGCTAAGGCTGCTGGGCCTGAATGCTGCTGGGCTCTGGTTGCCACATGGAGCTGCCCCAGCTCCCAAGCAAACTGAACTGGGGGCTGAGTAGTTAAACAGGCAGCTGTGGAATTGAACCATTTCAATTCTCCAGCTCCCTGTCCAAGTCCCCAGCCCCCGGTTCAATTCGCCTAGGAGCTGGAGCCTGGCGGCGCTCAGCCCTGGTGGCCTAAGCTCCCAGGCAGCACATGGCACCCTGCCTAGATGCACTGCACCCACACCATGGGGCAGGTGCCAGGTGGGTGTGATTGCCCACTGCCCCCCACTACCCTGCACTGTGGGGGGAGGCTCTGCCATGAGCCCTCGGAGGCCCTGCTCCCCACTGCCACAGCTGATGTGTGCAGGGCTTCTTTTTTTAACTGTTGTGAAGCTGGGGCTGTGTAGGGGATAGGGCTGGGCAGGGCAGCCATGGAGCTTCTCCCATGGCTCTCTTCCATCTGTGCCTGCCTCTGACCTGGTACAGGGAGCCATAGGGACTATACCCTGCTGCCACTTGCCCAGCTGGTGTGGAGAAGGGGTGCAATACAGGCATGGCTCACTCCGGGCAGCAGCAGGGCATAGCCCCTGCTCCCAGCGCTGCTGTGCCCATGTCAGTACTGGGAGTGAGGGCTCTTCTCTTGTTCTGCTCTTGCCAGAGGGGAGTGTGGGATGCAGGTGCAACAGCAATGGCAACAGGGGCTGCTGCCACTTGCCCCTTCTGCCTGGAGCAAGCTGCGCCTGCATCTTGCTCCCCAACCCACCCCAGCTGGGCAACTTGTCACAGCTCAATCCCTCCCCCATGCCTCTTCCCTCCCACTTCCCCCAACCCCAACAGACTTACCAGCTGGAGGCAGCTATGAGCTGCCTGTTTAGTCTATGGCTGAAACTCCAAATTGGCTGAATCTTTTTCCAAAGCATGTCTAAATTGATTTGGATGCTTTGAATTAATTCACAGCTTTTACTTGGTTTCCTGATTTGATTCAGATTTGGAGATTCGGTCCCCGAATCAGGCCAAATCTCTTCCAATTCAAATCACCTACTGAAGCTTCACACAGCCCTAATAATTAACCAAGCAGTTATAAATGTGTGTAACAAATTTTCATATGCTGCTGTTGAGATTATTTTGTTCATATAGTTCTATCAAATGGCAGCTTTCACTTAACCTGTCTTTTAAAAAACAAGATAAAAGACAATTGGGATTAGTTCATTTTGGGAAGAGAAAACAGAAGTATAATTGGCTGACAGTCTTGGCATACAGAAAGCATTAATATAAAAAAGAAACTGATCACGTGGGTTTGTTTGTTTGTTTGTTTTTCTGTATCCACGGTGAGCATGAAAGAAGTTGACTGGGGAAGTGCAAGAGCAGGAGTGGGGAGGGAGCAGACAATGGAAAGAGCAGTGCACAGCAGGGTGAGGTCCTACCCATTACATTCCTAAGTGTCACCAGCTAGATTAATGATTCTCAATATTTTACCCTCAAGGCCTGCCTCCCCCCATATCTTTTCTGAACTTAGAGCTAGCTCAGCGTTTTTCAACTAAGGTGCCCTGAAATTCAGAAAAGTTGTGGAGAGGGTCTTAAGGCTAAAAAGATCTATTGATTAATGGGTTAATCAAGCAACAAGTGGTATATGCCTATAGATATATGTATGCACTGGTCAGATCTACCAGCTCTTCACAAAGCCCTATCTTCATCGTCCCTCACTGACAGCCGCCCATGGCTTTTATCCATTCTGGAAGCTCCACTTCCAGCTTGAAAATGGACCAATAGGAAAGCCTGAGAAGTTCAATTCCCAGCTCAGGTCCTATTCTTCACTCTGCCTCTGGGTCATGGCAGAGCAAGCTTACCTCCTGCCTCCTCCTGAATGGTGGAAATACTCCACCAGTTGGCCTGATCCATTTCAGGCTCAAGTTAACAATCCAGGCTGCCAATGAGCCCACCAGCCAGCCTGCCAGAGAAGTAGAACAGGATCTGGGCTTAGGACTTTGAAATATTTTACCAGACCTCAGGACACTGGATGGAGGCCATATCTCACTTTCTTTCCCCAGCTTTTACATAGCTGACACAAAGTATGGTTGGCTTCCCCACATGAATACCAATATTCTGTAATAGAATAAGAATGATGATGTCCTTAACTCCTCTATTCTTTAATATTTTTATGAGATCACTTGGAAGAGATGGTAAATTGCCGTAGGCAAAAATGGAAGGAGGGACTCAAAGCTAGTACATGAGTCGTTTAATTTTGTAAACATAGAGGACTTCTCTCTGAGCTGCTAGCAGTAGCATGTTCCTTATCTCCTCACCCTGCCAAGCACCAGAAGGCAAGATTATATATACATATAAATGCATGTACACACATATGCACACACCGAGACACAGAGCCAGTAAATTACACAGTGCCACATTGATTGAAAACATGCCATTTACATTTAGACAGTATGGTGATGGATAACTTAGGAATCCCTTAGTATCTGTGCATTTGGCACAAAGTTCAAAGCTCTTGGAGAACTCCCTTCCAATCTGAGGATTTGGCCACACATAGCCCTGGCTCTCACAGAGCACTGTTAGCAACGGCTTTGGTTTCTGCAAGGTTCAGTTGCCAAAAGTGAAAGCTGGGAAAAGGTAACTAACTGATTCTGCTTGACATAATTGGGACCTGGCCAGGTGCACCAAACTATTTTCACCTCCTAAAATGAGCAGCTCTTCTCAATCTAATATATGTAATTCATATTTCACAAGAGCTGGGCTAACTTCCTTGCAGTTAAAAAACTGCAACTGTAATTGTACCCTGCACAACAGCACAGTGGAAACATTTCTATCCAGGTGGTTTTAAAACCCATTTGTTTGCAGAAGGCTGCCAAATTAAGGGGGGTGGGGTGTTGATAACAGTCTTTAAATACCTGAAGGACACTTATACAGAGGATGGAGATGGGCTTTCATCTGTGGCTGTAGAGGAAAGTACTCAGTGCAATGGTCTCAAGCTGCAGCAGGGGAAATTTATGTTGGACATCAGAAGGAACTTTCTGACTATGAGGGTGGTCAAATACTGGAACAGGATACCTAGAGAAAATGTTGAATCTCTATTCTTGGAAGTTTTCAATTGCAGATTAAACAGACACTTGGCTGAGAAGTTTTAGTCAGGGGTGTTGTTGCCTTGAGCAGGGGCTTGGAATAGGTGACCTTGTGAGGCCCATTTCAACCCTACTTTCCTATAATCCTAAATTTAAACCAAGCCACTCAGCTATTTGTTGCAACTTTTATTTCAAAGGGCACCACTTCTCTGATTAACTGGAGCTCCTCTGTGGTTCTGGACAGCAGAGGCATAAGAGGATGTATCTACATGAGACACTTTACTATGTAGTAGACTAATTCACTGCACAGTAATGTCACTGTCTACACGTGTAGGTGCTTACTGTGCAGTAAATTAGTCTAATGTGTGGTTAGTTTATTAACTGCAAACTACCTGGTAGTCAGCCCCACCACCAAGGGCCAGCCTCAGGTTTACCTCAGGGGCACTGGGCTCTGAGCTTCTCCAGCCCTGGGACTGGGGTGGCTCTTTGCCTGTCCTTTAAAACTGTGTTGTGACCCCAGGTGGGGCCTGTGCCACCTGCTATCTGCTTCTGGCCATTGGGTCCTACAGCAGTGGCTCCATACTGGCTTCTGCAGGTGCATGGACCCCAGCAGTGGCTCCCAGGCCCAGCCCCACCACCTGTTTGTCTCCCAAGTGCTGTGCCCTGGGGCTGCAGGCATTTCCCCAGGCCTAGCAGCACCCAAACTCGTAACTGGAGCCTCTAAGAGCTTTGAGGAAGCCACACTGGTGTCTTCCCTGATGCTGTACACCACATCCTGGGGTCCCAACTGGCCCCAGGATGAGACTGTGGACCTCATGGCACTGTAGGGCAATGCTGAGGTCCATAGCCAGTTTGCCTGGGGCAGGCACTCCAACTCCCACACCTATGAGGCCTCAGCAGGCCGTATGTAGGGAGTATAGGCATGACCAGTCAATGCAGCAGTGCTACATAAGGTCAAGGCCCTGAGCACGCAGAGGGTCTGCATCACTGACCACAACCACTGGTTGGGGGCTTCCTGAAGGACAATGTTCTTTATGCAGAAGCTCAACTACATCCTTGGTCCCCGGGACCCTGGACAGAGCTGTGGCATGTTGTCCAGCATAGATCACCTGCTGGAATCTCTGCCATGGCCTGGCAGTGGTGATGAGTTTGCAGCAGGGGAGAGCCCCGCAGGGCACTAGGAATATGTCCCAGCATGTTACCTTCCCCTGGCCCACCTCCCACATTGGGAGGTGGTCTCTCCCCTCCTCTCCTCTCCCCTCCCTGCCCCTGCCCCACTATGCCAAGCTCCTCTTAGCCCCTAGAGTTGTCCCCCACAGCATTCAGTGAGGCAGGATGCAATGCAAAACTTCATGGAGCAGCCACAGAACTTTATTGAGCAGCTAGGCAGCCGCGGACCTCATACACAGAAAAATGTGTTGGCAATTGTTCTCTTTGGCCATGGAGGGAAGGGATGCATAGCATAGGTACAGGTACCCCTCCAGGTGGTGTCATAGAATCATAGAATCAATGAGTTGGAAGAGACCTAGACAGATCATCTAGTCCGACCCCCTGCCATGGGCAGGAAGGAGCACTGGGGGTGGCAGGGGTCATAAGACCCCAGCCAGGTACCTATCCAGTCTCCTCTTGAAGATTTCCAGGGAAGGTGAGAGCACCACCTCTCTGGGAGGCCTATTCCAGGCTCTGGCCACCCCTACAGTGAGGTAGTTCTTCCTAATATCTAACCTAAACCTATCCTCCCTCAGCTTGTGGCCATTGTTCCTGGTGACTCCAAGGGGGGCCCTGGTGAACAGATTTTCCCCGAGTCCCTGCTGGTGGCCCCTGAGAAAGTTATAGGCAGCCACAAGATCCCCCCTCAGTCTCCTCTTGCGGAGACTGAAGAGATTCAGGTCCCTCAGCCTCTCCTCATAGGGCTGGCCACGGAGGCCCTCAACCATACAAGTGGCCCTCCTCTGGACCCTCTCCAGGTTCCCCACCGTCCCTCTTGAAGTACAGCGCCCAGAACTGGACACAGTACTCCAGCTGCAGCCTGACCAGCGCCACATAGATGGGGAGCAAGACCTCTCTGGACCTGTTAGTGATGCCCCTGTTGATGTATGACAGGGTGCGGTTGGCTCTGCCTATTGTTTTGTCGCATTGGCGACTCATATTCATCCTGGAGTCAATCCTGACTGCAAGATCCCTCTCTGCCTCTGTGCTGCTGAGAGGGTCAGCCCCTAACCTATAACCATAATGCTGGTTCCCTCTCCCAAGGTGCAGCACCCTGCACTTGTCCTTGTTGAACCGCATCCTGTTCAGATCCGCCCACTTCTCTAACCTATCCAGGTCTGCCTGGATGCGGTCCCTGCCTGCCGGTGTATTCACTTTACCCCACAGCTTGGTGTCATCAGCGAACTTGAACAGGGTGCTCTCCACACCCTCGTCCAGGTCGCTAATGAAGATGTTGAACAGCACCGGCCCAAGGACCGAGCCCTGGGGGACTCCGCTGCCCACACCCTCCCAGGTCGACATCGACCCATCCACCACCACCCTCTGGGTTCACCCCTGGAGCCAGTTTGCCACCCATGTGACTGTGCATTCGTCAATGCCGCAGTCCCTCAGCTTGCCCACCAGAATTGGGTGGGACACTGTGTCAAAGGCCTTCTGGAAGTCCAAGAAGATGACATCGACTTCCTCCTTCCCATCTAAGCTCTTTGTTACCTGGTCATAGAAAGAGACCAGGTTAGTCAGGCAGGATTGGCCTTGCACGAACCCATGCTGGTTACCCCTCAACATCACTTCCCCTGCAGGGCTCTCACAAATGTGGCCCTTGATAATCTTTTCAAAGACCTTCCCCAGGATAGAAGTGAGGCTGACTGGCCTGTAGTTGCCAGGCTCTTCCTTCCTCCCCTTCTTGAAAATAGGGACCACATTGGCCCTTTTCCAGCCCTCAGGGACTTGGCCCGAGCACCAGGAGTCCTCAAACAGCCATACCAATGGCTCCGCAATGACACCAGCCAATTCCCTCAGCACCTGTGGATGAAGGTCATCCGGGCCCACTGACTTGGACACATCTAAGCCCTCCAGGTAGTCCTTAACTAGGTCTGAACTAACAGTCGGGGGACTCGCATCCTTCCTGGGCCTCTCTACGCTATCACCCAAGAGTGTCCCATTGTCAGCGGACAGGAACACGGAGGCAAAGAACTTGTTGAAGAGTTCTGCCTTCTCTTGCATCACCAACTGCCCTGCCCTGCAATGTTGTACATTGCATGGAAGTGTGGGCTTTCTCAAGGCATTGTCAAAGCTCATGGTTCCAAACCAGGTTCTCAGGTGTGCCTGAGGCACCACGACAATCATCATCAGCAGGGCATAGTGGCTTGGGCACCTTTCAGTGTGCACAAACAGCTAATTGTGGCACAACTGGATATACTTACCAGGGCCTACTTGGGGGGTGCAGGCCATGTGTTGGGTGGGCCCTGCCTTGGGCCACCTCTCTGGAGAGGGGGAAGGGCAAAGGTGCCACCAGGTCCCAGTCAGGCAGGAACCCCTTCCCCCTATGCCCCCTGAGCCCATGTAGAGTGGGCCTGGTGGCATAAGAGAAGTCTGCCTGGCCTGCAGGAGGAGAAGGGTGGTGCTGCCAGGAGCTAGGCCTGGCCCAGCCTAGGAAGGGGGTGAGGAAAGCAGGTTGCCTGTGGCAAGAATCAAGCGGGCTTCCTGCACCCCAGGAGTGAGCAGAAATGGAGGGCTTAGCCAGTGGCCACCTGTGCCAGAGCCTATATGGCCAACTTACCATGGGTTTTGGGCACCTGTGCACACACAACCCACAATCTGAGTCTGGGTAGTACATAGTCCCCTGGTATAGTGCATGGTATCTCAGAAATGTTGTAACCTCTTACAACCAGTGTCTTTCTCTTGGCTTTGCTGGTCCAGCAACTGCACACAGGGGAGACACGTCAGCTGCCAGTGGGGGTGCAAATTCAGGGTCACCGCCAGTTTCAGTGGGGGCCTCTGTATATGCTGGCTCTGGCAGCGATGGATCCAGGACTGGACCCTGCTGCTGGATTGGCTGGTAACCATGGCAAAGGAGCAGCTGGTGGACTTTTGGGCCTGGAGCATGGAGACTACTGAATGTGAGTGGAAGAAGGTTGCATATGTGTTGGAGAGGGACTGGAAGAGGGGCCAGGAGGACTGTACATTCCATGGTTGGCTCCTTGCTTTCAAGGAGAAGCACATTGTCCTTCTTGAAAAGATACTGTTGGCTCAGGAGTGGCAGGCCACCGTAATGACCAGGGCAATGGAGGCCATGGAGAAAGACTGTTGGGTGCTGGACACCATCCTGGTGGCCTCTTTCATGCTGCCCACTGCCCAGCCCCAGCCTAGGCTCCAACTGCCCTTTGGCAGCCCAGTCACCCAGTCACAAACCCTCCACTGGACTTGGGCTGAGGTGCAGCGATACCTTCAGAAGCCAGGTCTTCCTGCCATGGCACCCACCCTGGGTCCCTTGCCAGCTGCTGGGCCCACCTCTCCACCACTCACCCAGGCTCTGTGAAACCCCTGAGCAGGAGCTGCCTGCACTGGAGCTAGTGCCACTGGCTCTGGTGGCACTGCCTGCTGGCTGCAGGAGGGGAGCCAGCCATGTCAACAGAGGAATGGCTTCCTCAAGTGGTGTGGCCAGAGGCCAGGGTGTGGAGCACCTGTCCCTGGTATCTGCCCCATAGGCACCTCCACCCCCATCTCCCATCCCAGGAGGGCACACAGAGTAGAATGTACATAGTTTACATGGGGAAGAGGGTGCTTTACTGGTGGTGGATGGGGTGGTTGGTGTGTGGGGCTGTGTTTGGGGAGGGAAGGTGGGACAGGTTTTGGTGTTCAGGAGGGAGGGTGGGATGGGGTCTGGGCTCGTGGAGGGAAATAAAGTATTTTGATGAAAAGATTCAGAGTGAGCATGGCACTGGGGGTGCCTAGTGGACCTTGCTTATATGGCTGGCTAACCAGGTGGCCTACAGCAGGGGTGCAGGAGCAGGTGGCCCACCAGCACCTCCAACACCCTATGCCTTGGTTCCCATTTCCTGGTGTGTGGCTCATCTGGGGCCTTGGTGAGGGGGGCCTGTCACAATTACTGCTGCTGCAGCTGGTGCCCCCATTTCCGGGCATCCTCCACCTTCTTCACGTCTTCTGCCCACACCTCACAGAAGAGCTCTACCTAGGCCTCACAGGTGTTAAGCAGCACATAGATTGTGGTGATGACTTGGAGGATTTGGGCCTCTGTGACCTCAAGGAGGGCAGTGAGGTTGTGCTAGTATCCCTTCAGGTGGCCAAAGGTGCACTCCACCAGCACTCCCCAGCACACAGGTCCAGCTCAGGAACCCATTGAATGGTGTCTGGTGGGGATTTGGCTGGCCAGTGTAGGGCCACATGAGTCAGGGGAAGAATGGGTAGGCAAGGTCCCTGATGAGGAGGAGCGGGACAGTCACATCACCTACCTGGAGGTCTGGCACACCTGGTGCAAAGTGCCCATTCTCCACCAGGGCAGGTGCAGGGCAGAGTGGTGGAAGATGCAGGCATTGTGGGCTCTACCTGCCAGCACTGATGTTGGTGAAGACACCCAGGTTGTCCACTACAGCTTACAGCACAGCTGAATGAAAGCCTTACCACTTGCAGTGGGAAGTCACCATGGGGCAGGCAGGTGATAGGGATGTGGTTTGTGAACTGAGGGAAGCCCACCATGTGGAACACCAACACCACCATGGGACCTGCATTGTCCATGTGCACATCATTGGCATCCCTGCTGGGACATAGGTCATGGCCCAGAGGCTGATTGGTGTCAGCATGGGGGCAGGGGGCCTCAGACAGAGCAGTGAGCCACATGACCACATGGCACAAGAAGGCAGACAGGGCTGAGTCTAACCTGGGTTAGGTGGTAGTCACTGCCATGGTGAAACATGGCAAAAGGAGTAGCAAGCAGAACTGGGGGCACAGGTTGAAATTTCTGGGGCCTGGGGGTGGAGCAACCATCACACAGTGGGCACAGGTTCTGCAGACAAGGGTTGTAGAGGGCTGTACCATCATACTGAAGACTGCTTTGGGGCAGAAAAGCAGGTGGCCAGGGAGCACTGCACAGGGCTGCCTTTTAAAGAGTGCCCCTGGCACCTGGGAAGCCTTGGCCAGGACCTCCAGCTCCCCCTATCTGCTGCAGGGCCAGAGGAGGCCTGCAGCAGGCTACTCCATAAGCAGCAAATCTGCTCCCAAATGACTGCATGTGTAGATGCCTACCCAGATCTGGTTTACTGCACAGTAAAGTACTGCCCAGTAAACCCAAATAGCATTGATGGCATGTGTAGATGCACCCACAGTGTAGCTTCGTGCCCTGGACAGCTTTAGTGAATGGGCAGTGTCAGCTCCTGTGCTGCCATCAATAATGGTGTGGTCAGCTCCTAGGTGGCTATTTTTTATACCTTTCCCCTAAAGACAGCACATAGGACTACTGATCCCTTTGTCCCTTTGTTACTTAAAATTGCCAATTGCTCAAATCAAAAGCAAGACCTTAAAAAGGGGGATAAGGCAAAATGCCGTGTTTATTGATTACATGAAGCAGATACATAAGCTTGGACACACCAGTCATACAAACAGACATACACAAGCATGTATACAAACAGACATAGACAGACATGGACAAAACTGCTCCATTAAGATGTTATAGTTACCAGCAGAAGTTACTCAATGATATCACTGGATGGCCAAATCCAGGCTCATTGAGGGTGATGGGAGCGAGGGAAGAACAGAAACACCTGTCCTCCATGAGGTTGCAGAGAGTCGATTCCCCATCTTAGCTTGTCTGCATCTCACTTTTATAGGGATTTCAAGTCTTTGTTCAGCATTGGAGTTTTTCCATGCTAAGTTTTTAATTAGAGGTTGTTTCTTCTGGTTATCTCAGCCTGAGGTTATTCCAGTAAAGTTGGTATCTCCAATGAGGTCATTCCAGTGAAGTTGGTATCTCCAGTGGTATCTCTGCCTTGAAGTATTGTGTAGTTGGTATCTTTGCCTTGAAGTATTGTGTAGTTCAAAAGCAGGATATGCAAAACTCCTTCTCACTGTCTTCTTTGCACCTGATCACAGATGAGTTCTTCAGCCACCCATTAATTAGCTTAATTAGTTTGCTGTCTGGTAGCTCATACATTGGCACCTTGTTGCTTACACAATCAGTTAAATCTTCTTCTGTTTTCATGCAAATAGTTACCATTATTTCACCATTCACCCTCTCACACAGACATTCATGTACACAGGGCATACGAAGTTCATTTACTTATGTTAAGCAGGGAACAAAATGGAGTTTTAGTTGTTCATACAATCATAGAGGTTTATCAATTCAATGCTATTATCATTTAAGCATAATAACTAATATGCAAAAATTCATACTACACCTTCTCTCTTTGCTTTAGTTAGGCTACTGCTGCATAACATACTGGAGAAGTGGTGCCCTTCGAAAAAGGTACAGCAAACATCTGAAACTCCTTAGAGAAAGCTCAGGGATCCCAAGCAGCTGTTTGCTCAAGTTGTACATAACTTCTTATTTGTTCATAGCCCTCATCTTTTCAGAAAAGTAAGGAACATAACCCTGCAAAGAATCATACTGAGCATCAACTCAGCTAAATGGAGAGATATAGAAATAACATTACACTATATTATGGCACACTAATTAAAGTACAAAAGGATTCAGAACTTGTGATAGAGGTGATACCTTTTATTAGACCAACTACATTTTTGCAAAAAAAAAATTGCAAGTTTTAAAGTATATGTATACCAAGTACATGCATAACACGTACATGCATACCTAGAGATAAAATACCTAACTGAATATTACAAGATTAAGAGTTTTAAACCAACAATCATCCAAATCAAAGCAGGAAAAACCCCACATTATTAGCTGCATTAATTTGGTTTCTAAATCTAAGTGTAAGTAAATGTCAAGTTATATCAGAAATTAATAAGTTCTGAGTAAACCTCTATGCTTTAAACATTTACAGTGGTCACCCTAAAAAGTCATCAGTTACCTTAGATAAACTATTACTTCCAGATTTGTCACATTGTCCTTGTATGTGCAGCACTTCTTATCTCAGTATTTATACTCCCTTTTAAGAAGGGATAAAAAAGGAAATACTTTATTATTGAGGTAACCTTGTCTAAATACCAAAAGCAATACAGGCATATTTTTAAAGGGCTTTTACTCTCTTTTCAACAGGAAAGTAAGCCCAGGGAAAAAAGCTGAGTAGCATATGTTGTATATATACTTTTTCTCCCGGAACCTTTATCCAAGAGAAGCTAAATATAAAATAGTCTGTAAATGAATGAGTAATATTAGTTCATGGAAAGAATCTAATGCTGGATATCACTTCATCTTCTCATGCACAGAACTCTATATTCGGCTCTATTTGCAGCTCTATATTCAGTGTCTACCCATGAGACACGGGTCAGATTATCACTTGGGCCAGCATTTTGCTTGATCCAGGAATAACGGAAGAGTGTCAAGGAGCCAGTTCCCCCCATTCCCCCCCCCCCACCCC
>NW_017729033.1:82189906-82193743 GCF_001723915.1 Gavialis gangeticus | reverse complement strand
GATCCAGGAATAACGGAAGAGGGTCAAGGAGCCAGTTCCCCCCATTCCCCCCCCCCACTCCTTAATTCTGACAGCCAGACCATTGTCACTTACAGTTTCTGACAGGCACCTCTAAATTCTTCCATTGGCCTAATTCGTTCTATGTAAGAAAGATGTAGTGAAATGAAAACCCATGATGCTGCTTCCTCCCTATACACCAAAAGGGGAAGAGGGAGGAGAAACAGAAACACAGATATTGGCAATGGTAGTAATGCTTCAGCAGAAAATTCCCAACTATCAGGACATGAATGGGAAAAGCTGGCTTATAAAATTCTAATTTGCTAAGTACTTTTCAGGTTTGTTTTTTAAATTAGACCAGTGGGGGACTGTTTTTCAAAGTCACCCTGCTCTACATATGAAACCTGGAGATACTGGAAATAGTGCCAGTGGTAGCCTCAAAAGTAATTCAAACAACCATGAAGCATGGAAGATATTAAATTTTGTGGTTTGATTTCAAAAACCCTCAAAAGTGACTCCTCATTGACCAGCCTTAGCTTGCTTTTATTCATATTTCTGGGAACTTCAGGGTGGTGTTTGCCTCAGTTCCCTATTATAGCTGCTGACCTCCTCATGTGTTAGCTGAGAAAAGCCAGTATTGGTTCACTTTCAGCAGAGTCTGTGTACTTGCTTGGAAATGTTTTACTTCTTTTAACAAGGTGTTGATTAGGTAAAGTGGCAAAATATCCTTCCTATACTATATTTATCACGACAGATAACAAAAAACTCCATGCCCACAAGCATTTAATTACAGACAGCACCATTACCACTTAAGGAACATACACCATTCCAATGGTTGGAACAGGCAAATTCTATTTAATGATACCTTTTCCTTTATTGGCAGCAACAACTCTTTCTTACACTTAAACAATATTTGTTTTATTGCTTGTTAGTTTCATTTATGGGGGTTTATATGGCAATTTTATTGCTCTATGGTTTGTTATATTTAATTTTTGTATAATGTGCCAAATTCCTTGGCAGGGATGCACTATAGTGCATTAGTAAAAATACAATTTGTTAAAGATTCAAAGAAGAAAAAAGCCTACACCCAGAATAGTCAAAAGTAAAAAATAATGGACTCATCCCAGCCTAGTAACATAATCGCCAAACTCTTAGGGACAGATGTAACATATAAAGCATATAAACACCTTTGAAGTACTTCAAGAGGCAACCTGGACAGATGTACACACCCTTAGAAGCACTAAACCAAAACTAACCCTGAACGAAGCAGGTATTATTTAGAAGCATTTAAAAATGAAGCACTTTGTTACACATGCACACTCTACAGATCGTGACATAGCCTTGGGTTTTCCAATATTCCACAGTGATCCACTCTCCCTTCCTCTACCATAGCCAAAAGGAGGAGGAGGAGGAGGGGGAAGTGGGGCGCTGTATCACTGAGTGTTGTCCTGTTTAATATGTCTCCACTGTATCTCATGCCCCACAGAACCAAGAGACCCTAGAACTGGGAAACAAGAGACCCTATGCACCCTGACAGAACTGGGTTTTCTGCTCTCTAACCCCCAAAATCTTTAGCATGTCTCTTCATTAGGTCCCCTGATTCCAGCAGGGGAGTAAGGGCAAAGATTCTCCTGGTTTGGGGTGGAGGAAGGGACTCTAGACTACCAGTCCTGGTGGGGGTGACTTTGGGAGAGTGGACATGGAAAGGATAGGAGAGCACCCACTGGCATCAGCTTTGCTCTCCTCACTTCCCTTATGAAACTGGGGGCTGCTGGGCAAAACTGACAGGCCAATTCCCACTCCCCACCTCCATGGCTGGGGGATGCAAAGCTGCAGGAACCCACAGTCCCTGCCATACCACTTCATGCAACCATGATGATTTTGAAGATCTCTAGTTAAGGGCACAATAGGAGTCTGCCTGTATGTCTGTGGATGCATCTACACATGCCCCTACAGTATAGTCATTACTGCGCTGTCTTTTAGTACTTCCAAAAGTACTTTTGGAAATACAAAATGGCGGCACAGTAATAGCCCATATTGCACCATCCGTGTGGAGAATGGTTATTTTTAGCCTCTACACTTCTATAGTGATGTGCTATTTTGAGGGAGCACATTGCAACGGTGACATAGCTGTGGCATCGTGGTTTTTGCCCGCTGACATTACATCGTTATAGTATGTTGCTATGGTGATGCAGCATCACATGTAGACATACCCTGTTTGTAGCTGAAATGCTTTGTTTCTGAAGTGTTTCAAAGTATAGTTGCACTTTGAAATACTTCAAAAGTTACATCTTTCCCCATCCCTAGACTTACCTCCCAGCTTGGGAGACTCTTGAAGTAAATTTGTAGCTCCTGGAGAAGAAGTAAATTAAATCCTTCTGGGTGCATCTACACATGAAATTAGTGCAGCTGAATAAACTCTGGTGCAGTTCATGCCAGAGTTTATTGGTCCTGGGCATAGATGTGCCCAGGACCGCAGCACATTGAGCTGGCATGGTACAGCCCCAGCTGGCAGGGGGCTAAGGGGGTCAACCTGCCAGCCCAGAACTGCTCAGCTTGCAGCAGAAGGGCTAGCTGGGACATGAGGGTGCTATAGCTCCTGCACTGTAGCACCTTCATGCCCCAGCCAGCACCTGTCACTGTCTACACATGTGTTTTGGTGCACTAAATAACTCCATTATAGGATAATACTTGTGTTAGGTAGTACTAATATAAGTGGCAGTGTTAAATTAGTTTACTGTAGCCTAATAGCACTGCAAGTGTAGATGTTGATGTTTTACTGTGGAGCTAATTAGTCAACTCCATAGTAAAGTGTACATGCAGATGCTACTCCTATGCCATTCTATGGGAGAATACATTTTGAAGAACTGAATGAGTTATTTTCAGCAGGAATTGTGCAATTCTAGTTATAACTCTAGACAGCTATGTCTTGTAAAAATTTAACTGACACTAAAATACCTTTTGATATTGTGGCAGTTAGCTCAACTTTCTTTTCTTATTTTCCACACTATTCTCTTAAAGTTAGAGGATACTATACAGCTGGTCTCTCCATATACATGGCTACATAGAGACAATCAGGGAGGTTAGGAGGAGGTTAGATCTCATTAAAAATGGCCAGCCAATCTAATTTACTTCATCCAGGTATAGACCTTACACTTAGATTCCTAATTAGGTTGATCTAAATGTGAACCATACAGAAGTTCATGAAGGTAAGATTGGTCTAAAAATAGCTAACCCAATCTCAGTTAAGTGTATCCTGAAGATAGTCTAACTTACACTGAGTCCCATCATCTGGTAAGACCTATCTAATTGAACTTCAGTACGGTTCTCAATGCAGCCCCAGGGCTGTGAAAGCCCAGCCATTGGTCCCAGCCCTGGGACTGTGCTTTTCCTACCCTGCCTTTCTGGCACCAGGCTATTTTTATTCCCCTGGCCCTTCTGCCCACCCCCAGACGGACAGCATTCCCCACTGACCAGCCAGCCTCCACCCTAGCCCACTGAAAACCCATTCCACAAGCTACTCCCAATGCTTATTTTACTGGCATTCACTGGTGCCAGGCACCAATGGAAGTAAGTTGGGGTGGGGGAAGAAGTGGGTAGGATTCGAAATAGGGTTCATTTTAAAGGGGGGTTGTTTATCTAGGGCTTGGGAGCATTGGGGGGCTAAAAATAACTTGAAAGAGTGCCCCTATGCCCCAACCTCCCTGCAGACCCCAATGAGCCCCACTGATTCTGCCAAATCCTCCTGGATCCTATCAACTCCCCTGCTGACCCTGATATCCCCTCAATGCCCCCCTTTTCTCCCCTGCAGACCCCACTAGTTTCCCCAATCCCACCATA
>NW_017729033.1:82181054-82189895 GCF_001723915.1 Gavialis gangeticus | reverse complement strand
TGCTCAGGTCCCTTCTGACCCTACTAACTATGAAACTTTGAAACTACGAAGTTTGGGATCCAAATAAATGTTAGCACAGTTAGGGACATTACCCATACCGACTTCAAGCATTTAAGTAATCAGGACTCCAGTACTAAGACTCCAAGTTTCTTTACAAAGTCTTGTTTTCACAATACTTTTTTATATATTTTATGAGGCAAACAGAGATCTGAAGGAGAGAAAGTAGTATCAGTGTCTTTGAATTAGCATTATAATCCTGGTAACTTTTTTTTTTTTCTGAAGTGCTAATCATGTGCTTTATTTCAATGTATGTCTGCATCTAGATGTGACAAGGGCAACTTCCTGGCCTGATATTAGCTCCAGCCCACCCCTGTCTCTAAGCAAACTGCCCACCTTGCTCATCTGCCACGCCTAATTAAGATATTAAATAGGTGGAAGGCTATCCTTTGATTGCCCCAGTTGGAGCGTATAAATGTTGCCCCATTACATCCACCCTTTACATGTTCCATGCCTCACAGATGTTATGCTGTTATAATAAACCACTCCAATCCCACCAAACTGCTTAGACCCTACCAATTTCCTCTGTGGACCCCACTTGCCCCCATGATCCTCCTGAACCCCTATAGATCCCACTCATCCCCTGAATCTGCCAAGTACCCCTCCAGCCCCCCATCTTGATTTACCTCAGATCAGGTGGACAGTTTTTACTCTATATAACCTTCCCTTAACCTCGCCAAATGTCTGCATGTACCCTAAGTGATTCAAGTATATAGACTTGGATCAGATCAGGGTCTGCACTGAATTATTCACTCGTGCTTTTCATACTTTCTGTTCCTGATTAATTCACCGTGACTATTACTGAATCGGTATTGGTGGGCAGCAGTTTTGTGACTGTACAATTATACCACTTAATTTTCCAAACTCACTTCTGCATCATCTGTTCATTATACCATGTCAGTAAATTTAATGAAGAACTGACAGAACTGGCCCTCCACAGAAGAAATTTACTTTTTATTTCACAGCTAATATTTTTATTAGTTTGTGGGTAAAACTGGACAAATTTGGATTTTAACTACGATGTATGATGAAGGCTAAACTTCCCCCATACTCCAGGGATGGGAGGTTCAGGATTCAGAAGGCTTTTCTTGGCTTCAGTCACAGTGCATTTGAGCTGAGCAAAATAGGTTAAACATGCTGTGTCAAATGCAAAAAATGTGTTCTATGGTGTTGTTTCACTGCTCCTGATTTTGTTTTCTTTTTCTTTTTTTCTGCTTTCCTGTGGAAATTATTATTCCTCTAAAAGTGAGGCAGATGGCAAGCTAATGGTATTGCTACCAATCATCTTATTACACCTCCAAACAGCATTCATAGCTAATCTCTTATAAAAATACACTATCATTATTTTCCCCCTGTCCTCAAGCAGCTTTCACCGTTAGCTGTCCCCTTTCTTCTGTTTAAATTTTGTTCTGTACTTCTGTTGTATTTTGCATTTAAAATAGTAAGTACTTTGAAAAAAAGGAATATTCCTTTTCTGTAAATCACTCCAGCGTCCAGGGTAGAATCTCTAGGCACTAATGATACAGAAATTATTAAACAATTTAAAAAAAAAACATACAAACAATAACAATTAGTGTGAATTCCAAGATAGATTTTTTAATTTTAGGGTGAAGGCAGAAGTGGCAGTCTGAAATTGCAGCATTTCTTCAAGTGCTACACCCATATCATTTGCAGACAAGGGTTACAGTCTATTCTTCCTTCAGATGAAGTATTAGTGGAATCATAAACTCAATAATAGTGTCATCTCTATTGACAAGCCTCATGGTATGTTGGAGGCTTTTTGTAAGAAGCCTAGTTGATGGTGACGACTCTATTCTCCTGTCTGTTTCATATCTGAATGTAGCCATGTAAAAAGAAACTCTATGGGCGTCTCTCCACATAACCCTATGGTGACCTTGATACAGCATCATGCTTTAGTACTTCCTTTTGGAAGTATTAAAGCATGGTGCAGTAACCACCCATACTGCACTGTGCATGTGGCACATGGTTAGATTTCATAGCTATGGAGGAGCGCCACTATGGTGATGCAGCTGCTGATTGTGTAGACCCACGTGTTCACTACACCTCCACAGTGCCCCATACAGTGACATAGTGCATTACTGCATCACCATAGAGCAACATGTAGATTTTCCCTATATGTGTAACTAGTTTGGTAAACAAAAGGGATACAGTGGACATAATATATGAGGACTGAGTTAAGTGTTGACAGTCTGATACACTATTCTCTCAAGTAATTTAAAGGCATATAGCTCAGCTGGAACTATATTTTACTGATACATAACTGACTGATAATCACAAGCAAAAAGTACCCATAAATGGGTCAATGTCATGAGATCTCAAGTGGGGCTACACAGGAGTCTGTTTGCAAACCAGTGCTATTTAGCATTCTTAGTAATGATTTGGATACAGGAATAACATACTCTTTTATACTGGTCATAAAACTGAAAGGGTTACAAACACTTTGGAAGACAGAAGTAAAATCTACAGGGCACTGGATATATATCCATAGGGAAGTAGGCTACAAATTTTAAAAATGGAATTTAAGAAATACAAAAAGTATGGTGACTCATAGGAAATTAAAAACCAATTTCACAAATACAGAATTAGGGATAAGAGTCTGGCTAGTAGCACTGCTCAGAAGGATCTGCTGGTTCTGGTAGATCACTAAGGCAACATGAGTCAGCAGTGGGATGTGGTCATGAGAAAATCAAATGCAGTCCACGGTTGCATTAACAGAAGCACTGGGTTAAAACATAGAAGATGATAGTACACCTCTGCCAATGGTCAGTTAGACATCAGCTGGAGTATTTTATGCAGTTCTGTGCACTGCATCATAAGAAGGATGTATAGAAATTGGAGAGGACAAATGATAGAAAGATAAGGGGGTTGGAAAGCTTGTTGCATGAGAAAAGATGGAAGGAACTCTGTATGCTTAATCTGGAGAAAAGGAGGTAAACAGGAACATTGTAAGAGTTTTCTCATTTTTAAATCTGCCATGAAGGAGGTAGAGGAGCATTGCTCCCCATGGGCTGCCCCTGTTCGGGCCCCTGCTGCACCATTCATGCAGGCAGCCACTGCCCCACCGGCTCTGCACTGCTCATATACAGGCAGGTGGCCGGCAGTGTACACCATACGTGCAGATAAGTGCCCTCCTCCCAAGCTCACTGACCACAGGCTGTTCTGCTGTACAGCTCCATGGGCTCTTCCAGCACTGCAGGCTGTGCCGCACTGCACTGCACATGAGGAAGAGTGGTGGCCAGGTGGGATCCAAGTGGCTGTAGATTATCTCTTCGCAAACTATATGCAGCTCACAGGTGAGCCCTGCAGCCTCAGCAGCAGTCTCCCCATTGCCTCTGTGCAAGCCCTGAAGCACTGTTGGCCCTGCAGCCAATGAGGTTTGCCAGAGTTGGACAGTCCCTTTGTGGAAGCCAGGACACATGACAATGTTCTTAACTGCAGCAGAGCAGATTTAGAACAAATCTCAGGAAAAGCTTCCTAACTGTAAGAAAAGTAGGACAGTGGAACATGCTGCCTAGGGAAGTTGTAGAATCTATTTCATTTGAGGTTTTCAATAAAAGGTTGGATAACCATCTGTCTGAGACATTTTAGGAATAGCACGTCTTGCATTTGTGCAGGAGGTTCAATGATCTGTCTATTTCACTCACATCACCACCTCCTGTTTCATCTGTTGTCAGGGAAGTTTATAGTGCAATGGAAGCTTTTAAAGATCATGATGTGCAGCTAAAGAGCATCAAAACTGGAATTAGATCTTTTAGGCTGTGGGCAGAACAATCTGCCCTTGTACATTTCCTTCCCTCCTGCACGTTCCTTATATGCGGGATGCTTTTATCAGAGTCTTCATGATCTTTTGCCCATTAAGAAAAGTATCAACCAGTCACAGGCAAAAAAGCAGTTTCTCTTATGCATTTTAATGACAGTGTTTCTTCTTGCTATCATGCATCTGAATGCCTCTGTTGCTGTTGTTGACCAGGTTCCCCTGATGTGTTCTACAATGATCTGGGATAAGTCTGAAACATTTGTACTATAGTATTTACAACCTAGAATGGATCTGGAATAAACTTTTTTGGGAAGGAATACAGCTACCTTGGCCTCTCCTACTTCAGAACAGCAAAAACTGTGAGCCGATAGAAAGTTTTGTTTTTGACACAGGGAAATGAAAGTAGGTCAGCCACAAAAGTTTCCATTCTGGCAGTATTCAGGAGTTGAATTGGGAAGGAGTGGGCATGGCTAAAATGTGGCTGTCTCAAAGCCTTAAGGAAAGTCCTTTTGAGTTATACTTGCATTGTTTTGATTACACTGTTCCTCTGAAACAGCATTAATAGAGGCAGTTATTTTTCTTTTAGGAAAATGCATAATGTTGAGAGAGATTTTCTTCCATCTGAGATGTATTTGCATGATAATGTTTCAGGGGATTTGGATCCAGTGGGTTCTACTGTTTCATATACACTTAGTAGTTTCTGTTAGAAAGGTGAAACTTTATTAAGCTCAATCCTATGACTGCTACTATTTCTTACATTTACCAAGTCTACAAGTCAGAACCTCTTTTTTCTCTACTTGAATGGTGGACAGATTGTCTTTTGCAGCCTTAGTAGGATACATTAACAGGATACAGGGGTGATTTAAGGTCTTTGCAATCACCTGTTTAAGATCATATCAATCAGGCTTTTACATACCTCTGACATCATGTGACCAAACTGATCATCCAAGTCATGCTCTGGCAATAGATGGAAGACAGAACATGGAATACACACCCACACCAGTCTCTAACAAAATTTTAGAAAAAAAGTTTACCAAAAAAATCTAAGAAAAATTGTTATCCATAAAAAGCCTAATTTGAAATATAATATTCCATTAAGTTATACTACTAAAAATATTACATCACAATTTTGAGTTATATTTTCAGGCTTACAAACAGCCACTTTCAGAAGACAGGGTTCCTAACTAAACATTCATTGAACCCTATTTTCTACTACTTTGGAGAGTAAACTTAATGTAAATTATAGAATGTTAGTAATGCCATACAGTCTGGAGCTTCTTCTCTGTCTTCATCCCTTTATTACAAAATATTGTAACCCAAACTGAGAACAACCTGTTGAATTGGAAGGTGGCTTTTCAAAACAGAGCTGAAGCTAATGAACTCTAAAACCTTAATTTGCTCATATTATCATTTCAAAAATTCTCTTTACATTATTTGTTTTTAGGGCCCAGAATAAACAGCTTCCTTTTCTCTCACTAATTAGATAGTTGAAACAATTTTAAAAATCCTACAGCAATCTCTGTCTGGGCCAGTGCCAAATTTTTGCCACGTTTATGTGCATGGAGAGGTGTAAAATGGAAGTTGCAATGTTTTCAAGGCTACTGCATATCACAAAAATGAAGGCTTTTACAGGGAACCCATTTGTATTCACACTGGTTTTCAAAATTATTTCCATCCACTGACAGCTTTTGGACTCCATGTAACTATAAATGGAGGAGTACAGATGTGAGAGGAGTATGCCAAGAGTCTGGAAAAGCAGCAGAAGCTGGTGGTGTTGTCTAGTTTGGTCAGGAAGGGGCTGACAGTCAAGCAATGAAAAAAATTCCATAGTGTATGACAAGAAATGCATTCATTTCTGATATGTTGATATGTATAATGTTCATTCTTTTTGAATCTTGAACCCAAGTGTGCCAGTGAGGATTTTCCAGAATACTGTAGACTATAAAGAGGTACTGCAATGGCAAATTAGTAAGTATCATGACAAGAATATAAAACTCTGGGTTGAATAGCAATAGTGGGTTTTTTAAAATCAAAATCTTTTATTAAATCCAACTGGTCATTTTCTTTTCTTTCTTTGCAAACCAGGGAATTCTTTCTTTTATTTAGAAAGTCTCTAGCATACTGTAGGCATTATCTAAATTATAATATAACAACAAATTTGATCACATCGCTTTCTACTGATTTAGTATTTAACAGAATTAAAAAATATAAATATTGGCAATAGCACGCCAATAAGTGATTAAATATATACATGTTAAATGGTAAATTTTAAACATAAAAGATAGGATTGCCTGAAAATTAGCCTTTTTGTCAGTGGTGAATGATGAATAGGAAAGCTACTTAAACTTGTCTACAAAAAGCTACCAAAGATACAAAAATAATCCTGTCTTTCTGTATTTTATGATTATTATATTGCTTTTTTGTAGCCTGGGGCTTTGGAATAATTGTAATTTCACATGGGTGATATTTAGAAATCAGGGGATGCAAATAAGTATTCAAAAAACTTAGGTGGCTTGCTTTCAACTGTCTAAATCTGGGCCATGTTCTACCACACACAGGCTTTTGCTTGGATAGCCAGAGGTAAGTCATGGGGGGAGATGCTTATGGGATTAGTGGGGCCGGTGGGTCGGGCGGGGGCTGGCATATCCTCCAGGCTGGGGGCTGGAAGGTCTATGGGCATTGTTGGTGGGGGGTTTAAAACAGTATAGCCCCAGGGCTGGGGCAAGTAACTGGGTTTTCCCTTCCCTGGGGCTAAGCTGTGAATGGGTGTGGGTGTACGTTAGGCCAGGTTAACCTGGCTAATCTAAGTTTAATTCACCTCAGAAGGTGAACTAGATTGGGCATACCATTTTAAGGGCAATTATGCCCTGTGGACCCCTGCACGACTGGGTATTTAGATTGACCTAACCTATCTTTTTATAATCCAGTGCTATCGGTAGACTTTTGACATTTAAATAACAATAGAAGTAAGATGTGCAATTGTCATATCAGGTGTTGGAATGTGGATACCCGTATCAACTCTTATTAGTTAGTAAAGGCAGGCTGGATTATGAATTAAGTCAGAGACATTTAACGAGACTGATGCATTACAGGAAATTGTGTCAATGAATCATCAAATCTTTTCCTTTTGTTAGTAATTAGCCAATGTCTCAAAAGGGTAGTAGGATTACTATGATTCTGGAACTACTACTTCAGTAGTATTTCATGGTACATTTTGTTACACTAAGAATATTAACCCCATTGTCCTTGATAAATCCATCTTGAATAACTATATTTTTCTACCTAATTTCATCCTAAATTACAACTGAATATATATCTTGTATTGGGTGTTTTTTCTTTTTTTGGGGGGGGGGGCAGGGGGGACTTCTTTCATTTCTGCCCTACCCTGCCAGTTAATGCTGCAGTATACATTATCAAACAAGTTCAACATTTTAACCAAAGTCAGCTGAATTTCAACAATTGCTTAGGTGCCTACCTTGTACAGCACTTCAGGGACCTTTGAATTTAAATAAAACACTGGACATATAAAATTATTTTAAAAGAAATGCATTAATTTTTGCTTCCTAATGTTCCATACATTTTAAGTGGATTAAAATAGATGACAAAGGTTTAATGGAATTTAATAACAAGAAAGACAATCTGACCAACCATGGGAAAAATAATTTGAAGTTAACTTTGAACTTGGGGCTTCCTTCCTAACATGTTCAATAAGAGTTTATTAGTGATATGAACAGGTATTTGAATAATGAATTAAATATAGAATTAATGGTTGTAGTGTTTCTGCTCTTGTTTCAGATCAAAGATATTTCTTTGAGAACATATCAGAAGCTCATTAGCAGTTAAATACTGGAGATAGAATTTTCAATATTTTCTGCAGAAAAAAATCCAAATAGGAATAATTTCATATCAAACTATTTGCAAGTTTTATAACTCAGTGTAACAGCGCAGAAGTTTTTTTCTTGGCTTTTATAGCTATTATATGCTCAAGCAATACTGCAAGGGACATTTGTTTTATGCTGCTCTTAATTATGCCAGCAGAAGAAGCAAACAAACAACTGCTGAAATAATATTGTCCTTCATGTGTCAGAGATTGAGTATAGTAAAACATTATGTAATAAACTCTGGACAGGATAATATGCTGTCCTACATGGCATAGTGTGACAGAGCAGCTTTAGTGCTCTGTCACTTTAAGGGCTGGAGCAGGCAGCTGCCAGGTGGCTGATTGCAAGGGCCATTTTCAAACATAGGCTGGAAAGGCAGCAGTCTGGGTTAAGCAGCCAAGGAGGCAACATCAGGCTGAGCTGCTCCTGGAACACTAGGAGGTAAGGGCAGGAGCTATGGGGATGGTTTGGAGGCTCCTGGTCCTGGGCAGGACCTAAAAATGCACCCTAGGGAGGCCTGGTGGGACTGCTGGAAGTGTGACAGCCCCATGTAAGTACCAGGACCAAAAATCTCTCTGGTGCAAGGCAGGTCAGGGTGCCTAAACCCCGGTCTCCACCGTTGAGTGGGTTGAGAGAGTGTGTGGTGGCAGTTAGGCCAGGTAAGCTTCTTGAAGTGCCTGAGCCTGTAGGGGTGGGTGACCCTGGTGAGTTGAGTCAGGCAAACTTTAGGAAGCACCTGAGCCTGTAAGGAGGGGAACCCCAAGCCTTGTGAGGGAAAGGGTGGAGTTGTGGGACCAGCTAAGTTTATGAGGAAGCAGCTGAGTCCAAAGAGGCGTTTGACCCCATATTCCAAAGGAAGGGGTGGCATGCTGACCCAGGAAGGGGTATAGAGGACTGGTGAGGTACCAAGGCAGAGTTAGCCCTGAGTTAGGTGAATCAGGCAATCACTAGTCAGATGAGGGTCACAGGAGAGGCCCAACAGGCTGGGCTAGGGCTGCTTGAAGTATGAGAGGACAAGCCTAATGATCTCCACGGGAGTAGGGTGGTGTGTCTGTGGCCTAGGGGTCTGAGTGAAAGAGGCCATTGTGAGTGGGAGGCAATATGCTAGAGACCTTATGAAGACCT
>NW_017729033.1:82176342-82181043 GCF_001723915.1 Gavialis gangeticus | reverse complement strand
AATCTCTTTCCCCTCAACTGCCTTGTATTCTAACCCAGAGACCTTCAGGGTGCCCCTCCTTTGACTCAGTGCTACTTGATGAGGATGTGTATTCCTCTTTAATGTAAAGCGCCACACCTCCGCCTTTCCTCTCTGTCCTGTCCCATCTGTACAGGCTATAGCGCTTGATATTCACCGCCCAGTCATGTGTTGGGTCCCACCATGTTTCAGTAGGCCCACTATGTCTGGGTTGGTGTCAGCTAGCAGGAGGGTAACTTATGGACTCATCACTTAAGTAATCATGTTTCATATTTAAATAAGGCATGGATAACATCTCTTACTGTGCTAACACCTATTTAAATTCCAAATTTGTGAACAAATTATATATTTATATGCTAACGTACAGTCAGTATTTGCTTGCCTGAAACAGTAGCCTGAAGCTGTTCAGATTTGTGTTCTTGTTCCACATATTATAGACATTGAGCCACAAAGTTTTCTTCTGTTTCAAATACTTGGAAAAAAGCTTTTAGCCCCCAAATAAAGATTTTCTAAATGGACAAGAACCACTGTGGCTTTAAAAAAGGTCAAGCATTGATGAAAACTGCAGTAATATAATTGACTTTTATTACACTCAGAACTGACCTACTGCGATATTGATTAAAGCATTATACTGCCCAAACAGTCTCCTTCTCATTTTTTTCATGAATTTTATGATGTATTTTAGAAAAAGGTTTTTTTTGTTTTAAATTCAATCTGAATGAATATTGATAGTGAGTCCCAGAATAAGACAAATAGTCCAGGTACGGACATTATACTGTTGCTGGTATAAGTGATTGGAAACTGGTGCATACCCATAGCAGAACAGAAATTCATCATGCAAAACTGGTCTATGTCCATAACAGAACAGAAGGCCAGCACACACAGACTGGTTTAAAAATGGCAGAAATCAATCTAAGATTTCCACCCCTCCACCAAAGGGTGAATGTGTGTTCCATTAGCTACCAATCTAAACTATGCTACTTATTTAAAACCAAAAACCAAAAACAGGTATCTTAAATCAATTCCACCTTGGGCTTTGTGAATGTCTGTACCCAGCCATAGCCAAACTCACATGCAACCCTTATATATTTGATACATTGTAAAGGCTTAGAAAAAAAACATAGAAATGCGAAACTTTCATGACTCTCTGTCAACAGTGCAGTCATACAAATTTATATTTGTACACCTTACAGAAATATAGTAACTGATCAACACAACATGGGCTCACCAACATTATTGGCCTGTTGGTGATTAACTAAGTTATATAACGCACTCCATTTAAGTCTAAGGACTCAAAAAAGGCTACGCACTTACCTCGAGTAGGACCATATCCAAACTCAATAAAAACAATGCTCATTAACCACAGGAACAGCTCATTCTAATCTTTTAACACCTCTTTAAGGCCTATTATCTTTTTTCTCTGAGCGCCTTATGCCTCTAATAGCAGAGGCATGAAATTGACAGGAACTAGTCTGTTTCACAAATTATGCAGTTAAATGGAGTGCAATTACATTACAAAGCAGAGTGTAGGGTTGAAGAGTTCCTACCAACCTAAGTGGTTTATAATATTACTCAATATTCAGATAACTAATGTTTGTTATAATGTAAACAGCAGGCAAAAATAGGATTGGTTTAGTGTTATGTAGTTGGGTACTTATCCAATATGCAGAATGGAATACACTGACTATAACATCTAGAATATGAAATGCACATTATAATGCTTTATTATAATTTTTTCATCCTACAATAGTTTGAACAACTGTATGCTTGTTGGTAACTTACATGAAAGATCAAATTTATATTTAGTTTCAGTTGTTTTGAAGCAATCTTAAATAATGTGTGGAAATAATCTAGTGGTGAGTCTTTATATTAGCATTTAAAAATGGAATACTATTTACTGCCTTTACCGAAATCTATGATGACCTTGAATTTAAAATGACCCCCATTAGATTTTATATATAGAAAATGTATAAGTTTGTTATAATTTTCCAGGTATAGACTCTAATTATTGGAGGATTGTCTTAAATTTGCTTCCCACCCCTACATCAGGGAGGCAGCAGGGGTCAGGTGACTGGAGAGGGTGTCAGGCAGCCCCTTTCCCTCCCCCCATTTCTTATCCTGGAAGCCTTCCTGCCCCCACCATCTGCACCTCCTCTCCCCAGTTTCCTACAGTCTCTGTCTCTCCCCCCTATTCCTCACAATCTCGGCTCCTTCCCCCTCCTGCTCCCCACAAACTCTGCTTCATCTTCCTCCCCTTAATGTCAGATGCTGCTCAGGCTCTGTTCCCTGCCAGGTCATGGAGCATGTGAAAAAGCAGCCCGTGCCAGGCCATGTAGCATCAGCACTGCTGATTGGCCAGTCAGAGGATGGAATTTCCATGTGCTCTGTGCCTGAGAGGGAATCTAGCCCCAGCTGTACCTGACAGTAAGGTGGGGGGGGGTGGGAAGGAATGTGGGGGTGCAAGGGAAAGAAGCTTCATAGAGCAAATGAAAGTGGGGAGCAGGAGGCTGCAGTGGGTTTCACTCTGGTCTCAAAACAGAGCCAGAGTCAGAGCCACAGCAGCCACCTCCCCCACCAACCCACTCTGTACATGAATCTAAGAAGATGAGGTGCTTTTTTTCCTTTTGCAGATTGGGGCATGGGGGAAGAAAACTATCTTAGATTTGAGTAAGTATGGCAATACTGAATGAAAAGAATGAGCTTTGACATGTGTTCAGAGAGATGGCCTATAAAAGGCCTCCTACAAAGTCCTTTCAATGAAAGACTCCCATTGACTTTAGTATGAAATAGATTGAGGTAAGTTTTTTAGTGATACTGTGGTACAACATGATGGTATAGATAAAGTAGCACATTATGTGAAAGAATATACTCTTACAGTTTATTCCTTTCAGGGAGAAGCAAACTCCTTTCCCCCCCTACAGAATGCCTTGACTAAAATAATAATAACAATTCATTGAAACCATCATGGCTTTTCATTTGTCTATCCTATGAATAGGCTTCGCTATAGTGGAGGTCCATTAGAGAGATTTCACTGTCTACCTTTGGGCAATCTGTGCATAGTTTTAAAAACATTCCACCAACTGTTTCAATTGTACTTTCAACTATTGGCTAAAATGAGACATTTTCAATTACATGAATATATTTAGACATGCAAAATTAGACATGTTTACCAGCATATATGATCCAAGAAGTTGACTCACGTGGGTTTGGAACCTAGCATCTCCATACATATTTTTTAACTTGCCATATGACAGATTTCCTATTTGATTCAATTATTGCTTTCCTCCCTTGTGGTCGGGTCTCTTTGTCTATGGCTCAACAAGTGCCACGTACCCTGTTAAGGAGTATGCTACCATATCATGACACTTGCCCACCACGACTTGATGGTATTAATGAAGAATTCTCTCCCCAAGAAAGAAAACAGTCTCTGCCATCAGGGCAGTGTTTAATAGTCAAAAAACGATTAGTTATGGCCTAGAGTAGAGCCTCACAGGCCTATAACAGGGGATCGTTCAACCCTAGTACCTCCACCACAGTATAAATAAGAGCTCTTGGTGTTAATGCATCACAGACAGGAGCTGCTCTCACTACCTTCCTGGTCAACTTCCATAAATTCTCTGCAGTCCATTAGTCACAAAAATAAAGAAATATGGGCAGGGGTGTCCCTTGCCTCTTCTGCTCTCCAGTATAGGATCTCTCCTCTCACTACTTCCTGCATCCTTTTGGGTTTTCTATATACTCCCAGCCTATCAGGGTCCACTTCTGATTTCCAGGTGTGGCTCATCTGTCCTGTATTAAGGCAATGTGCCTAGGATGAGCTGCAATCAGGTGTTTCTTCCCCTCAGGAGTATAAACTGCCCAGGCTGTCCTAGCCTAGCTTTAGTGATGCTAAATAGGGCTTTTTTCTCCTGGGGACTCTTGTTTCCCAGGGGGAACTTTAAAGGGAACAGACCACAGCTGTGCTGGTAAGTGTGTTGCCCTGAGCATCCCTACAACCCATCCTTTCCTTTCTAAGCCTGCTTGTACCTTAGCCTGGTTGAGCTCCAAAGGTAAGGGTTTTATTCCCTTTGTGCTCCAAGACCTACCTTGGGGGGCTCCCTGTGGTTCCTGCATTGGGACCAATTCTACAGCTGCCCTGTTTCATCCACCCCCATGGCTTGTCCCCTCACTGGTGAGGCAGCTTGCCTTACAGATACTGAGAGGAAGTGAGCAAATGGGGATTTTCTTGATCCAACTGCCCCTGCTCTTCCACATCCCTAAAATCTTTTGTGACTTTTTATATATTAGGAAAATACTTATTTCATCCCTATTGCTTGGAATATTCATATGTGCATTATATACAGCTCAGTCCACACTTTCTCTTCTATTTGTACAGTACAGTGACATCATACATGTAACCACCTGGGACTGTCTGAACTCTAATATTGTTGTAGCATTTTTTTTCATCATCTATCTTACCATTAAATTTTCTTAAAAGAGGAAGATGAATCTGTACTTAATGCACATATCTTGCAAACATTACTTTGTAAGGTTTTTTGTTTGCTTGTTTGTTTTCTTTTGGGGGGTCACACTTTTTGGGAGGTGAACATTATAGAGGGATTAAAAGAATAGCCACACTGCTAGCAAGCCACTCGCATTTATCATCACGCTGGGCTGACATTGTGCAGAAGAGTCCCAATCCAC
>NW_017729033.1:82169957-82171342 GCF_001723915.1 Gavialis gangeticus | reverse complement strand
TTCTTTTGGGGGGGGACACTTTTTGGGAGGTGAACATTATAGAGGGATTAAAAGAATAGCCACACTGCTAGCAAGCCACTCGCATTTATCATCACGCTGGGCTGACATTGTGCAGAAGAGTCCCAATCCACATTTAATTAAACTTTTTGTTCTTGCTCAAGTGAAAGTTCATGGGTATAGAAAAGAAGTAAGAGGACTGGGTACTGTAGCTGCATTTAGCATAATGCATCCGTGACTCAGTACTGGAAAGACTCCAATGCCAAATGAGTTACAGTTAAAAAAAAATCAGATTTATTTCATGTTTTCTCAACTGTCCTTCTGCTTTAGCGAAATCCAAATTTATTTTCTACTGGTTTTACTTTGCTGGAATTATAATTGCCTTGTCTGAAATAAGTCTTCAGTTAGTAGTTTTAACACAAATGGAATGAAATTTAAAATAAGGTCTTTACAGCCAAATGGAGACTGGGGAAATTTGCTGTACAGTCTCTTAGTATATATGTGTTCCTTACCCCCACATCCCACTGTTATTTTTCAAACCTTGTTAATTTCAGAATATTAAAGTGAGTAATTATATTAATGAGACTTCTGAAGACATAAAAGTAGTTTTCCAGTGTGAAGTCAAATATATTATAAGCACAGCAAAATAACAGAAGTATGCTTAGATCTTCTTACAGTACTATTATTTGTGTTATTTGATCACAAATACAAGTATTGTATTATCACAGACACACAATATCACAAATATAAGTATTGTTCTCCAGAAACCATGCTTACACATCCAGGTAAGACCAGGCCACCCATATATTTTGCTGCTCAGAGGATGCGTCTACATTTGCATACTAACATGCAGGAATAAACTCTGATGATTATTGTGCTGGAATTAATTGCTCCCAGGCACTGCATTTACACAAGTGCCTGGGGGCCACAGCATGTTGAGCAGGTCAGAGCAGCCCTGGATGGTAGGAGAGCTGGGGAGGTCAGCCTGCTATAGCCCAGGGCTGCTCTGTCCTGGCTCTGTGTGCTGCAGAGGGGCTGGCTGGGCACAAGGGTGCTCCAGTCATAGGCAATGGAAGACTGGCACTAACACGGCTTAGCTCCCCGCAAACTGGGCCAGTGACAGCGGCTCGAGTGCCACTGCTGCCCCAGCACCATGACCGGTGCTCTCCGCTGAGTGCTTCTCTGCTGTCGTGCGCACAGCACTAGCATGCACTGGCCCCAGAACGGTCCTGTGGGAGGGAGAGACAAGGTCAGACAGGTGTGCTCCATACATCCCAGCCCCCTCCCCCAGTAATAATTTTCTAGTGCTACTTACGGCTGCAGTGCAGGGCTAGCTGGCAGGCGGCCCCCACACTGAAGCACCCTAGTACCCCAGCCAGCCATGTCAG
>NW_017729033.1:82164314-82164957 GCF_001723915.1 Gavialis gangeticus | reverse complement strand
CCCTCCCACAGTAATAATTTTCTAGTGCTACTTACGGCTGCAGTGCAGGGCTAGCTGGCAGGCGGCCCCCACACTGAAGCACCCTAGTACCCCAGCCAGCCATGTCAGCATCTACGCATGCAGTGTTACAGCATAAAAAACTCTGCAGCAGGATAGTACTTGCATTTACAAATACTACTCTGCTGCAGAGTTAATTAGTTTACCCCTGCCTAAAAGCCCTGCATATATAGACACCAAGACAGCAGAGCTAATTAGTCAACTCCACAGTAAATGTCTTGTGTGGATGTACCCTGATTGGTCTCTGGCTGATTCCAAAAGAATAGAACACGATAAGCACATCAAGAGGACTTACCGATATTTAAAGTATGCTATTTTATTTCTATTCTCTACAATACCAAATATCATCTTAGTCATAGAGTTGAACATCTATTGTTCATTAATCCTGTACTTATATATGTAGGTAAAGAAGCTTTCTCAGTTTTCAAGTTTTATATAGATATATAAAAATTGTACACATACACATACACACACTTTATGCAGCTATTTAAATTTAGTACACCTCCATATATATATATGGTGGTGTACTAATTTGCTCCTTTCTTTTTAGGGGTGTGTGTGTGTGTGTGTGTGTGTGTGTGTGTGT
>NW_017729033.1:82159030-82164278 GCF_001723915.1 Gavialis gangeticus | reverse complement strand
CCCCCCCTAAAAAGAATATATGTATATATATATATAAAAGTAAATTAGTACACCTTTAAATAGCTACATTGTGTGCGTATACAATTTTGTTTGAAAACTGGAAGAATTTTTTTTGTCTACATGTATGTGATTATATATGTATCTACATGTATATGGGTGTGCCTACACAAGATGTTATACTGTAAGTTAGACTAATCTAAAGTGCAGTAAATTGTCACTGCCTATGGGCATGGGACTTACTGTGTAGTAAATTAAGTTTAATGTACCATTTGCTAGTCCCAGGAAGTACAGGTACTAGATTAATGGTGCATTAGCTATGTGCAGTAAGACATGTCTATACACTCAACTGAGAACAATTTGCTTTCAGTCAGTGCAGGCAGCAAGGGGCCTGCTGGTGCCTGGCTAAATCTTGATGCAGCGGGGTTGGGGGGTGGCTGTGTCAGCTGCAGGGGCATCTGTCTCCCAGCCACATGGAGATTGGGACCCCTCCCAATCTCCATGTGGCTGAGAGAGCTGTGTCAACAGCTGGACTACTGTGTCCCAACCATGAGGAGATTAAATCCTGACCTGATCCCCATGTGTCTGGCAAAGCTGTCCTGGCAGCTGGGACGGCTGCATCCCAACCACATGGCAATTGAGTTGGGACCCAGTTGGCACATGGCTGGGAGAGCCATCCCCACTGGGAAGGGACACTGCCAGCTAGCCATGTGGTGATTGGGAGAGTCCCAATTCCCACGTGGCCAAGAGAGCTGCCCCCACTTGGCAGGGATGCTGCCTGCCAGCCATGAGTGGGGACAGCACTCCCAGACATGTGGCATTCAGGACCAGCCCTGTACCCCCGGCCAGCCCTAGGGCTGGCACCTAGAGGTGAGTCCCAGAGCACTTTAATGAGCCTCAATTTTCTGCGAAGAAAATTCAAGTACGTTAATGCATATGTAGATGCACCCCCAACATGTACATAAGTACAGTGGATATATGTGGATTAATCTAAACAACACCTTTCCTCCATTTCTTCCATCTTTCTTCCATTTCTACCTGGTCTGTTAATATGGTAGTACTCCTTAATGCATTATATATTTTCCATATTTTAGTCAAACATTCAATTAAGTGGAAACTATTTTAGAATGATACTTCTTAGTACTCAGTCTAATCTGCTGGCCACGTCTGGGGCTATGCAGAATTCAAGCCCCAAATGTACAAAAATGGAAAGGTATTGGGTTTAGCTATTTGCCTGGGAAAAATAAAATGTATTTCCTACCCTGTGTTGACAAGGAGTATCTCTGGTGTTTGTTTAATACTTTTGCTTTACAGACTTAGAACTCTGTAACTCCCTTTTTCAGAATGTGTATTGTTTCATGGTTATCAGCTGGTGATATTAAAAGTTCGTAAGGATAGATTCTATCTGACTAACATCATATGGTGTAGGCTGTTGAAAGTTATGTTATCCTGTAATTTATCATTGCAATTAATGTATAGAAAACTATTTTCCAGTTGAATTTGCAATATGAGACAAGACTGTACCTAAGGGTGTCTTATTATAGTCACTAAGGGCCAGCTCCCCCTCTTCACATACCTACATTTTAGGTATATAACATCATAACCGCGGTTTTTGGCACCTTGTGTTTGGGGATAATTTGTGATCTAGCATAGGCCAAGCTTTCTTACTGAACATGCTCAGTAGCATGCACTTTTGTTAGACTACACAGCTGCATGGGAAGGAATAGTATTGCGTAGGCCAGGGATATCAAACTCACCCTGGGCCCTGAGCTAGATCTGGATCATAGGGGCTCGCCCCTAGCTGCATCCATGGGACCATCAGCAGCTGCAGTGAATCCAAATCTAAGAGCGAGTGGCAGCCTGCCATCTTGTCTCCCTGTCGCACATTACTGGTCACACCACACAATTTACAATAGCCTGCCAAACTACTAGCAGGCTAGGTGGAATGGTTCCACATGCTATATCTGGCCTGTGGACTGTATAGTTGACACCACTAGCCTAGGCACATGTCCAATGCCAGGTAAGTCCCAAAACTTTATAGAAAAAGACAGGACTAGTAGGTGTTAGGCAAAGGAAATCCTCCATATGTTTAAGCCCAATAGCCATGATACTTGCCAGGGGAGCGGGAGAGTTTTAGCCCCTGACACACCATAAGGGGGTTTCATCCTTTATCTCCTGCCTGCTAGCAAAACACTCAACTACCAGACCACAGGGCTGATATTGCTCAAAGCAATTCTCCAGCCCTTCTTTTGAAACTGGGGTCAGGAGGAAAATTTTAAGGCAGAGGGCTTATGACTCAGTGAAATGGATGCTTCCTGTAAGAAAGGAGGAAGGCTTCTAGCTTGGGCTTCTGCTCCTAGTGGGTTGAAATTTCTCCAGTGCTTCCTTGGGCAATATTTGTGGCACAATCATTAGAGAACTTTGCTTGGAAAGGCAAAGTGCAAATTGAAACCCGTTCTAAGTAAGCACTTCTGCTCCCTGGGTCCTTGTTACTATGGTAGGAATGGGGTAAATGATGTACTCCTTAATCTTACTTTCAGTAGATAGGCTTGCAGGGTGATCCTCTAGTACCATAGGGGAAAACAGAATTCAAAACTAGGGGTGGTCAACTTGCAGCATGGGTGTGGCATGGGCAGCCTATATATGTGGTCTGTGGCCAATTGAGAAGGGAATAGACATAGAAACTGATACGGCAGGAGGCAAAAAGCAAAGCAGCAAATCAGGCAGTGAGCACAGGGCTGGTAGCAGAAACTAAAGCAGTATCTCAGACAAGGGAAGGGACTGGGGTGGAACTTGAGGAGGGGGCAGAGCTAATTTATGGCACTCCTGGCAAAAAAGATACTCCCCACTCTCCTAAACTATGTCTAAGTGCCACCAACTGCACTTTACATGGCTGTGGGGACATCTACACATGTCATTACTGTGGCTGAATAAACTCTGATGCAGCTTCACCAGAGTTTATTGTAAACACTGTGCCTGGGAACATATGTGCCCAGGACCACAGCACTTGAGCTGGAGTGGTGTAGCCCCAGCTGGCAAGAGGCCCTGGGGATCAGCCTGCTAGCCTGGGGCTGTTCTGATCCAGCTCAGCTGAGGGGTGCTTCAGTGCAAGGCTACCTGGCAAACAACCCCCTCACTGAAGCACTCTCATGCCCCAGGCAGCCCTGTCAGCATCTACATGTTCACTGCAGTGGAGTAAATAACTCTGCTGTAGGACTGTACTTGTGTTTACTTCCCCTGCTGCAGGAAGTACTCACCTTTGATGGATTTAATTGGTTTACTATGTCTTAATAGTACCATACATGTAGATGGTTATGTTTTACTGTAGAGCTAATTAGTCAACTCCACAGTAAATATCTTCTGTAGATACACTCTGTGTAGCTGTAATTAGGGCAAACAGAATTAGCCCCTAAATATATCATTTTGCATGGACATTTTATTCATTGCTGTATTTTAGTGTAGGTTTAAAAAATGATGTGTAGGTAAGGCAAGATGTATGATATGTATGAAGTCAAGATTTGCATACATCTAATTTTTTTGATTTTTAATATTTAAAATTCATAACAAGTATTATATTTTTTTGTTAGTAAAAAGTCTGTCTTAGATTTTTAACTGTGGATAGCATTGTATGGTGCATCTTTCCTTTCTGTTTGTGGAGCAATATTGTGTGGGTGTTCTGCGTTTTCAAGAGTATACATTGAGATATGTGTAACTGGTCACATTTTATGAATCCATAGTTAAAAATATTTATAATAATATAAAATGATATGGGTACTGGAGAAATGGAAATGAGCCAAATTCATTCCTGCAATAACTCTATTGAAGGCTGCTGGTTATAGGCTTGCAGATTTAAACAAATCATAATTAAAACTTCTTGGGAATGTTTTGACAAAATATATTTTCTTCAGAATAGGCTAATTTATAAAAAACAAAACTTCTCAGGTATGAAATCTTCCCCTGGGTCTAGGCTAAAATTTCTGGTGAGCAGGAGACAGCTAATGTCTCAATGACAAAATGCCCAATATTTAGGGAATTCTGCTTTGAAGTGAGAGGCCCAATTTTAAGTCCTTGCTCTGCCTAATTTGGGGTTCATCTATACTTTAATCCAGCAATGCCTGGTTGAGTCCTGGTAGCAGTCTAGTTTTAGCAGCATACCATTCCATAGAGACTAATTTATGGCTTTTTCAAGTCTATAGTCAGACTTGAGCCTTGAACCTCATTTGCAAGACCACCATTAAGTGCCCTAATTGCCAAAATATTCTGATGTGGGTGTCTCCGCTTTGAGTTGTCTCATTTCTTAAAGATAATTAAGTATATATTGGATTAGAGAGAGAGAACAACTCTTCAGCCAACTGTTTAAGCCATTCATCAGCACTGTGGGAGATCAAGTTTCATCCATCTAATTTGGAGCATGGGTCTCCTACACCCTAAGTTTGCAACTTAAATATTAAACTATTGGGTATTGTTTCACTGAATTCTCCAGCTCACAATCTGGGTTTTTCTAGACATCTTGTAGAAAAAGATGGGCTATTAAAGGAGTGAATAAGTTCCTTATTGTGGGGGGAAAAAAGAAAAGCTGGCTGTAGATCTAGGTTGGAAATAGGGTTGGCAAAAAAAGAAAAATTAGAAAAAAAAGGAAAACATGAGGGAGGTAACAGATGATGGAAAGGAGGGAGGTAAGGACAGAGAAAGAAGAGTGAGAAACTACATGAAAATAATGAGCATACAGTGTTCTGGGTGCCCTAAATATGCTTTTGTACCATCATATTACACAAACAAATCAACCTAACAATTCCCTTAGCTCAAATAAAATAACCTAACAATTGAAAACAAGCAAAAGGAAATTCATCAATGCTAGGGTTACCATATTTCCAGTTTTAAAAAAGAGGACACCTGTTGGGTTGGGGTGGAGGGTAATATCATTGCAGGGGGAGGGGGGGCAGTGATATGCTCATGTTCTGCCCCTGCCACTCACTCCCAAGCTACAGCTCACCCAGCCCTGCTGCTACCCCTCATCACTCCCAACCCACAATACCCCAGCCCCCAGACCACGCTGGCACCCCACTGCTAGATTCAACAAACCATTTTGCATATATTTACTGTCTTCCAACCCCATAAAGCTGGCTTTCCTTTATTAACTACAGTTTACTGCTACTCTCAGCAGAATCAAATAATAATGGCAGTGAAGCTGTACTCATTTTGAAGACCCAAGTACGTGACCAGATATTGCTCACGTGACCAGCCCTTGTCA
>NW_017729033.1:82139019-82154030 GCF_001723915.1 Gavialis gangeticus | reverse complement strand
CCCCTGACTCTCAACCCACAGCCCTCTACCCCCCCCAGCCCTGCCAGTGTCCCCCACTTCTGGCCCACAGCCCCATGCCCCCCAGCCCTGCTGGTGCCCCTCACTCCCAACCTGCAGCCTCTTGGCTGCCCCATCTGTACAAGCACAGGCATCAGCCCCAGTGCCACCAGCCCAGCCACACATCTTCCAGCTGCCCCCAAAGGGTCTCACACCCTTCCCCCACTGGAGGGGTGGGTGCCTCCTCCACCACCCCGCTGCCCTGCTGCTGGCCTGGTGCCCAGACAGACAGCTTCTCCTAGCACACACCCATGCACTCAGGCACCCACACCCATAACCCCACCCAACAGTCCCCAAGCCCTGACCCTCCAACCCCTGTCCCCCACAGACTTCCCCACATCCAGCTGCTGGGGCTGTTCCCATCCCCATTCCTGGCTGTATGCTGGCCACATACATGTGCATCCTGCCTTCACTTGCTGTCCCCTACACCCCCTAGCCCCAAGCAGCTCTTTGCTAGGGCAAACCAGGAACAAACTTTGATGCTGAGCAGAGCAAAATCCCAGGCATTTGTTGATATTTTAAAAAACTGCCCAGATGGAGATAAGAGGATCCAAAATCCAGATGTGTGGTAACCCTAATCAATGCTCCCCCAGTAATTGCCAGAATCCCACTCCCAACCCCCTTATCCACAAGAGAAAAAAAGACAACTCTCCAAGGGTTAGTAGTAGTTTTGTTTAGAGCAAGTGTAGCACGTGAGTTCTAAAGGTTTGACTAACTTGTTCTGTGAAGAGTCAAAGCAGCAGTTTGCCATGGCTTATCACTTCAAAATATGTATATTCTTCCAGTTACCTAGTATATAAATGGTAATTGACCAGCTGGCTAAACCATTTAGGACATATTTTTTAGGGAAAACATAAAAGGGTTTCCCATCACCGTTTACTTTCTGAATGATGCCCTTCTTTTTCCAGAACGTGTGCCATATTATGGAGGTAAATAGTTAAGGTGGTTATTCATATTTCTGTCATTTCAGAGCAATTAGTTTACACTGCACAGTCCCATTTATCATAATTTCTTATAAGTTAATATCTCATTTTACAACAGGCCACCTAATGTAGTCTTCTGCTTCTACCCCATCTGAAATTACACTTCCATGAAAACACTATGGGTGTAATTATATATATATATTTTTAGTGGTATAAGTGGCAGGCTTTTCATTTTTTTTACATGACATGACTAATGTGCAGGTGGCTATTCTGCCTAAGTACAGATGTTCAAAAAGCCCCTGGCAGAAGTGCTGTATCACACTTTACTTAAACTGCTATAAGTTAGAGCGGGAATGAACCAAACAGACATTCACCATTCTGTGGGTGGATGGGGTTGTCAGTGCCTACCTTCACTGGCCAAGGCCAGAAGGTAGGGGGCAAGTGGCCCCATTGCCTGCCCAGGTGGTCTTCTTTCCCACCCCCAACCCCAGTTCCTGGCTCAGAAAAAAGCTAGGCCAGGCAGCCCTAAGCTGCAACATCTGGCTGCTGTTGTTAGGAGGCTTGTGCAGATGGTGGGGAAAAGGAGTTCCTTGTCATGAGGACCTCCCCAAAGCTTGCTGGCTGGAGTATTAGGGTGCCTGGGTTGGGTCTGCACAGTGGGGAGCTCCCTTCTCCCCCCTGCCCCAGTGTCTTGACAGCTGCAGCAAGAAGCTGCAGCATGGGGCTGCCTGGCCCAGATTTTCACCAGGCTGGGAACTGGAACTTTTTTGAATGTCTATACCACATCCATCAAGAATTAATTTAGAGCAGGATCCACCGTTTTTTAAAGAAGTTTAAGTGCTGTGCATGACTGTTCTGTTACAGATTTAAAGCACATCTAATGGGCATCTATACATGTGCTCCAGGGTGGGGTACGGGGCGCATGTTTTAATTAGAGTGGCCCTCAGGAGCCACTCCAATTAAAACTCCCACAGCATTTCATATTAGGCATCTCCTGCTTCAAAATTGTAGTGGGGTTTTTTAACTAAGCCTTGTTTAATGAGCTTTAGTTAAAGTGCTCCACCACCATTTTGAAGTGTGGGACACTGAATACATGTGACAGCAAGGCTGCTGGAGTGCTCTAATTAGATTAATTGAGTCTGCTCTAATGTGTTCTAATTAGAATGCTTTGGAGTAGGCATCCTGTATGTATACAGGCACCAAATGTGCATTAAGTATACCATCTGTACCTAGCCTTCTCCTCTGGGTATATAACCCTGTATGCAGAGATGACTATGCCCATGCACACCTGGTAGTGTATACCAGCAATAGAGAAGGTCCTGCCTTCTGACAAAGCAAAGATATAAATTTGAAAAGTGGGTAAATCAAGAGTTGCATAAAAGAAAAAGTGTGCTTTTTGCTCATGTGTTTGTTACTTTCTTGCAACTAGACCTAAGGTTTCTATCTACCTGAGAGCTAGGCATATTATGCATAATCACTCCTTTCATTTTAAGTTTTTTGCCTTTCTCTCTTTAATAAATTTACTTCTAGTAAAACCCTTCAAGCCTTATTTTTTGGAGTCCAATCTAGAGACAAACCTACCTTCAAGGAACAGGAAATCTCTCTTTATCACTTGTTTCAAAAAGGCACAGCTTAAATAATACCCTCAAAAAGGCGTATCATGGTCCTCCAGACAATGGCAAACCTCTAAAGACTGAGGACGATACATACAATCTGAAAAGAAGAGGAGAAAACTGAAAATTATTAATACTGGTGAAGTTTAATGTTAAAGGGAGAAAAGAACAGGGAAAAAAGAGTTTGATATAAGCAGCTTTGGAGTAGATTGTAACTTGTACTGCAGAGTCATGTCAAGTAGAGGAAGGATCTAAAAAGCCTGCGCCTCTTGTATGTTCTAATTATGACATCTCACTTGTCTGGGACTAAGTACGACAATTGTTCCATGTATCCTGTGGAACTAGCCCAAGGCAAGGGGTATGATCTCTTGGAGCTTGATTCTTTTCCCATTAAAAGAAAAGACAAGAGTTCTTGCTGAGTTCAGATTTGAATCAGAAACTTAGAGCCTCTAAATGGATTGTAACTGAATCAGCCACAGTTCTCCTGGAATCCTAAGAGATGGGAGAAGTCTTTTCTTATTCATTCAAACTCAATTACAGATTTAAAGCCACAGTCTAGTCTCCTCTCTGCTGCTTGGTAGCTATCATGTAAATCATTGTGAGTTCATGTACCACTAACTGAGTAGCTAGATCTTCATGGTTCCTAGGGAACTATTACCATTTATGATGTCAGCCTCATATTCATTTAGTCTGTATGCTAAGAAACTTTTGAATGATTGTATTTAGTTTTTAAAAAGGTATGGTGGTAGAATTAGAAATCTTGGTCTCTGTTCTAAAAGTTTTACCATATTAAGCATGCACAGGTTACAGAACTAAGCAAACATCAACAAATGAATGTCATTTAGCACACTGCCATTTTCTTTCTCTAGAAAATCAATCCCTAATAAGATGGGTATACTTTTTCATTTGTTTTTACCTTATTTTATTTAATAGGGAAAATATTGTTCATAGTAGACTGGATGGTGCAGAGAATAGGAGGAGCACTCCTTCCAGGAGACTGACCCAAATCTATTCTACTTCAAACATGAAGAAAATGTTACTGTCAGGTAATTCACATCTATATCTGCAAAGATTGTTAGGAACATGTGTGTCATATCTCAAAAAGCAGAACCAGAATTGCCACTAATTTGCATCCTTATTGGCATTCTCATCAAAAATCAAATGGCGCAGAACTGGAATTACTCTCTCTTCAGCATTTTATTCTAAGTCCAGGTTGAGGCTTATTAGTATCTTATGTTTATGAAAAGAACTATTTAGGGTTCTTAATCATGAGCTTCCATTCACTGAGGAGGGGTAAATTCATGAGAATGTTCTATGTTTACTCTTATATTTTCTTTTCAGTGGATCACAGTGGAATTTTACAAATGGGTATAGGGTACATCTACTTTCAGTTGATGTTGGAATGGCTGAGCTGAACATATCATTCAAGTGCATTGGATATGCTCTAGAACTGAGTCTCTAAAATTTGAGCAGCAGCAAGGAGTCATGCAGGAACAACTAGGATCCATTTACTGATTATTCACCTGTACAATGTTTTCACACTAATTTATCTCCACTGACTTCAATAGATTAGCAATGATGCAAGACCAGTTCAGTAGAATAGAAAACTAGAGCAGGGGGGCCAGAAACATGGATATGCTGATTGAGTGGTTTGCTACTTTATCAAACTGGGCAGCCAAGACGCTTAAGAAGAACCCAAGTTTAAATTTCCTCTTTTTGGTCCTGGTTGTTGCTGAAATTCTGAAGCCACTTTAGCTCCAAGTGTGAAAACTCTGTTGCTAAGTCTAACAAGTGGAAATGTAAATTCTATAATGTGTAACAAAACCTGATCTATGTATATAATGTATACTTTAAAATGTTTTTCTGTTTGCATACAAAATGTATAAAACTATGCATAACATCATATGCTGTATGAGTACAAACAAGTAGATTCCTGACAGCTCCTCAAAATGTTGTTACTTTATTGTAGGCACCAAATAATTTAGTATTATTATTGTCAGAAAAGTAAAAATACAGAAATGCTAACTTGTGATTTACACTTCTGTTTCCCTTTCATAGCTGCTTAGTTTATATAGCAAAAAAAATCTCCTATGTTGTTACTGCTGTAGCACTGCATATACATTATGGAACAAATTGCATTCTACTATGCTTTGAGTACCATCATCGCCATCCCCAGTGTCATTAAAACTACCAGCTACCATCCGAGTCTAGAATTCTTACTGTTCATGATGATGTGCAATTCAAGAAAAGTTCTGCTTGATTATCAGGTGTTAATAACATTAACAGATAGGAAATTGCAGCTTTGTCTTTTAGTAGCTTTTTGCGAGCTTTTAAGAAGTTACTGAAGAAGTAAAAGACATTTTCTGAGCTATAGTGGTATATCAGTGTGCAGTGGTCTATCATTGTGCAACTTATAAATAAGTTTTCTTAAGACTCTCAAAACTTAAGGGGTTAAAGTCTCAATACACACAGGGAAGACAGGGCAAGGTGGCACTTTAGGACACCTATATACGAACAGTGAGGCTGCTCCAATGCACTGTAATTTAATGTAATCTGCTGGAGTGTGGTAATTACTGTGCCCTAGGCTCCAGTGCCTCATGTATCAGTGTCTCTGTACTGAAAAATGCAGTGGGGATGCTTTAACTAAAACTCAGTCAACAAACTTTAGTTAAAGTGCTCCTGCTGCCATTTTTCAGTGCAGGGACACTGATACATGAGATACTCTGGGCTCTTTAATTAGAGCAGCATTTGAAGCTGCTCTCATAGCCTCTCTAATTAAAGCACCCCCTCCTGCCCCCAACTCCCAAAGCATGTGTATAAATGCCCATAGAGACTAAGTATGCTCTTGAAGAATCTTAGAATCAGTTAAGTCTCCAAGATGCTACTCAGACCTAATTTCTGCCTGATTTCAGGCTAACACAGCAAACTACCTCTCTGATATACATACTGCACTCTACGTTCAGTTGAAGTTACTTGAGTACAGAATGAGAAGCTGAATACCTTGACTAAAGTTCTTTAAGATAGGTATTTGTATTGCTTTCATGCACATGATCAGAGGCATAATGAAGAAACCAGGTGCCCAAGTCTGATGTGACTGATGCATGGGACCAGCAGTGACTTCCAGCTGGCATTGTGCTGTCAGCATTATTGTGCAGCTGCAGTGACAGCCTTTTATTTCTTTTCCCAATGCCTTAAGTCAGTGCCCAAGGCAGCTGACTCAGTCACCCCTCCCTAGTTACACTACAGCACTTGATAACAGTTATTAGAAACATTTTGTAACTCTGGTGACAATTTTGAATTAGTAACTATTGAATACAAAATGAGACTTAAATATGCATAGCTATCTCAAGCAGTCATTATCAGCATGACTAGAGTTGTCCTCTGAGAGTCTATGCATTATGTACATCATGTCCATTTATGTCTGCGAACCTCTTCCTTCTTAATCCCTAACTTGTTTTCCATGAGGAGATTCTGAGACCTGGAAGAGACTCCATGCTAGTGTGATAACAGAAACAGGAAATCTCAGAGAAGGTAGAAGAGCTAAGATTAGGCTTGAGGCAAAAAGGTTCTTCACGTGGATAGCCCTGACATCCATGAGCTGATGGGGATGCATAAATTCAGGGGAGTGTTGACTAACTTATCTGGAGAAATATAAGAATTTATTCAAAAACAGAAAGTAACAACTCTACCATCTTTAGGCAAGACCATGGGCAACTGGTGCCTCCCAAGTCTGGTGGGGACCAGACTGCCGACAGGGGATGGGGTGTCCCCCAGCTGCTGACTGCTGACTGGGGGGGTATCGGCCGATCGCTGAGCCAGCAGTGAAGCCAGAAGTGCACTTCCAGTGGCACTTCCAGTTTCGTGACTGGATCTTCCAGGGAGTGCATGGCTGATTTCAGGGGGTGCACCCCCTACGCATTGACAATGGGCAAGACTTAACTTTTCTTCTAGCCGTCTGAGCAGAGAGAGAGAACTCACATACAGCAATGCAAAATCTTAACATTAATAAGATGCACAAAACCATCTATTGGTGGAGATGTTAGTCATAATGGTTGCAGTTATACATGTGCTTTACTGCAGTTGGCTAATTAGCTCTGCAGTAAAGCATCACAATTTACATGTGAACCAGTATTTGTGTGCGCATTAAATTAACTAACTCCACCATAAGATAGTACTCTCATGGATAGTACTGGCAGAGTATTTAACTTCATGTAAGTATTCTGCTGTGTAGATGGTGACAGGTGCTGGCTGGGGCATAAAGGGCATTGTACACATGCTTGTGATGCAGTACTGGGTGCTTTTAAAAGCACCTGGCACTGCGGTGCATGCATTTGTATAAACAGTGAAATGCATGTCAGCGCTGAGAAAATGGCGGTGGCACACTTTTGAACTAAAACACCTCGAAGGTGTTAGTTCAAAAGTGCACTGCCACCTTTTTCTCAGTGCTGATGCACATTTCACAGTTTATAAAAATGTATGCAAGGCAGCAAAGGGTTCATCAGCTTGTGTGCAGAGCAGGTACTGGATTTCCAGCATATCAGAGCATACAAATGTATATGTATAAATGCCCCAAAGTGCTAAAGTGTGGGAGCCACCTACCCCAATGTCACCACCTAGGGATGACCCCACCCAGCCCAGAACTATTCCATCCTGGCTCAAATTACTGCGGTCCCGGGTTCATGTGTCGAAACTGTACCCAAAAGCAGCTTATGTTGTCTTAATGGCATATGTACATGCACCTACTGATCATTACATGGTGTCTGGCACCGGCAGAAAAATACCAAGAGAACTCCTTGAGAGGACACTTTGCTCTGGACCCACTCTTACTGCTATACCTTCTAACAAACCAGGGGTGGGTGAGGATTAATTTTCATTCACAGTGAATATGATGTGTACATTTTATTCTACATTTCTTATCCATTGGATATAAAATTATAATCAATTGTTATGATACCAGTCTAACTATCACAAAGAATAAATATTCCCTCTTCTATTGAATTGTTATAAATTCCTTTTCACTCTTCTTAAATTAAGGGATTTAACTTGCCTATACCAACCACATATTTACAAAAGCAACAAAAAATTCTTTACTAAATCACCTACTCAAATCTGTGTTTATAGAGGTCCATAGCTGCGATTTCTTCCCAGGAGCTATAGCAAGCAGATAATTTTTAAACCTAATTATTTTTTTTTAAATGATTTGCAGCAGATGCCTTATACTCCCACCTCTGTGTGATGTGCTTGGCAGTCTTATGTGAAGGCATGATAACTCTGCTGATTTTCAGTACTCTCTTCAGGTAACAGGGTAATCTTTCCTCTAATTAATAGTGATTTATAATAATCCCTAATGCTGTTTTTTATGGTTTTGACATATTGATGTTTAAAATGATGACTACCATGCAGTAGAAGTGCTCAGTTCTCCTTTTTCAATAAGAGCAGATAATTTTCAAAATTGTGTTTGTGAGCTGTGCTAACTTGAACAAAAATGGATCTATTTATTGGACCGAAGAGAGTGAAATATGTTTGGATGAATTTATTGTGCAGATCTGAGTTGTTAGAGTTACATTTTTTTTGTTTAAAACTAAGTCAATTTAAAGTTTGATCATGAGATTGGCCCATTTGAAATCCAGGAACTACAGGTGTAGCCCATTTCAGGAAAAGGTCTATCCCCTCTCAAAACAGTATAAGACAAAGCCATAAATTGAGATAAATGTGGGGGATAACAAATGATAAACAAAAAACAGTAATATGGTCGAGAGTAAAACAAAGGAAGCAGACAGATATTGACAGGGAACCATAAACAATTTTCACAATTTAGAAAGGACTCCATCTCTTTTGCTACATGGAAGCATTTTCCCTGGGTATGTAATTTACTTTGGGAATAAATATAACTAGTTTATACAGTTAATCACAGAACATTTACCATCAAGCTTCCTTCATCAAGTTTCATCAATAGCTCAATGTTTATTTGGCAGGTTAGACAGACATTTGACTGGAATAGTTTGGTCAGGGGTGGTCTTGCCTTGAGCAGAAGGCTGGAGTAGAAGACCTCATGAGGCCCCTTCCAGCCCACTTTTCTATGATCTTATTATTCTCTTGGACAGCCATATGAACATCTGGTTCACTGTTAGGAGGAGTTTGTGACTCTGAGGGGAACATGGACAGTTAATGTCTAAGAAAAGATTTTGGTCACCCTGCAGCATGAACCTCAAGAGGAGGTTTTACAGGAGATGGAAGAGCAGCTACCTTAATCACATCCTGTTGCTTTGGGGATAGGCATATGCCAAAGTATTCCTCTTACAAAAGATGCAGATATCAGGGGACCCTATGAGCCATACCAGTGATACGTCTATGTGTATGACTTCATGAAGGAATTTCCAATACTCCATGAAACCTGAGTGCAATTAGATACCGGTCCCCTGTAAACCTGGGCCTTTACAGGTGGAAAAAAATCTTCTAATTTGTGTCTAGGTGGTTCCCGAGGAAGGAGAAATGAATGGTACAGAACAGAAATGTGTTGCTTTTCCCAAGGCATAGCTAAGGGATTGGCCGTATGAATGCCATTAAGGCAAATTGGGTAGTATTTTGGAGGCAATCAGTGGAGTGTGAAGTTATGGGCCACGGGCGCAATATGCTCTGGAATTCTTGGACTAATAGACATGTGGGTAATATTGGACTTCACTGGCAATCTTATGGACTGACAGCTCTGTTCAACCAAAGAAAGTAGTAAATCACGGCCAATGTTCTCCTACTAAAAAGAAAATATAGAGAAATATAAGAGAACAGTTTGATCTCTGATTTTGTTTGCCAAAACCAAGCTTTATGAATCTGACTTACAAGAAATACTGAACTGTAGCCCTACTTGTGGAAGTGCTGCATGTGTATTGAATAAGAAAAATACTCAAAGGGGGAGGTAGGTGACCAAAGCTATTGGAAACTGGTGTGCACTTCAGGTCTAATTCCTCTTTGTGTCTTTGAAAAATCTCTTTTTAAAACTCCTGCCTTGGGGAAGACTTTTCCTTTTGGGTCAGGTCTTCAGTTGTGGTAAAGTGATGTAGCTCCAGGGATTTTGAGCTGACAAGACACAGTCTTACATGAAGTTGTATGCATGCTGCAGTCAGAAATCTTTCTTTCTTTCTTTTTAGTGGGAAAGAAATAAAGTTAATTCATGCAAAAAGATTAGTCAGTTTTCCATTATGTAGATGAAGAAGGAAAAAAAGAACTATTTTGTTTAATTCTTTTCACAAAAAAAAATACAACACATGGGTTAATACTGCATGTTGATCTCTGATATTATTAAAAAGCAAAGGGTTACAAATGCTGTGACAGTTGGCATATTAGCTGGGAATATGGTTTCAAAAGTATTACTATAAATCCACTAAAATATATCCTATAAAATAGTTATTAAGATATTAATAAATAACAATCCAAATGTAAACAAGTAAAAATTTCAGCTAAATTGGAAGGAATCTCTGCTCATGAAATTAACTCAGAATAGCCTCATTACATTAGGTGGTGATACAGTGGGATATAAAATCAGAAGAATTATGACTGAAATGTGGAAACAACCCATCATTTTAAAAATGGATAAAGTTGTATCTGTATTTTCTGCTTTCTGAATAATTATGAAGGAAATGTTTTAAGAATATGTCATCTCTAAATCTAGATGCCAAGTTGAAATTTTTCACAGGTCAAAAATGTTCTGTGATTGTTAAAATAATGGTGGCAGTGATCTATAAAAGAAAAAGGACAACATTACCATTGCAGGAATTGTAGTTCAGAAGTCAGTATTCTTTTAGGGAGCTCTTTTCTTCCTGCAAAACTGACAGATGTTTAAATTTATGTATACTGTATGACAAATGTCCTTGAAAAATTGCTATCCTCCTACTATGTTATTGAAAATAAATGATGTGATGTAGTGAATAATACAGGTTACTTTGAAAGAAAAGAAAATATTACACACATCTATTTTCAATGCTATGGTTTGGGAACTAGACAGAATCTCTGGTTAGAGATAGGATTATATTATTTGTGGCATTGCAGACACTGTATTACAAGAAAGACTGTTGTGTAAGGGTGACTTGTTCCTGGAAAGACTATCCAGATGTGTAGGTCAGTAGAAACTGTGCAGAGTTAAATACACAAAGAGGAGTCATTCATAAAGTACGCAGAAAAGAACATAGCCAGAAAAAGCCAGCTCACAGGGTGGAAATTTTTCACTGGTATGAAGCCACCCCACAGAGTGGAATTTGGTGAAGATTATCCTAAGGCACAGAGAGCAAAGCAGTAGACTTGTACCAAATGTGGAAGGCAACATGATCCCAAACATTGTGTTGCATTTGGAAAGCTCTGTTTTAACTGTAATCAGAGGAATCATGTTGCCAGGTGCTGTAGATCCCAAACAAAAAAACTTCAAATGCATGCAGTTGAGAACATAACAGATGAATTTTATATAGGCATGGTAGAATCAAGCCAAATTAATGAGAGGAAGAGGATTTTGCAAGTGGAAATGCAAGAAGCAATGTTTCAATTTAAATTGGACAGTGGACCTCAGGTTAATATTTTACCAGAGGACAAATATAGAAAATTAAAATTGAAACCAAAAATGAGCCCAAGAAACATCTAAATAACTGGCTATTCAGGAACAAAGGAGAAGTATAGTCTTTCCACTTCCACTGGAAAGGAAGGATAATCTTTCCATTAGGATAATCCTCACCAAATTCCCCCCTCCCTGGGGACTCCTATTCTGGTGTGCAGAATGTAACTTTTCTGACGTTTAGAAATGCTTTATTGAACATCCACACCAAATTTGTTCACAGCATGCCCATTTGCTTGTGTACCTACGTTGTCCTAAATCTGACTTAGTTCTTCTCCTCTCTGTTTTTTTCACTTCCCTCTTCCCAATTATATTGTCTCTCAACCTTCCTTTTTCAAAACTAGAAACAAGCCCTTTTAGCCTTATCTCATAAATATAGGTTTTCTATCATTCTAGTAGTCCTTCTATAGCAGCACCTTTTCTAGTCTGAATTGTTTCTTTGTACATAGGTGATCAGAATTACATACAGTATGTGACTTGTTGTCTTGCAAGTGTCTGTACAATGTCCATTAATTGTTCCCCATTTCTACTAAAAATACTTTGCTGGAATCTCATTTACCTTTCACAGCCACATCATTAATGGCTCATTACTATCCTGTGATGAATATATAACCAGTCATTCTTTTCATTTGTCCACCGATGAATCCCCAAATCATAACAAATTCTTATTATTGATCCCTAAGTGCATGATCTTGCTCTTTATATTATACATTTCATTTAATTTCTGTTACTTGAATCCTTCCCATCATCCAGTTTTTCCTATATGATATTCTGAATCTCTTCTGCATTGACAATTCTTCCCAACCCTGTGTCGCCATCAGACTTCATTAGCCACTCATAATTTTTGTCCCAAGGTCAATAACAATACTAGATAAGACCCCAAAATAACTTCACAAGAATTCTCCTGCTAGCTCAATACTTCCCTTCTTGGAACATTGTTCTCTCTGTTAAGCCAGTTCCTTATACACTCTACAATTCATGTACTAATCCCTATCTTTGCCAGTTTAACTAATACTTTATTAAATAGCACTATATATATGCTTTACTGAAGATTCATTATTGCATTTCCATTGTCTACAAAATTAATTATCTTATTAGTCTGTTAAGGTCTACTTTTGGTAAACCCATGTTGCAAGTTATCCCATTTTCTATTTACCTTTATGTCTATAATGACTCTTTCTTCAATATTTGTTGTAAAACCTTGTATACTATAAAGGTCAAACTTACAGCCAATAGCTGCCTGCATAACTTCCTCTGGTCCCCACTAAAAGAGGTACTATATTTGCTATTTCCAGGCAGAGGGAAACTCCTGGTTTGATAAATTATGTATAAAAAATAATTATTGCTACAGGACCTTCAATTTCCATTCTTTCAGAAACTAGAAAGGAGTTCACCTGGTTCCTCCACCTTGAAGCAAAATTAAAGATGCTTGAGGTATTCTACTTTGCTTGTGGTAATTTTCACACCTTTATTTCCATTGGCATATCTGCCTTTGTCCCCATGGTCAGCATCTTCTGCACTGGAAACCTAGGAAAAATAGTTGTTTATTTTTAAGATAATACCTAAATTGCCTTTTTAATCTATACCATGTCCACTGTGAAGCAACCATTCTGATCCCTTTCTTGTTCCCTTTTTGTTTATATGATGAAAGATTTTTTTGATATTTGCTGTAATTTTCTTGGCAAGATATAACTCAGTTTTTCTTTTGGTGCTTCTGGCTATATTCTGATATTTCCTGACCTTCAGGACATGGCTTTCTTTGATAAACAACCCTGTTTTCCATCCAAAAGTAAGTTGACTAGAACAGAATTAATTTTTACAACCCAAAATAAAGCACATTTTACTGTAGTAACTATAAAGTACTATTAATGGGTGTTAGAAAATATCTTAGTCCTATAGCTGTTTAGACTTTTTCCTTATGCACACACATGCACAGAAATGACAAATACCTGGAAACATTTTTTTAATGGAAATTCATCGTTTCTACAAAGCTGTATTCATAAAGGTGTCTCGGTTTTGGGAGAGTGCAGTGCATTTGAAAGAACTAATAGAGTATTGGTGAGAGAAAGCAGTGTATTTGAGGAGACCTAATAGAATATTACCTAGTAGGGCTGTGCAAAGTTTCAGTTTGCAATTCAGTTCAGCCCAATTCAGAGGCCCCGAATCTGAATCGAATCACTAGAAGCTTAAAACTTTCCGAATTGATTCAGAAAAGATTTGGAGATTCGGAAGGCGGTCTTTATGGGGAAACAGAAACTTAAACGAGGGAGGGAGAGCAGGGGGGGAAGGACTGACATTTCTAGCTGGCCAGTTAGTGCCATTTGTCTCTGACTGGCCTTCCAATCATAGTGCCTGGGGCAGGGACATGGAAACAGCATAAAAGCCTCTGTCTGCAGGCTTGCTGTGCCTTTTGTGAGCTGGTTCTGAGTGAGCAACAGCATCAGAAAGGGACTGCCTGACTTGCTTCCTAGTCAGTCAGTCACCTGCTTCTTTTTGTTGTTAGAAAGTATTAGATATGATATAGCTTAGCTTAGCTTAGAATCTCTTTACTTAATATTTATCCAAATCATTTCTTTCAATTTAATTTGTTTTGTTCTGTCTCTCTCTCTTTTTTTTTTTTTTTGCAGTACCTTTAAAAAAAGAAAGCTCAGTGTTTTCCCTGGCAGTGTGATCCATCACTGTGCAGGGAAGCACACATTGCACTCCCACTCACACTCACACTCACACTCACAGAATAAAAAAACCCAGATATTCCCACATACTCATAGAAGACATTGTATAGTTATTACATTATTAGTTATAGTTAGTTTTAATAGTTTACATACAGACTAGAGACAACACAGAAGAACAAAAAAGCTAGTCAGCCAGCCACACATTCAGATTCAGGCCAGATCAAAGAAGAACACAACACACCAGATAGATAGATAGATTATTAATATCTATCAGATCAGTTGACAAATTGCACAGCACTCACAAACAAAAGAAATTGTCACTGACAGCCCGCCACACATTCAGATTCAGAACAAGAACAGATTGAAGAAGAACAAAACATACACACACCTTTTCCAGCATGGGAAACATTAATATGAAGCATGCTGGAAAGGCAGGTGCCAGGTCTTCTGGCAGGGGAGGGAGAGGGGCTGGAGGGGGTAGAGGGAGACCTAAAGCTGAAATTTCCGCCCCCCCAAACTTAGCCACATCCTCTTCCCAAGCAGCCATGACACTTCTGCTGCCAGTGGAAGCAAGGAGGTGGGGGCAGTACCTGTACCTGAGGTCCTAGCACCTGCACCACCTCTTCTAACTCCAGAAATAGGCACCAGCAGCAGAATCTGTCTCCTTCACCTCAACATCATCTCCCAGCCTGATCCTCCCACTGCCAGAGGAGGAGCTGGAACCGGAACCAGGGGACCTGAGTGCCCTGGCTCAAGCAATTCTGGGGACCAAGGGGGAATTGGAGTTTGTGTTCCACATCCCCCAAAGTTCCTCTAGACCCCAGTCTTTTTCTCTGGAAAGCATCACATCCCCCAACCAAAAGGAGGAGCTGGACAGAGAATTTTCAGGCCAGCTTGCAGAGGCACTAAAAGCAAGGGATGTAGTTGTCATGGGCGATTTTAATTACCCAGACATCTGCTGGGAGGAGCAGTCAGCCGGGACGGACCGCTCCAGGAGGTTTCTGGCTGAGATGCAGGACCTCCACTTGATTCAGGAGGTGCACAGTCCCACCAGAGGAGGTGCCCTGTTGGACCTGGTCCTGGCCGCAGGCGACGACCTGGTAAGGGGCCTCCAAGTTCTTGACCACCTGGGCAATAGTGATCATCGCTT
>NW_017729033.1:82137688-82138498 GCF_001723915.1 Gavialis gangeticus | reverse complement strand
TATAGATTGGACATCCGCAAAAACTACTTCACAGTTAGGGCGGCTAGGATCTGGAACCAACTTCCAAGGGAAGTGGTGCTGGCCCCTACCCTGGGGGTCTTTAAGAAGAGGCTGGATGCCTACCTGGCTGGATTCATTTGAGTCCCATTTTTTGTTTTGGGGTTTTGTTGTTCTCCCGCCCTGGCGGGGGGTCGGGCTAGAAGATCTACTAGGTCCCTTCCGACCCTAAATCTATGAAACTATGAAACTATCACCTGGGAGGTGGCTGAGGTTGTGGAGGCTCAGACACATGGCTAAGCTGAGGCAGCTCCTCCTGCTGTTGTGCCTCAGCCTGCTGAGGAGGGGGATAAGGCAGCATCTCCACCCTCAACCCAGAAGTGGGTGTGTAGCATGGTGTGGGAGCATTCTGAGCTGGCAGATGATCCCAGGTTTGCTATCTGTCAGCACTGCCAAAGGCAGACTAGCCAGGGCAATGAAGTGAAACACTTCACCACCCCGGTGATGCTGCTGCATCTCAGGAGAAAGCACCCCCTTTATCTTCTTCCTGCTCAGCCTGGCACCAAAGCAGAGACAGGACACCCTGCAGCAGTGTGGGAAAGCTGTAGACAGAGTGGGGTGCATGCGCATGATCAGAGGTGAGGAAAACAGACCTTACGACGACAGGCTGAGAGCCATGGGGCTCTTTAGCCTGGAAAAGCACAGGCTAAGGGGTGGTCTGATGGCCACTTATAAGTTTATCAGGGCTGACCACCAGTATCTGGGGGAACACTTGTTCACCAGAGCGCCCCAAGGGATGACGAGGTCAAACTG
>NW_017729033.1:82126359-82137572 GCF_001723915.1 Gavialis gangeticus | reverse complement strand
ATTGAACACCTTCAAGAGCAAATTGGATGCTTATCTTGCTGGGATCCTATGACCCCAGCTGGCTTCCTGCCCTTTTGGGCAGGGGGCTGGACCCAATGATCTTGCAAGGTCCCTTCTAGCCCTAATGTCTATGAAATCCCTTGGGGAGCTCTGGTGAAAAGATTTTCCCCCAGATCCATATGAGCACCCCTGATAAAATTATAGGTGGCCACCAGATCACCACTGAGCCTGCGCTTTTCCAGGCTGAAGAGCCCCATAGCTCGCAGCTTCTCTTCATAAGGTCTGTTTTCCTGACCTCTTATGTGCATGGCTCTCCTCTGGACTATCTCAAGCTTCTCCATGTCTTTTTTGAATTGTGGAGCCCAAAACTGGACACAGTACTCCAGCTGCAGCCTCACCAGAGCTGAGTACAATGGGAGAATGACATCCTGGGATTTTCTTGAGAAGCATCTATGGATGCAAGCCTGTGTTTTGCTCACTTTACTAGCTGCAGCATCACACTGAAGGTTCATGTTCATCTTGTGGTCAATCATGAAACCCAAGTCCCTTTCGTCCATGGCGCTAGCCAGCGTAGCACTACTGAGCCTATAAGCATGCTGTGGGTTTTTCTTCCTGAGGTGGAGAACCTTACATATTTTTTTGTATTGACTTCCATCAGCCCTCCCTGTATAAGGCATGCAGGGAGAACTTGAGGGAGGAGCTTCGCAAGGCAGGGCCTCAGGTAGCTTTGCACTTCACCTCTGACATCTGGAGCAGCCAGGGTGGGGATCATGCCTACCTCTCCCTCACAGGACACTGGTGTGATCAGTCAGGCCATTGGTGGGCTCTCCTCCAAGCTGAGGTGCTGGATAATTCCCACACAGCAAGGACGATCATGGTAGCCATGAACTGCATGGTGCAGGGGTAGCTCATTGGGCAGGCTGAGCTCACTTGTGGGTTCATGGTCACTGAGAGTGAGGCCAATATAGTCAAGGCTGTCTGTTATGCCGAGTTTGTTGGCAGCCGCTGTGTGGCACACAAACTGCATCTCATAGTTAGGGATGCCTTGGAGGGGGACAGGGCTGCTGGTGATAGCACCACCACCACTGCTGCTACAAGCCAGCTGATTTCAAAGTGCAGGAGCGTGGTAGGCTACTTCCAACACAGCTTCAAGTGGGACAAGATGCTGCAGGAGAAACAGGTAGAGCCGAACATCCCACAGCACAAAATAGTGCAGGATGTGGAGACTTGGTGGAACTCCACATACCTGATGCTCAAAAGGTTGGTGGAGCAACAGAAGGCCATCCATTAAATGACCTTGCTTGAGGAGATTGGGATCAGCAGCCCCCTGAAGAGAGCTGAGTGGGGTACCATCTCCCAGATCTTGGTGATCTTCAAGCCCTTCCTCAAGGCCACCAACACCCTTAGTGCAACACAGGTAAAAGTGCAGAGGCACCTGGGAAGTCACATGTCCAGCAGGTTGCAGTGTGTCAGAATTCCACTGTCTATACCGAGTCCATAAGTATTGGTGTTGATGGTTCAGTCATTCAGAGCGAGCTATTTTTAGACCTACTGCCATTGTTTCTCAAACACCCTCACTCATCCCCATTCATTCAGGACCCAAGTTACATAGGAGGGGTAGGTGTGAGTCATGGGTTACACAGCCAGGCCTGGGGACAGGATGGAGACTTGACAAACAAAATGAAAACTTGACATGACTTATGCTAACTTACATATGTAGGCCTAAATCATACAGTACCAGTAAAACAGTAATATAGAACAGTAAAAATCAATATAAACATAATAATTATACAATATAAAGAAGGAGAAAAAACAAGACAAATACAACTTGCTACCAAAATAAAATGCTGAAGTTTATCCTATGTCTTAGCTCACTTATACTTATCTATAGGGAATAGAGAGGGAAAGAAAAAGTCAGAAATGGTTGGGGAAGGGGAGGGAATGCATTTTAAAAGAACAACAGTTAAACTGAGGGTTTTGCTATCCTGATCCCAAATACAGTGATCAAGCTGACCCTGGTTAGAGGGTCTTGCCTCTCTGCTCAGGAACTTCTGGGTTTAAGTCTCAGCGGGAGCACTGGCACAGTCCAGTCAAAATTCCCAGGTTTGGCTACAGCCAGCACACAATCTTTCTTGGACCCTTGGGTCAACTAGCAAAGCACAGGAGCATGGGAAATACCCACAGTAGGGCATAGGCATAGCTACTCTTAGATCATCCCTGACCAATTTTTTCCAGCCTCTTCTTGGATATCTCTGGTGATGGAGATTTCACACCTTCCTAAGCAGTCTGTTACATTGCCTCACTGTTCCAACAGTGAAGAAGTTAATCTTCTGTCCAATCTGAACCTACTTTGCTGCAACTTCATGTCCATATTCCCATGAGTTCATTTCACTCTGGTTCATGCTAAATGAACATTTGATGAGAATGGTTTGGTGTCTCTGCCAAGTTTGACTACAGTTAAGTCTGGAAATGAGAGAGGGATTTGAATGAGCAAGACTGAAGCTAGAGAACAGTGAGTGGTGCCATATAGTATTATCAACCCCCCTGGGCTATTGAGTACTTCTATCGCATTTCCATTTTCAAATGTTTCTATCTTAGAATGTTTTGTTGCTTCATACATTTGTAGTGTCAATAAATATTGATTTAAGTATCTTTCCTCCAAGAGATTCCTGGAATTGGCTGCATAGCTTCTGTGCAATTAGTCACAGAAACTGTCTCTAAAACTCAAACTAATATCTTTTGTGAGGCTGTCAGGCAGTTCAACATAATGAGTGTTTGTATGAAAAAGAAACACTCTAGTAGAGTGGGATCATGCAACATTACATATAGTAAGAATACCCTAACAAACTAAGCCTTAATTTCCAATTAACATGAAACTTTAGAGCTGGTTCTGTTTAATAGCTGATAACTAAAAGTGATAATCAAGAAGTAAGAAACATTTTTTTCCCTTAGGTAACAGTGCACTCTTTCTCATGGTTCTGATTAAAGCTGTCAGGGTAAAATCCATTACGGCAGTAGTTATTATTCAACTTGTGTGATTCTAAGTAATATTGGTACATTGACTTGTATATAGATGGCTATGCATAGAAAGATTTGAATGTCAGTGAAAACAGAATAACTGGTAACATCTATCAATTTGTCTGGACTTTTCCTAGATTAGTGATATGAAACAATGGACTGTACCATTGTGCTAGTCCCACCTCCAACACAAGGCAGTGAACTTCATAAGGTGAAGGATGGAAAAACAAAGGAAGGAAGTCTATCCTGACCTAGGAGTTTTTATGCAGCTTATATAAATGATTCGTTCACGAATTTAGGAAAGAGACTGTGGCCCACTCTACATGTGCAGGTAAAGGCATGATAAGGTTTAATGTGTGATTCACAAAGTCATGCCTCCTGCCATGCCAAACATGCATGGCAGGCGGCACAATTGTGGGATTATGCATTAGATCCGATCATGCCTGTGGTGATTCTCCAACTCCAGAGGTTTCCTATACCCAGAAGCCTTAGGAATTGTGGCAGCCATGATCCCCAGAGCCTGGAGGTTTCATGTACTCCTGAGCCTTAGGGCATGGTGCATCTCTGCAGTTGGGAGATCTTGCTACACATGAAAATGAAAGCTCAATAACACCCAGCTATAAAATTAGACCTCGTTGGAGTTTTTTATTGTGTGATAGCTACTTTACACATGTAGCTTGTCTCAGGAAAAATGTGCAATTAACCAGTTAATTGTGCAGTACCAATAACCTGTAGAGGAGGACAGAGGAGTGGAAGTTTCTGTATGGATTGTTTCTTGTCTGCCATTTGAGGCATGTTCTAAATGTTTAGGTACAAGATTTAGTTAGTTTTCCATGAGAAGTAGTGCTGGCTCCTACCCTGGGGGTCTTTAAGAAGAGGTTAGATGAACACCTTGCTAGTGTCATTTGACCCCAGTACTCTTTCCTGCCGTGGCAGAGGGTCAGACTCGATGATCTGCTCAGGTCCCTTCCAACCCTAGAAACTATGAAACTATGGTTATTATTGCTAAAAAGAAAATTCACAAGATTCTTTGGAAATGATTATCACTGGGTCTGTCCAACATCAATATCTAGGTTCATCACAATAGGGTAAATAAGAAGGGGGGCTTTGCTTCCATTTTTGGTGAAGAAAGGGTAATTTTAATAATTTGATTGCTGTGCAGATCATTTGGCTTTTTTGTATTGTATGATAAAACTTGCTTTTTTATGAGTCATTATTGGAAATAATTTTTATAGATAACTAGAAATTGGTATAGGTGCCTTTTTGTTTTCATTCATATAAACCTTGAGAAATAAAATATATCATCTACAAATGCAAAAAAAAGTACATTTTGTTGGTATGATATGAACAGCACCCGTGTTCTTGTTGTTTCTGCTTTTAAATTTATTCATGGTACACTCTTGTAGCATTATACATATTTTCTTTTGCCCTTAGGAAGTGCAATTTGCATTTTCAAAGCAGCAATTTGTAGAGTTTCAAAATTTCAAGGATTCTTTTTTTAAAGAATATATTTAGTGAGACAGTGCTGTAGTTCTCATACTCATCAGGTATTTGACTGGGGTTTAGAATAAGCTCATTGTCATTCAGACAAGACTTTCTCAGGTTGCCTGGAGGTAAAGTTCAGGACTTGGCAGCACAAGTAGGTGTCCCAGTGAATAGCACAGGAAGAAAGCCTATGGAATAAGGGAAACAGAAACCTGATATACAATTCAGATATGAGTCTCCTGTTCTTTCCCAAGAGTTTTGGAGAGAGATGCACTCAGGTTTTGGTTGTTAACACTATTAACCAAACCTCAATTTGAATAAATCGCCATATCTTACCTGAGGTAATGGAGCTATGGCTCAATACACCCACTGAAGATGTGTCCCAACACATTAAGAATTTAAATATGATTTTTTTCCCTCCTCATCCCAAAGACTATTGGCTAGATTTTAAATGTTTGGTTAGCTTAGTTCTCCAAAGCAAGGTAGGGAAGAACTCCCATGTGCACCTGTCATCCCTAAAATATGAGATATGAAGGATTACGGGGGGCGGGGGTGGAGCAGAAGGGGGCATATGGAGTAAGTTAAGGCAAGAGGAGATGTGTTAATACCTCCACCAACCGGGGGACTCTAGTTTATAGCACAGTGGTTGCACAGTTCCCATAGGAAGTCCGTAAATTAGAGGTTTCAGTTTAATTCATTTGGGGGAAAGGGGTTTTCCTGTGTAGCTGCCATAAAGTAGGTTGTGCAAAAATGCCTGAGTTGTACCGTCTGTTTTCTATCCCTCATAAATTTCAGCACAGACTGTGCCCTTCTGAATCTCATTTAGATTGCTCGTTATCATTTATATTGATTTTAATATTCCTGGTATTTCAAACCTTGAACCCTAAGATGTAATGTACTTCTCCACTGTACAAAGGAAGACAGGGGATGCTGGTATGTGTTGGCATGTATAATATGAAGGTGTGAGGGAATGCTGTTTGTGAGCATTTCAACTACTGTACCAAAAAACAAACAAACAACCAAACCTATAGCAAGCTTACATTAAATCCTCTTTTTTAAAAACAGCTCTTCTTTATACTCTCATGGCTAATAATCTTATTTCAGAGCATATAATTGAATTTCTTAGCAATATATCAGCAATACTAAAGACGTTTTATTTGCCATAAACAAAAATATCCCTTTGTGGGCCATTTATGCATTAAGAACGGTTAGTCCTGTAATTCAGTAACATTGAGAGCATGTCTATACTGCGTCTGTGCCTCAACCAGAAGCACTACCATGAAGCAGGCCAACCCAGTTGCTCTAGCTTTGTGTTTATCAACCTAAAATATGAGGCAAGGTAGCTGCTGAATGCATGCCCAGCACTGCTCACAGGCTCTATTTCAGGAATGCTTGCTGGTAAGCATCTAATGCCATTAGTAAGTATCTACATTGCTTCAGTTCTGGGTCTTGGCATGCATAAAGAAGAAGCAAGTGGGTAGGGCATGTTTCACACCATTCATGGTGTAGGGGCAGTGCTGATATGCTGTCTATTCTATGCATCTGTTCCTCTTCCCTTTTTTGATTATCTGTTTATACAACACTAGTCAAATGGATCTTAAATTAAAAACTATGTGGTCTACCATCACTCTTCACATTTTCAAGCTTGTGGGGATGGAAACCTACTTAATGACAGATGTGAATTTGGAATCAAAGGCTACCATTGCCTGCCTTCACTGAAGAAGTGTATTTTCTATACAGGAAAGAGAGAGAGAACAAAATCAAACCATCATCTTTTGGTATTTTCTTTTTACAACAGTATCCCTAAAATGGAACTCTATTGCCTGTTTCTATATGAACATGTCTTTATAATGAAGGTAATTTACTTTCTTTAATCTCAATCACTAAGGTCCAAATATTTGAACTTGTTTATTAAATAGATGGCATCAGTGAAGGTGTAAGACCCATTAATAGGGTTAGGTGCAATAAAATTAGGTAAATAGATTATTTTTATACATTTTAATTTATATGTGGAAGCAAGTTACATATTTATACTATATTATGTGCAAGACTTTCCGGTCAGAAACTGAAAATAAAATCCCACTAATATGTTAATAGAGTTTTTTACCTCATTTTTCTCAAACATTTATTTTTTCCCCTCTGACTACTCTTAACAGTAAACACAGTCATTGCCTGGTTTGATAAAATGAAACTTTAGTCAGTAATATTAGATTTGATTTTTGTAGTTCTTGTTGCATGTCAAATGAATTTTTTTTCTGCAATATTTAACAAGATTTATTTACTTTTAATTCTTCAGTTTTTATAAGAACTAATAATACATTTTATGTGAATTTATTTCATGAGCAGTTTGCATGCTGTTCATCAGTTTAACAAGGTACTATGATTTAAAACGCATGCTCTTGTGAAATTTGTATCTTGTCAAAAAATTATAGCAAAATGGAGGTAACATACATTTGTCAGACTAAAATCCTATTCAGATGGCAAGAACTCATTTACAAAAAATGATCTAGGGAAGCAGAGGTGAAAAGTAACTGCATACAAATAGCCAAATAATATTTGGACTCATCAAACAAATTAATGTCCCTCTATCATCTTACTAAATGGAAATATTAATATTCAAGTATATGTGCAGTCAGTGAATTGCTGAGTTGTGCTAAAATAGAATTCAAATTAATATGATGATTTCCCATTCCCTTGATATTAGTTGATACAGGGCAAATAGAGTACCAGCTCTCCTCAATACTAGCAATGATTTTAAATATATTAATTTTCTCCCTAAATTTTAAAACAAATAGTACGTGAAGGCAGCTGAGGGAAGAAACCCTGTATCACCATTGCATGAAATGACAAGTGCAACCTCTGCTTTTGAAGTTGGGTGCACAGTACAGTATGAACCAGATTCTATTCTATCAGGTGTCTAATAAGACTTACGCAAGTAAGTGTGATTCTCTTCCACCCTGTTCAAATCCCGAGAATCCATTAATACATCCACTTTTGCATACAGCATGATCTTACTCTGAAGACTGAGTCACAAAAAAGCAGGTGGAGATGGATACCTATCTTTTTCATTAACTGTTTTCCAGGGACTTGAGGAAGATGTAATAGAATCATATTTATGCTTCTGACGCCCCCTCTAGATGTTATGTTTGTTGAGATTAAAATCAAGTGCCCCGCAACATTTTTTCAACATGCATGTTCAGGCAATTATTCCACAATGTAAATGGGAAACTGGCCACAAAGTTGGTCCACACTTCATGCAGAATATCTTTGTGGCTGGTATATATTTCAGTTTTTGTTGTCTGTCTGTTTTTTTGAATTTGCAGCATGTTAAAGTCCTACCAATGCCAGGCTGCCCAGGAGAGGATTTTTATGGCCCTATGTGGTGGAATACACTGGATTTCCATGTGCAGGTATATGCCCAATCCCAGCTGACCATGACCCAATTTGTGGGCAGCCAACAGCATATGAGTCAATGACAGCTCAACACCGTGGGTAGCTGGGGATGGAGAAGCTCCCCCATTCTCAGTTGCCCACAACTCTGAGCTATCATAGATACATGTAGGGCTAGCAGCACATGAGCTGTGGAGGAGGGAACTCCACTGATCACATGCAGCTGTCTGCCCATGCCCCATTTCAAGCTATGTAGACACTTAGTGTCTAGTGTGCCCTTATTAGATGCCTAGTGTCTAGTGTGCATACACCTAGCTGCATGCACACCAGGCATAAGCTGCTGGATATTGGAGAGCTCCCCATGTCCAGATGGACAAGTACAGCCAGCTGCATGGCCTGGAAGATGGAAGGTTGCAGTCTGATGAATTGTATCACAGATCCCAAAATTGTGTGTCCTACCATGCCACACACACACTTCACTGCGTGATGAAATTAACATCTAGAGGGGGCCTGAATCTACTAATAAGTAAAATAGCCTCTGGCGCTATGCATTTTACATGGCTTAGTTGCATTTAAACCAGATAATATTTTTCATGAATTAAAAGAAGTTCTTTAGTAAGAAAAAAGATGATATTTATGGTTCACAGTACTGACCATAAAGTCACCATATTGGCAATGCAGTGGCTTGTCTAAATGTATTCGTTTTACAGTTGTTGCAGAAATGGTGTTTATTTTTCATATATGATGTCCAGATACTATCTTGCCCATTTCTCTGAGCAACTATATAATCATGAAGAACATTTTTGTCTGGATTACAAGATTTTGATGCTTTCATGTAGACATGAACAAAATTAATTTTGCCATATTTTGTTTACCTTAGGCTAGCTTTGCTGATGCCTGGGATATTTACAGGTTCATGCAAGTGTCTGTTTTCAATAAGAAAAAAAATATCCAGGGGCATCCTACATTGCTGAGGTACCAATTTGCCAGGTGTCTCATGAATATATATAGCATAAAGATCTTTGGGTGTTTTTTAATAGGCACTTAAAAGTCAGGTTTGTCAGGAGAAATGGAATAGCAGTTTTGTAAAAAGCACTAACATTAAATTAATTCCACCTCTTTTCAGGTTTCTAAAAGCAGCACTGATCATGTTCAGAGGTTTAACACATACATTCTCAATCAGTTCAGGTCAATTTCTTACTAAGATTAGATCTTTTAATTTCCTCTGTCTCCTAGATTAGTAAATTGCACTTCCGTCCTTAAAATACATTCAAAGTTATTTATTCAGTAAAAATTGTCAGTTGTGCATATATCTGACTAGCTGCTCATATCTATGTAAAAAGTGTTTCTGTTTTAAGTGTCTGCTAAGCAAAATTAACATAGTCTCCAGGGCATGGGTAGGCAATGTTTTTGGCCGGAGTGCTGAAAAAACCACAATGTCTACCTTGTAAAGGGGTTGGAGTGCTGGCATGCCAGGAAGACAAAACTAGGGTAGGGGAGGCATGGCAGGATGTACTACACATTTATATAGTTAATAATTATAAATGTTGCTTTTTAAAAAGTGAATACCAGGTTTTTTAAGAATTCTAAACCTGGTCACAATGAATAAAACTCCACATACTATGTTGTTGTGTATTCTTCTTTGTTAAGCATGTTGTGATGACAGAGAAAAAAGAGAGGAAAGAAAAAAGGGGGAAAGAAAAAAGAGAAAAACAGAAGAAAACAAAAAAGGAGAGAGAGAAAGGAAAAAAGAAAGAGAAAGAAAAGAGAAAAGGAAAAAGACAAAGGAGAGAGAGGGGAAGATGTTGATTCTTTAAGAATACACTTGCTTAATTCCTTAAAATAGATGCTCTCTATCTACCGCCATAAACAAGTGAAAATGCTCTCAAGTAAAAAAAGCTTTTCTTAGTGGCTGCCTTGGCCTTGCTTCCGATAGCTGAGTTTGGTGATGTTAGGCTGGTAGCTTGTCGTCATCAGACACAAACACCTTTGCTCCCCTCCCTGCCTGTGTTCTCCTGTTCCCACCCCCAGTGCCTGCCAGGTGTTTGGAGCTTTTTATGAAGTGCTCAGCATCGCCACAGACATTGGGGGTAGGGTCAGCAGAACACAGGCAGCATCCCCATGTCCCTGTCTGCGCTCTCCTCATCCTGCCCCTGGTGCCTACCATGGCACTGGCAGCTGTGGCTGCTCTGGAGATCCTGGAGCAGCAACTTAATTTTTTTAAAAACTTTATCCTCAACACACCTCCTGGCATGCAGAGAAAAATATCTCCATGTGCAACTAATTGGCACGAATGTGGGGGGCTGCCTATCCCTGCTCTAGGGTTCAATATCTTAGCTCACAAAGATCACTCCAGGCTGATTTCAATGTGGATTCAAATAGGTGTTACTTGGACTTGGTAACAATGGTGCTGACACCTATAGTAATTCTATACCTAACAGCATTGGCAGAATCAGTTCCTGCAAAAAGTCTGCTGCTATGAATGTAGAGTATTTCAAATTCTTGCTTGCTTCTTAAGGAACCACCCTTAATAATCTATAAGAGTTCTTGAAGATTTCTCAGGCACTATCAGTAACTTAGTTAGCCATGTTAGTCTGAAGTTAAGTAGAAGGCAGGGTATGTTGGTAGTGGATTTATGACCCTGATGCCTTGTTCTAGGCAGCCTCAACCCTCAGACTGACCATGACCTCTCCATTCGATAATAGGCAATTGTATTGGTACACAGAGATAGCAGATAAGAATAATGCAAACAATTCTATATCTACCAGTCCTAGAGTTGTCATCAGTCAAGGTACGTCTGGCCAGCATGCGAGCTTCACTCTGAGATTCTCCCTTGAATGTCAGATGTCAGCAGCCTGGAGGTTGGAGGCCAAGGCTCACCCTCCCCCAGTGAGTTGGGTGAGATGGGCTGAGGGTATGCCCCCTGTCCATGGTGGCCTCAAGTTCCCCTTTTGGGGATGCTTTGCTGCTCTGAAATCTCTCCTTTTGTAACTTTTCTCCCTATCTGATGATTCTTCATCTCAGGCTTCACTGATTGGTCTCTGTGGTAATCATACTATTCATGTTCTGTCCTGTCAGTGTATTCCTTTGTTTCACAAACCCATCACATATACACGTCCTAATTTGGTTCTTTCCAATTCTCCTAATTTGGTCTGTTCCTCAAAGCTAGAAATCTCAAGGGCCTTGCAGTTGGGCACTGTGACCTAATGCCACCTTATCTCATGTTATGGAACACTGTGGAACATATCTTCAAATTCCTAGGCTGTGTGCTGCTTCTCTGTGTCAGACACAGTGGGCCTTCAAGGCACAAATAGGTTTTT
>NW_017729033.1:82119692-82121359 GCF_001723915.1 Gavialis gangeticus | reverse complement strand
GGAACATATCTTCAAATTCCTAGGCTGTGTGCTGCTTCTCTGTGTCAGACACAGTGGGCCTTCAAGGCACAAATAGGTTTTTAGAAATCAATTAACCCTTGCTGCTGCCCTCGATCATTATTCTAATACAGTTATACTTTACCTACCAGCCAATTCTCAGAAGCAAAACTTTTTAGGGGATTGAGTTAAAAATAGCCACCTGATTTTAAATTAAGTCAGAATGGGGGGTTACTGGAGAGGTGGAAATTGGAGAATCAGGGGATAAGCAGGCTCTGGGAGGAATCAGGGTGGCAGGCAGGCAGGATTAACAGGAGGAAATTCGAGATGATTTGAGGAATGCTAGGGATTTGTGGGGGAGAGGGTTGGGGGATGAGGGAATCAGAGGGGCAGGCAGGGTCTGTGGGGGGACCAGGCGGGTAGATGCAGTCTGGGGATATGGGATCTGGGAGGGTTTGGTAGAATCAGGGAGGCTCACAGTTTCTTTAGGGAAGTTGGGGGGTTCTCCCCTACAACCCATAAGACCAGGGACTATTTTTAGTCCCCCCAACACCCCTACCTTCAGACAAACAACCCTCCCCCAGTGAACAACCTCCCATCTTTCCTGGCTCTGCCTCCATCCTGATTTATTTCCTTGGCTCCCAGCATTGATGAATACTGATAAAACCAGCCCTGGGGGTGGCTTGTGAAACTGGGGGTTTGGTGTGCTTGGATGAGGGGAGAGCTGGCTGGTTTGGGGTGGGGGTTGTCTGTCTGGGGGCAGGTAGCAAAAGTGGGGGGATGGGATAAAAACAGCACAGTGCTAGGAGGGTGGGTAGGAAATGTCCAGCCCTGGGGCTGGGCCCAGTAGCTTAGCTTTACTAGCCCTGGGGGTGCACATGGAACTATACAGAACTTTGGGATGGTTAAATCAGTCTAAAAATGGCCAACTTGATCTGAATTAGACTGCCTTAGAGGTAGATTTAACTTGGATTGGGCAGGCCATTTTTAGATCAATCTAACCTTCCTGGAACTTCTGTATAGTTTGCACTTAGATCCACCCAACTAAGGATCTAAGTGTAAGGTCCACACCTGGGTGAAATAAGTTAGATCATTTTTAACATGATCTAACCTTCTAACCTCCCCAAATGTTTGTACCCAGCCTTTGGACACACATGTACACACACGCACACATATAGGTATATATACACAAATTTATACACACACACTTTGGTTAGTTTATGTATATATATTTGTCTTGTTATGTATTGGTGATTTAACTTTCTGACACCACTCTATTAAGTATTTGAAATCCAACTTTAAGCCTATCCCATAATATTGGTAATTATAATTAATTTTTTATTTGTTAACTCATAGTATATCTGAAAATAAACAAGCCCTTTACCTTCTATAACATGTAAACCATGTTTTGCTAAGATTTTCAGTTAAAAAAAATGTCCATTTGTTCATTATCTTATAGTTCTAATGTATAAGGAAAAGATGTTTTCCTTTTTGCCATTGCAGAGTTTGTGGAAGGAAACCTACTTTCCACACCTGATTTGCAATACTTGCCATTTATGAATTCTGTCAGCATAATGTTCTTTGGTCTGCATGCTATAAAACTGGGAAAAAAAGATCTAGTACATTTGATGTGTAGGTTGTAGCCATGTTGGTCTAAGAACATAGGCAGA
>NW_017729033.1:82115432-82119410 GCF_001723915.1 Gavialis gangeticus | reverse complement strand
GTTCAAAAACCCTTTGTCAGGCTAAGGAAGTTTCAGCAGTGGGTGAATGCTCTTTCTGGATGGAATGAAAAGAAAAGAGGCCAGAGGCTGGGCTGGTAGGCATACAAGATAAAATAAAAGATACCAGATTCACCCAAAGAGCCTAGTATATTTGAGTGTTTCTTGAAAATGTTTAAAAGATAATTCTTGGATGTGGGGAAACAATATTAATTATATACATATTGCAGTTTTTGTAGCTTTCCCTGATGCATTAAGTTAGAAGAGAAGAACATTAATGTTTTTCTAGTGGATTTTTTTTAAACCTTGTATTTGTTGTGAGAAGGCAAAAAGAGAGTTACATTACTACTCTTTTGGGATGATGGTAACTACCCATAGGCTGGCATAGTTTTGATTCTTGACAGCTAGCATGCTATGTAAATTATATTAAAGATAAAGAATTATTATATGCAAGCAATTATGAGATTTCTTCACAGTTGTGAAGGAGAGTTATTATAAAATGATTTAAAAGCAGACAATATAATTTTGATATTGTGCTTTTTGTTTCTAATTAAGAACAAATAGGAGCGAGGGCTGCTCAGGCAAAACAAACAAAAAACCCCCCAACCCATTGCTTTAAACACATACAACAGGATTATTTAAAAAAGAATGTTGTTATCACCTAACATGTATTCAAAAGAATTCCATTTGAAAAAAAAATACAGCACTTATTACATTCATCTTTACTTATTGTAAATTACAGTCTACAAATGGATTTAATATACAGAGATATACAATTTCTTTGTATACGCAGCTGGGAACTGAGATTTTAGTTGGATCAAAATACAAAAAGTGATTTGAGCTTCAGAGCTAAGTTGCTGACATTTCAAAATATATCAAGACCTGCAGATTGCACATGAAAACTTTCATTTAGGAACTTGTCAGATTTTCCTATAGCCTTTTACGTGTTGCTGGGCCCAGACTGAGAAACTGTTATGTTATAGAGTTTTATATTTACATAAAACTTTAAGAAATACCAAAATGTAAATTTGAAACAAAAGGATAAAAATATTTTTGTTCTCCTATCCCCACCTTTTTTGATACAGCCTATTTTGAAATACACATAATAAGGCTTTTCTATTTTGGACAGTGAACCCAAAAATACATAGTAGAAGGCTTATAACTTGTTGAATTTAAAACTGGACTGGTTAAGGCACTGGAATGTATATTGATGTGGTTGATCCTAAAACAATAATGGTGCAGTAGATGAATTAATAGGTCTTTTCTGTCTTCAATTCTAAGGATTTTTTTGAAGAAAAATGTTAACTGGAAAATTACTTCAGTTCCTCTCAACTTACGTACACAGATTTTTCTGAAACTTGGACTTCTAGTCTGATTAAACCAAAGTATTCAAAAACTGTACAAATACAAAACTGGTTCAGAAATAATACATTAGATCCATGAAGCTGTAAAAGTAAGTTGCAGTAATTATTTTTGGTTGTTGAACCCATGCCTAAGAGAAGAGTTTGGATCAATATTTATTAAAGAATATAACTAAATGGCAAAATTCTGAAGCTTTAGCTCCAGTGAAATCAGTAAGAATTTCCTGAGAAAAGGTAACAGTATTTTATCTCTAGTTATTATATAAAACCACAGTTTTTGAAAAAAATCTGTAATATTTTTTAACATGTTAAATGTGAGTACAGGATACAAACAATTATACTGGGCACATCTACATGTTCATTAATGCACAGCGGTTATTGGGCATTTAATTTAGTACTTGCATAATCAAGTACTAAATAAATGCTCAGTAACCAAAGCTACTGTGCAGTAGCACTGGCAAACTCCTTTTTAGTGATGTTACTGCATAGTAGCCTAATAATACTACACAGTAGCATATAAGCACGGTTTGCGCTATGACGCGCTACTGCACAGTTACTACACAGTTAGCATCTTGTGTAGATGCATCCACTGAGTAAGAAACAAATCAAATCATTGCAATGAGCAGCTATATTCTGATGCCTACTGATTGCTTTTACAGATTATTTATTATCTTCATCATCCATTAATAAAAATATACCTTTGGGAAAATTTTATCTGGCCTATTTTATAATAATAAATGTTCTAAGTACTATTTACTAATGCCTGCCTTTGCTGCTAATCTCCTGATTACCTGAAAATGACAGTAGTCACCTCTAAAAATGAGCTTGGTGACCATAGCTTATTTGAGAACTTTAATCTTTTTTAAATGAACTCAAGGCTACAAAACCTAAAAGAATAAGATATAATGACTCAATTTTATGTAATATATCCATAATGAAAATGTGTGAATTAAATATTTTTCTGTTTTCCAGTAAGTTCTTATGTAAATAAAAAAAAAGGTATATTTGATCCTTTGATGAAGAACATCTTGATAGCACTAGACAATAAGTGCTTGGCCCCGATTCAGCAAGGCACCTTAACCTTACATGTAGTCTCCTCTGAAGTTATCGAAGGAAAGAAGTCACGTACTTAGAGTTAGGCATGGACTTTGTTGACTGAGTCATATCTTCGGTTAGTGATAAAATCACTATTTAGTATTTAGTTGATAAAATTACTCTGTATTCAGTGACTTATCTTCTTTCACACCTATTCACCATCTCAAAAGAAATGACGTAGAAAAGTGATGTTGTGCTGCAGCTTTCTATCATGTATCACCTAATGGATCTATTTATCTTTAAGCATTTTTGTTCTTAACACTATCTGTTTTAGTTTCAGCCTCTTCTTATTATCCCTGTTTTTGATATGTATTACTATGTGGGATAATATGCTTTCTGTTTTCAATCTTGATATATACCCAAACCATCACAACTGTCTTTCTTGGAATTTCTGTAATAGCACTTCTTGCCCTTCATTTTGTTCTTATCTCTTTATTTCCCCTGCCCCCCAATGTTAAGGTTTTCAGCAGTCCCCTCAGCCAACTCATTGCTGAAGTAAATATATCCAGTCCTCCCCTTTCCTCAAAGATTCAGTTCTGTATAAATTTATTAGCAGAACTGTGTTGCATACTCTATTTTTTAAATCAAGTTATCTTTAGCCTTTTTTGATCTTACCAAGGTTTCCATTGAAGAAGCTAGTCTGATTCTTTTTTTTACATCATCTTAACTATACAGTTTCTTTGATACTAATTTTTCAAGATACAGAATTATGCTGCTTCCAGTACCAAGTTGAATGGATCTGGCAATAGTATACATCCCCTCCTCACTCCTATGTTCATCTCAGATTGTTCTGTCAGCCTCTTGTCTACTCTCACTGCACTAATTTACTAGCTGTAGATGTTTCCTATCAATCTAATCATTTTTATGGATGCTGTACAGTTTCAAAATGTGGCATAAACCCTCTTGCTAGATACTATCAAACACTTGTTTGAAGTCTCTAAAATTCTACCCTATACACTTCTCTGATACTTGTATTACCACAAATAAATAGCCTATTTGTATTCTGGCTTGGTGTAAATCTAGCCTGTCCTTCTACTGGCACCTCTTCCAAATACTTCTTCACTGTCCTATGCATTACTTTGGTAAATAATAATTTATCTGCAACACTTAACAAGGTGATTTCTCTATAGTACTTGCGCTCACTCTTGTCTGCATTTTTGTGAATTGACACTATTATCACTTTTCCCAAATCACTCAGCACTTCTTCAAAAGCCTTTACTACATGCTCTTTGCTGGCTTTCAACAGCCTTCTAGTTATGTTGTCATTTCCTAGCCTTTTTCTCTTTAAATTTTCTATTGGGGTCTTCACTTATAACAATTCAAGAATCCTTCCTTTCTCCTTTGCACTAGGAGAGTTGCATCAATAGTGTTATGCATGTGGTGCAAATCTTTAAAATATTGCTTCCATTGATTATTGTTTCCTTGTTCATCCTTGACTGAATGGCCATGTTTGTCTATGACCACCATCTTGAACTCAAAGGGCACATCCACATATACAAGCACATGTGCAATAGAAGTGGTGCAC
>NW_017729033.1:82109765-82110432 GCF_001723915.1 Gavialis gangeticus | reverse complement strand
GTTTGTCTATGACCACCATCTTGAACTCAAAGGGCACATCCACATATACAAGCACATGTGCAATAGAAGTGGTGCACATTTGAGCTGGGGCTTTTTGCCTCAGCACACGTGCTCAGACATGCACTTTGGTATGGAGCAAATTGCGCCACTTGGGGCAAAATAACCCTGCCTGGCTCCTCCTGGATCTGTAGCCAGGGGGAGCTAGAGCCTGGGGCTAGCACCTGTGCTGCCCCCAGCAGTATAAAAGGCTGCCCTGTCCTGGCCCCATCCATACAAAAAGCTGCCCTGGCAAGCAGCTCGGGGACACTCACTCTCTGAAGCTTCTGGGGCCCAGCCAACTGATACCTGGAGATACTACCCCCTGTGCCAGCTGGACTGCTGCAGCAGCATCCCAAATCCATTTTTAAAAATACCCCAAAATCCATGTTCTTCCACATTTAGAACAAAAAAACACTCTATACACACGCACGCACGCGCGCACACACACACACACACACATCCCCCTAGAGAGAGAGAGAGACAGTGATAAGTTGGGTAATGCTTTATTGATATATTTACAATGTTAAAGCAGTTTGGAAGCTTACCAGTGTCTCTATCATCATGAAAAAAAATTCTAAATACCTATATGTGTTGATCTGTGCTTTTGGCTTTCTTCATACATGATTGG
>NW_017729033.1:82099910-82104765 GCF_001723915.1 Gavialis gangeticus | reverse complement strand
CCATCCCCAGGGAGGACTATACTGCGGTCACTCAGGGATGTGGGGGAAGGCAGGTGGGTGGATGTGGGGGGATGTGGATTGATCTGTGGGTAGGAGTGGGGCAATTGACGGGGGCACTGTGGGTGTGCGGGACCTTCTGTGGGGGCTGCTCAGGAGGGGTCAGTTCCCTGGATATCCAGGGGTCTAATTTTCTCCCTGCTGTGCAAACTTGCAGCACGGGGAACATTTTTTTTTGTTCCCTGCCTGTTGCCCCACCTCCAAAGGGGTTTGAGGCAGGGCAACAGGCATGTGCGCACTCGTCTGGATATGCCCAAACAGTCTTTGCAGCCACTGAGGAGATTCCAGTAAGCCAAGTAAGGAATCTCAGCTTAATGGAAGGACCAATTACAAGTAGACCAATTATAAGTAGACTGGCCTTAGGAGGTGCAGTTGTTTGTTTATCTGTATTTTTTGACTTGATAATACTTTATTTAACTAGTTATATTGGAGCTGTTGATAACAAAATAAAAAGTGTCAAGTAGGGAACAGCTAATGGTTTTTGCTTGATAAGCAGGTTACCTACTTCTGGAATTTTAAACTTCTGTCTATACAAACATGGAATATCCATTTGTTTTAGTAGTTAAGATCTATACCATCCCCAATGGAGCTCATTTTACTTTGTTAGTAAAACATTCTGTAAAATCCATATTTGCATAATATGTGAATAAAGAAGGAAAAATGAAGATAAAGATGATAGAAGATGTGCTAAATTAAATTTAGATTATGATATCCTAGGAAATATAGAGCCAAGTTTTTCAGTAATAGTTTTGTTCCCTTTGGGTTTGACTTATCATTTTAGCATTGCATTTTTTCCAGTTTATTCCTGTCCCCTGAAGATATTAAAATAAACTTGATAGGTACAAAAAATTATATCTTAAAATATAGTTTTTTTATGAGTGATCATGTCTCAAATGCAGCTGAATTCTATGATCAGCCTGTATTCTTGTTCTTAAGCAACTGTTTAATTTGTTTCTAACATGCTTAAGGGAAGCATTCTTTTAAGCTAGTAAAAGTATTGAATGATTATGTTTTGTTTTCATCATATACATGTATAGCATCACTTACATTTTAAACTTATTTTAAAATAAAGTTTTTAAACACTTTTTAAAGTGCAGAAGATATGTATTTATCATTATCATCTTCCTAGATTTGAGAGTTTGCTAAAAAAGAAAGCAACATTAGTGTAAATGTTTTCTTCATGGCTGAAGCTGACAGTCCTTTTGAAGCCACAAATATAATTTAGTTTTGTGTTTGTTTTTTTAACATGACAATAATCCAAAAGGATACGGGTTTAATCTCTACTGTGCTCGCTCAGTGCTGGTTTGACTTAGTTACCAATGAAACTACTTATTTTGGTCAAAATCCCCACAGGAAAAAAAATGTAATTTTCATTGTTGTGAGAATTTTGAAATTTTCTTTTAATTTTATATCCTTTGGATTTAAAATGTGTATATGATTTTCTTATGTTTACATTACTATATGACATGTGATAGGCTTTTCCATCTCCATTATATAAGTTCATAGGGTTATACCTAGGCATCCTATTTCAGGATTGCTTTAAAATGGAAGATGATGTACATCTTGCTCCACTCACTTCAGGGACTATGTGCCTGTCTCCACTCAATGATTTGATCCTGCGCCACCTTTGCCTAGGCAGCTGGTCTTGCTCAGCAAGGAACCTTGTGTAGACCCTGGAGGGTTCCTCGATTAGGTTCGGGTTATCCCCCAAACTCTCCTGCCATGACTTTAGATAATCCTTCAGTGAAGGGGGTCCCCTATGAGGATACCTCCAGAGTTGTCATGTGTCCTGATGGATGTTCACGAGGCTCCAACCTCCCCTACACCCTTGCCACATGCCAACTGACAAGACAAGCCTCAGGATCTTTTGCAGCTAGCCCCTGTTGATGTCTTCCTTGGTTCCCATGTGTCCTCTCTCACAGATGGGCACCTCAGGCTCTGGCCAGACTTGGAGGGTCCAGTGACGCTCTGCCTTCAGAGTTGTCCCTCTCAATACCCTGTGTGTTCTATGATGGGTGCTGTCGGTCGTCACCACATTCTCACGTGGTCTTTCATCTCCAAGTGGAGTCTCTAATTCCCCAAACCTGGTATGGTGTGCAAGGCTAACCTGGTCTATGCAGGGAACTAAAATAGATCAGACTAAGAAAGGAAAACATAAACAGAACACTCACCACCGGAAAACCCCATGCCATGGGAACAACCCAATATGAAAGAAGAAGGAATTAAAGACAAGACTACAAGAGGAATGAGACAAAGAGAAGAAAGAAAGAGAAGAGGAACAACCATGGTGAGAGTCCCATGTCCCCTTTGCCCCTAACGCCCCTAGACTAACGCGTGCCCTGGGTCGGGACCCGTGCCTTCACCTCAGCCAGGGTTTCTCTTATCCCCTCTGGGATCTACCTCTGCCCTGGGGTCACGGCACCCACCGCCTCTGGCAGGAGCTCCTTTGCTGGTTCTTGCCATGACCACTGCCAGCCTCCCTGCCAGCTCCTCTGATCCCTGCCGGTCTTCCCTGGCACAGGGATCTCCCGCAGCTCCTGCTGCCACCGCTGCTGCTGGCCTCGCTGCCGGCTCCTTTGATCCCTGCCAGTCCTCCCTGGCGTGGGGATCTCCCGCAGCTTCTGCTGTTGCCGCTGCTGCCGGTTGTAGTGGCTGGACGCGCTCTGCCCCATGGTTCCCTGCCACTCCTCCGGCACTTGGCGTCTGTCTTCCCATGCTCTCGGGGCCGGTCTTTATCTTTGCCAGGTGACATCTCTTCATGACATCACCTGGCTCCCGCTGGAGATGGGCATGGCTGATAAACTGCTCGGGTGGTTTTCCCTGGCATGCCTCTTCACTTCTCTGGAACCCTGCAACAGGTAGGTTTTTCCTTCTTTTATTTTCACCTGGGGTCTGCCTCTGGATGAGGCTTCCCCCTTGCCCACACTTGTATCCCTGGGACAGACTATAATAGTCGGGGAGCTGGAAGTAAAAGCAATTGCAATTGATCTGGTCAAGAATGCAGAGCTCCCAGGCTGGGAAGAAGATGAGAGACAGCTTCCAGCAAAGGACAAAGTAATTATGTCAAGTCAGCATAGAGAATGCTTAGTGATGGTTACAGAGAGGACTAAATTGCAGACGGCTTAAAAGCTGACCCACTATTGACAAAACTAGAGGTAGAAAAAACCTGCGAATGAAAGGGCTAAATAGTATGATGAACTAAAGCTAAGTCCAAACCTGACAATAGAAAATGACTACGAGGTACGATGATGATAACTGACAGATTGAATGGGCCTAGGCTACACAGTGTTAGGATATGAGTCCAAGCTGTTTGTTAGTGATGGTGTATGAATGCAGAAAGATATGCCGAGCAATCTCCATAACCAGACTGGACTTGAAACTCAGGAGAGCAGTGCGGGCCCAAGTTCCCCTAAGAAACACTACCCAAAGTGAGAGGCACTTAAGGGCTGCCTAGCAGTGGAGCAAGATTGCAAAATGTTAACAGGAAGAGACTGAGTGGCATATTCCCAAAAGGATAAGGACTCTTTGGGTACTATATCCTGGAAAAACAGTGAGCTGAACTAAAAAAACTGAGGGGACTGTCAGAGCAGATCTCAGGGATGCTTTAAGAAAAAGTCTGTGAGGTCTTACAGCCCAGGAAGAGACATTATATATGATTACACACATCACACATGCATGTGATAAGTGTCTGCAATGGAATACTAGGGTGTAACTTTGTTGCTACACATTAGTAGTGCCTAACACTATACTATGCACTGCCATTACTGAGATACTACAGTATAATATGATAAAATTGATTAAATAACCTTGCTTCTTTCTGTAGTGTTGCAGCGATGTTGTAGCTATGATAGCCCAGGAAATATGTGAGGGGCAAGAATTCTTGTGGGTGATATCTTTTATTGGCCTAACTTCATCCTTGGGGTAGGTTTAGATGGCAAGGTGGATTTACACCTTATAGACTAACCAAAGTAGGTATATATCTGTTTAGATAGATATATCTACTTTGGTTAGCCTATAAAGTACAAATCTATGCTGCCTTTTGATTAACTTCCAGCTAACACAGCTTACATCTCTCTGCTTTGGTTCAATTAAACCCCATGAAAACCCTTGCCTCTTGAGTATCTTTCCATTTTTTTAAAATTTCAGAAAGGCATCTGCAGTATAGATTTGAGTAGAGCATCTTTATTTGATATGGAAATGCCTTTCCAAATGAAAAGGCCGTTGTGTAAGGGCAGCACCCTCACACATGCCATGCTGCTCTTGATAGGCTATCATTTACACTAGAAATATCATAACCATTAGCACTACAAGTGCTAATTAGCCTGTCTGAAGCTTTGTATGAATACAGATATATTGATTCTGGTTCAGGGTGTAGCTTCTCTAGAGCTGTGCAACATACCTGAAGGTGATATTGCTAGGCACGGTACGTTTACCATGTAGACATGGCTTCAGTGTACCTGAGGAGTGACCCTGTTGCACATCCCCTTGAACTGGTACAGCTGCTAGCCCATCTGGTGTAGCAAAACCCTCAGTTTCTTTTTTTAAATTTATTTATTGCATTCCCTCCCCTTCCCCAACCATTTCTGATTTTTTTTCTCTCCCTCTCTGTTCCCTATAGATAAGTATAAGTGAGCTCGAACTTAGGATAAGCTTTAAACATTTTTATTTTGGTAGCAAGTTTTTGGTTTTGGATATCCACTGTTTTATATTGTATAATTATTAGGTTTGTATTGATTTTTACTGTTGTATATTGTATTATTATCATTTTTGTATTGATTTTTATTGTTTCATATGGATA
>NW_017729033.1:82094176-82094910 GCF_001723915.1 Gavialis gangeticus | reverse complement strand
GATTTTTATTGTTTCATATGGATATTGTATGGTTTAGGCCTGTGTTTGTAAGTGAACCAAAGTCATGTCAAGTTTCCATTTTATACGTCAAGCCTCCATCTTCTGTCCTCTGCCTGGGCATCCCATGTTGCAACAATATGATTCATTGTACACTTCCCATGTAAATTGGTTCCCCATGAATAAGAATGATTGGGCATGATTGATATACAATGGTAACAGGCCTCTACTGAATGGCCTGTAATGACTGGGCCATCACCTTGCATTGATTCATCCAGGAACCATGGACCTCACCCAGGAACATGGACAGGACCAGCATTTGAAAAACAAAAGATCCTGCAGAACCAGCAACTCTAACCATTACAGACCCCCGAAACTGCACATCCCTGCATGGAACACACATGCTCAGAATGCCAGGGGCTGACCCTTGCCTGGGCATGCCTCCTGTCACTAGGGTCACACAAGGTCTGCCCCTATAAAAAAGGGCAGTGAAAACAGACCCAGTGAGACACCCTCTCCATCTGGACCAGCACCATGCTACACCACCTACCCACCCAGAGGGCCTGCCAGCAACCCCCCTCTGGACAACATCTACTGGACAAGGACCCCTTTCCAGCCTGGATAGGTAGATATTACCTGCATACCTCCTCCTACAATTTGGACTCTCTCTCTCTCTCTCTCTCATCTCCTGGACTTCAATGGACTTCAGCCCCTGCACCAAGCCTCTCTAACCCCTG
>NW_017729033.1:82093758-82094165 GCF_001723915.1 Gavialis gangeticus | reverse complement strand
TGTGCTTAATTGATTTTTATATGTGCATGTGCAGTTGTACACCATGCCTTCCTGTCTAACAGCGCAATATTGGGATCCTGAGCATTGATCTGACCCCTCAGGGCAACACTGGAACAGGAATGATAAGGAAAGGGTCTTAAGCTCATATGCGATGTGAGATGGTGTTGAGTACACCAAGCAGGGTTAGCAAGTACCAACTGCTGGACTCAGAATGCAGGTCTGACAAAATGTATAATCCTGGCTTCTGCATGTTCTCCGTACTTTCATAGTTTCTAGGGTCAGAAGGGACCTGAGTAGATCATATAGTCCGACCCCCTGCCATGGCAGGAAGGAGTACTGGGGTCAAACGACCCCAGCAAGGTGTACATCTAACCTCCTCTTAAAGTCCCCCAGGGTAGGAGCCAGCA
>NW_017729033.1:82086326-82092577 GCF_001723915.1 Gavialis gangeticus | reverse complement strand
GTTTGTGTAGAGGCATTTGAGGCCTCCTGTGGATGTGTGTACTGGCTCCCTAATCACAGCATTGCTCTGGCCCCTGTCACTTACCTGCGTATATGTTTCGCTCGTTGGTCTAGGCTGGGTTGTACTTGTGGGTGTTGCTTGGTCTGGCAGTCCGATGACTCCTCCACCCTTGTCTTCCCCTTCCCCCAGCGAGCCTAGTTTAAAGCCCACTGGAGGAGGTCCATGAACCTAGAAGAAAACACATGCTTACCTTTAGGGGAAAGGTGGAGCCCATCCCATCCAAGCATGTCTCTTGTCATGATGTGCCGGTCATGGTTGAGGAAGCCAAAGCCCGCCTCGAGACACCATTCCTGAAGCCAGTTGGTCTCCGCGATGAACGTTTCATGCCGTCTTCCACGTCCACTCACTGGTAGGATAGAAGAGAAAACCACCTGTGCACCTATCTCCTTTAGCACACAGCCCAGAGGAGATAGTCGCACAGGTGATTTTCTCTTCTATCCTACCAATGAGTGGACGTGGAAGATGGCATGAAACGTGCATCGCTTTATACCCCTATGCAAGACAGTATGGCAGAATCCTACCCTGAGTGTCTAAAAACATAAAATAACTTGCTTTTTGCTACAGCCTGAGTAATTTTGTAAACTCTAAATTCTGAATCCTGAATAATATGTGCACTACTGTATTTACTTACATACCACACTCACCTCCCCCCTCCCCCAATAGCCTTAAAAATTGGGGTATGTGTCTGATTTATGGATGTATGGTACATGGAAAAAATACAGCATATTAATTTATTTGTGAAGATCACTATCCTGTATTAAAATAGGAAGGGATACAGGGCCTTGAAGCCATGAAGATGAGAATCTCAATGCTTGCTAGACTCTTCAGCAGAGTTGCTTGACATTATGGAAAGAAGCAGTCCAGTTTACCTCTTTAGCATCCCTGGTGGTTATCATGTTTTGATGCTCCACCAGTCCTAATGGAAGGAGATTACAGGCCATATTAACAAAAGGGAATTGTATGAAAAAGGATGAACATAGAGTTTGCTTGAGGAGCTCCTCAGTTGTCAGTTTCTTTAATATGAATTCACAATTTGGGGAATCTGAACTAAACTCTAAACCTTTCACAGCATGTCTAATTATTAGATTTTTACAGAAGTTCTTCCAATATTGAGGATAGTTTAAGCATCAAACTATCTATATAAAACTCTGTTCAGTAAGAAGCAGCACATATCTAACTTTAAATATGTTAACAGTCACACTTTTGTGCCTGTATTCCCCTTTCTCCTATACTTGGTACCTCTTCAACAGTTCAACTCTTGCTGTGCTGCTGTGCTGTCTGGTATTGATAAAGATTATACTCATCAACTATACTGCAGAGCTGTGCTTTAGTCCTCCATAGGAGACCAGCAGGGATGTCAAGGGATGACTTGCAACCTCATATTCCCCTGCATGGGTTCATAAGGTAGCTTACATTTGAGACCTGTAGTTACCTCATATATAATGGATGCCAAGGGAATGTGTATTTTGCTTTCATATTTTCCACCAGCGCTCTTGTAACTATTTTATCTTCAAAAGGCTATTTAGTTTCTATCTGGTTTATTCCACTGGTGATAGCAGGGCCATCTCCTAATAGATTGTTCTCTAAAATCTTCTATAATCTACATTCTCTAGTCAAAAATAAATTAATAGATAAAGAAATAAAACACCACAAGTTCCTCAGTTACCCAGAAGATAATATACAGGTTTATTTCTTTTCTAGCTTGAATAAATACCACCTACTAGAAAGAGGAATGTTTAAACACTAAAAGATGAAAGGTTTACAATATGCTTAGCACCAGATCTCAGGGCATATACATTCTTCTCTCTCCTGTGGGATGAGATTAGGAAGAAATGTCATTATTTCTGTATTTCTTTCATGAAAGACCTTACCTGAAGATTAATTATATGTTGGTATACAGAATGTTTGTTCTATCTGTATTTATCTCCTTTCAATGCCAAAAAACAAAGTAAATATGTTTGTTCTATCTAACAATAAATAATTTATAGTCTATGTGGTTAAGCTATAATCTCTAGTTATGAGTATAAGGAGCCTCCAAAATGCTTCGGGTTATTGATTTATCTGGAATGTATTTAGTGGAACATTGTGCATTATACTCTGTAGTAGTTTCTTTGATTTAGCAGTTAAAACCTTCAGGACTTGAACCTTCTATTTTTACTTGGGCAACCTTCCATGAACAACTTTGAGGTTTGCTTGCAAAAAGATAAAAGGACTGGTCTATTAATAGAAGATGTATTATTTTATTGATTTAAGATTTAATTAATGTATTGTACTGAGTATTAAATACAGGCATCATGGTGGCTTACTCTTACTACTAATTCCTTATAAGAGTCAGCATCCATCTAAAGTGCCATACATACTTTTCCATTTAGCTAGGAATTTCTTGAGTCTCGGCTTCTTCGGCTTCTTCATATCTATCTGCACTCTGAAAAGAATTTCTGTTTGTGAGGTTTTTAGTAAAATAAGAGAACTCTGGAGCTTGAGACAGGATTATAGAAGAGACTCTTAACAGTACTGTCTCCACCTGAGTGAGCCAGAAGGCCCCCCCATATTAACTGGTAGGCAGTAGGCAGATGTCAAGAGCTACTTTGTAACCCTGAACTATTTTATTTCTGTTTGGTTTGGTCTGTCTTTATATGTTCACTGATTTTATATAATTTTTAGTTACATTATTGTTTTTTTTATTGTGCAATAGCTGGTCCTTTCAACAATAGGAATGCAAGTTACTGCTATTATTCAGAGTATAAGTGATCGAGGCCAAATGAATGTTGTTATAACACAGGCTTAGAAGCAGCAGCTTGTTGGAAAAGAAAAGTGAATCTATTTAGGGGTTGGGTGACAGCAGGTGTGTGGTACACAATGGGCGTGTCTACATGCTTTTACATGCACCTAAGCTTAATGCATATTATCTTAATGTGCATTGAAGTTATTTAGATGCACATCTACATGTGCATGTGCTAAGGTGCATTGACATGGGTGTGCCGACTGACTTGAGATTAAGTTAGTACCAAGTCAATGGACATGCATGATGTTAATGTGCATTTGCACATCTAGACATTCACTAATGAGATGTAGTTATTTGCAATAAATTTGATACCTGCTTGATGCAGGTATTAAATTTAGGCTTGAAGGGCATTTGCACACATGGTTGTGCCACAGTGCCAGATGCTTTTAAAAGCACCTGGCGCTGCATCACATGCATTTGTATAAAGAGTGAAATGCATGCCAGCGTTGAGAAAATGGCTTCAGCGTGCTTTTGAACTAAAACACATAGAAGGTGTTTTAGTTTAAAAAAGGCACCACTGCCATTTTATCAGTACTGTCGTGCATTTCACCATTTATACAATGCATGCGATACAGTGCCAGGCATGTCAGCTCACATGCAGAGCAGACTTAATTAATTGAGTCTGCTCTGCTGAGCTACTTTTCTAGTGTCAGAGCAGACAAATGTATGTGCATAAATGCCTGAATAGCCTAAAATCACTATTTTAAAGGTGCATTAAGGGCGCGCACATCTAGACACATGCCCATAATGTGCCTTAAATTGGGCTAATGCACATTAAATGCACATATTTAGACATGCCCAATGGTGTTCTACAAATTAAGGGTAGAATCCTGTTTCATTTTATATGTCTAAATGGCAACTATGCAGCTGTGTAATGGTATTTTTAGCATGTATGCACCATTTCAGATTGTATTTCACCCTGTGGCAAAATAGAATTTCCTGTATACATACCTTCAGAAACCAAAATGGAAGAAGTGAGGTAGGCCTCCCATCTTCAGCACAATATCCATCCTAGTTAGAGGGCTAAGATGGTGCTAGGAGATGTGGGTCTAAGCCTCCCTCAACCAGATGATGTTTGAACCTGCTGTAACTAACGCCTGCAGTGTCAGGCACAATCACTAGAGCCAATGAGGGATTTACTTTATATTGAGTATCCTAGGGCAGGGTTTTTCAACCTTTTTCAAGGAGTATACCCTTTCTGGTTACACTTCTGGTGCAGCTGGGCAGGGGGCAGCAGCCAAATGTGGAGTGGGGGGTAGTGGCAACTGAACCCAGAGCAGGGGGCATGCTTGCACACGGCAGTGGCAGCTGCATCACAGGGTGATGAGTGGTGGCAGCGGTCACTGCAAGTGTGTTTTCTCCTCCCCCCGCATCTGGCCAGTCAGGCAGCACCTGTATGGCCCACAGAGGGGAGCCGCTACCCTTGCCCCCACCCCCAGCCTTACTCCTGGGAGGCAGTGGCACGGGGTGGTAGGTAATGGCACTCCATCCCTGCCCATTCATGTGTACTCCTTAACCCCTTTCCAGGTACCCCCAGGGGTATGTGTATCACCGGTTGACAACCCCTGTCCTAGGGGTTAGGGTCACAAGCCAGCAGGCCAATGGGAAAGTACAAATAGAGGTAAATAGGCATTCACAGTAAAACAACATATAACAACAGAGGGACAGTAAACAGGTACTGGTCAGTACCACTGGGGTACATACATTCAGCATATACGCTCCCCTGCCCAACTCTGGAGATGTTCCAAAGAACCAGCCTTTAGTCCACGGTCACTCTGTGCAGGTGTGTAGGTCAGGGATCATGTGCAGTTGGTATGCCGTTCATCCATGCTGTGCAGATCCTTCTTTCACCTTCAGTCCAGCTCACAGCAGCAGCATCACCCCCAGGACTTCTGGCACCTACCCAGCCAGGGCTCAGAGGTCGCCACCTCTGCCTGCTGTTCGCAAGGTTTTCTGGGATTTGCAGTCCAGCAGCAGGGCTCTTCAGGCTTGCTTGTCACTTCCACTTCCTGCTTCCAGGTACCTCTGGGGTTTGTAGTCCATGGCCAGTCAGCAAGCTTCCCTGAGGTTGCTCCCCTTATGTCATACACTCATATCACATTTTTAGTGCACACAATGTATTTCATTACACAATGTGTACATTATACTGCTTCCTAAAGTACTCTAAAGCCATATTAGGAATTACCCAAAACCCTCTCCAGCCTTCCTTTTGGAGCTAACTTTTTATGTGTCATATGTGTATCATTTTATCATTTGAGTAGAGAACAATTGGGATATTTGTATCCCATTCGGAGGAAGGGCCCAGGCCAGAACCCAGGGCTTTCCCTCCCTCCAGATCAGCATCCATTATACTGTAAAACCTCTAGTTTGTTTCGCTCCTTTTCATTCCTCCATGACTATCTAGGGCAGGTTCAAGAGGTGGGCTGTATAATGCCTAGCTTTTGGCTTGATAGTTAAACTACTTTGCTACCAAGCAAGAGATACAGGTTCAAACCCCTCTATAGGGCTCTACTGAATTTATGGCAGAAGTGGGCTGCACAGTGACTCCTTTAATTTTTCAGGTTCCCCTGTGTGCCCTCTCCAACTGATTGGCAGAGGTGCCCCACAGCTTGCTCCTGATCAGCAGCTAGGCAAACAGCACAGTTTTAAGTATGGCAACATTTTTGCCTCCTGGATGGTCAACAACTAGCAGCAGGGCCACTGAGACTTCTCAGCCAATCAGCAATAGTGGGGGTACACAGGGGAACCTGCAAGATTAAAAAAGCTGCTGCACAGCCCACTTCCACCATGACTTTGGTAGGGTCCCACCCACCTATGTGGAAAAGGTCTAGAACTTGGGTCTATTGTTCCCTGGGTGAGTGACCTAACCAATAGGCTATTAGACTACAAAGCTGCAAACTGTTTAAGTTCCCCAAATGGCTCAACTAGTATGCATGTGCATAGAGTGAAATAGAATTTTGCTCTAAATGTTAGCACCATGCTATCCTAGTGCCTTCATAAAGGTCTCCTATCCCAACAGCATATTGAAAGTTGAGTAATAAATAAAGTTACATTAATTTAGAGTTTTTCAAACTTCTTTTGAAACTGCTGCATTGTCTCAAGTCTATTCTAGATCTGAATATTAGGCACCTATATGGGAAATCATCATACATACATACTCCTATTATACCCATTAATATAGTTTCATAGTTTCATAGATTTAGGGTCGGAAGGGACCTAGTAGATCTTCTAGCCTGACCCCCCGCCAGGGCGGGAGAACAACAAAACCCCAAAACAAAAACGGGACTCAAATGAGTCCAGCCAGGTAGGCATCCAGCCTCTTCTTAAAGACCCCCAGGGTAGGGGCCAGCACCACTTCCCTTGGAAGTTGGTTCCAGCTCCTAGCCGCCCTAACTGTGAAGTAGTT
>NW_017729033.1:82084843-82085674 GCF_001723915.1 Gavialis gangeticus | reverse complement strand
GACACTCCTGCCCCCCTTGCTTCTTGTCGGGATGGACACCCCTTGGGCCCTGAGTATCGTTTCCTTAAGGAACGACCACCCGTCTTGGACACTGAGTTCCTCTGCCCTCAAGGACCCCAGTGCCTCTCCCACTAATCTCCTCATCTCAATGAAGTTGGCCCTCCTGAAGTCTAGGCTACCGCCTTGCTGCGGGCCCTTGACACCCTATGCTGGATGGTGAATTCCAACAAGCGATGATCACTATTGCCCAGGTGGTCAAGAACTTGGATATAAATATGGATATCAATAATGCTGATCTGTGTCTTCTAACTGGACTTTTGAGATGAAAATAGTCTCTTCTTCTGTGGTTGCCACTGCTCATGCACATTCTCCCCTCTCACATCCCTCAAGAAATGTCATTTTTATGGAAGGTATTTAAAAATAAATCTGGCTAAGCTTGTACTTTCTGTTTATCATGATCATAAACATGTTCCTCCAATCTCACCTCAAGTCACGCTGGCCTTTTGGATTCTGGTTGCAACTCTAATGGCCGCCAGTATGACTAGAGGGGAAAAAAGAAAATGGTGAAAGCAATGGGCATCTCATATTAATGAGGATGCAGTCAAGCCTCCTAGTTCTCTTTTCACAGAAGCAGTGCATATTCATTAATCATATTGGACATTATACTGCAGGTGTGCATAGTTGATGCACAAAAAGTGATTTAAAAAGAAACATGCAATTGTGGCAAACTGCAAATCATTTATCATATAGTAAATTATAACAATATATTATTTTCCTGGAGGAATGATACACTTCATATAGTATTCCCTGCATCTCTTGAAAGGTTATATA
>NW_017729033.1:82068374-82079843 GCF_001723915.1 Gavialis gangeticus | reverse complement strand
GTGTGTGTGTGTGTGTGTGTGTGTGTGTGTATGTATATATATATATATATATATATATATATATATATATTCTCCCTCTGTACAAGAAAGTGTGTTAACGCTGCATCCAAATAAACTTATCAATGGAGTTGCTCTGATTTATTTTAAACAAATTATGAAGTAAATGTATTTGGTGGGAGAGAGGAGGAGGAGAATCCTTTTATTGTAATAGAAGAGCTTGATGGCTTCTCCAATCTTGAAGACTTGCATGTATACCACCCTCAAAAAAGGCCCGTGCTTCAGCCTAACTCACAAGCCAAATTGAATTAAATCAGTACTTTAGAAATGGTAATAGGTAGAGCCTTGATGGGCTGAACTGGAGTGGCAAGAGCCCTGGTTCCCTTCCTAATTTTGCCATCATGCAAGTAAAACATTGTATTTTCTCACATGCAACATGCACCTTTTCCCAAGACCCAACTGCTGGAAGCTAGAGTATGCATTATATACAAGAAATATGGTAAAATCAATTTCTGCCACTGATCTAGCAAAAGTAAAAGTAGTATCTGCACAGATGTACAGGGAGCACAGCAATGAGCAGGATCAGCATCCCACACTGAGGTGAAAGCCTTCTGCCTGGTGGCTAACATAAGTCAATAGTTGAAGGCCCAAGGGGTAACTGAGTCAAAGCCAGAAAGTCAGAGTCCAAATCAAGAAAAGTGACAAGGAAGGCAAGCTGAGGGAGCAATCCAGGTCAGGTACCTGGGAAATGATAACAAATGATAACCTGGGAAAGCCAGGTTCCAAACCACCCAAGTTGTAAGGCAGAAGCAGAGATTGAAGTCTGGGCAATATCAGACAGGTGGTCAGATCTGCAATCAGGATGCAGGATCAAGGAAACAACAGGGCAGTTCAGGGGCAGCAAGAGTCTTACTGTTCAGATGGCTTTCACAGAAAACAGGAAGCAGGAGATTCAATCAGCAGCCAAGAACCCCACACCAACTGAGTTTGCTCTAATGTGTCTAATTAGAATGCCAGTGAGCACATGTATAGGCAGCCAATATGATGAAGTATGGGCACTCTTTATTAGTGTACAGTTGTTTGAGGTTAGGAGTATAGCAGCATACCTGTGGCTACTTGCCACTTTAAGGATTTGAGCAGGTTGTGAGGCAACCTGCAGGTGACTGCAGAGCCAATCAGGTGGTCACATGACAGCCAACAGGCCTCCTGACTGGAACAGGGTGGTGCAGCTTCAACATAAAAGCAGGCCCTGAGGACCAGAGCTGGTAATTGCTACTGGAGTAACATCTCTTGGCTGGAGTACTGCTGCTGCAGGAATATTCTGGAGGTCAAGGGTAGGAACTATGGGAAAGGAGGAGGTTCCTGGGGACCTAGGGGGTCCCAAGTCCTGAGGAAAAGGCTGTGGGCCTAGGAACAGTCAGGCCAGCCTAAGAGGGGGCTTAGAGTTGTGGGTCTACTGAGGAGCTAGGCAAGCCCTAATGAGAACTGACAGTGACTGAAGCCAGGAACCCGGCTGAATAAAGAACTGCTTCATGTAAGATCTCTGGAGCTCTGAGGCAATCCCAGTAAGAGGTGGCTGTTTATGGTGGGGCTCATTAGGGACCTCTGCTAGGTAAGAAGGACAGCTGCTGCTGCTGTGCTGATGCCAGGGAATCTCAACTGGTCAAAGCAAGGGGGCCAGGACTGAAAGGCCAAAGGGCAAGTAAGCCCACCATGAGGGGAGGCCAGGGCTGTGGAGAGCTATCTGGCACCCCAGCTGGCCTGGAAGCAGGCACAGAGCCAGAAACATGGTGAAGGTCTCTTCAATGGGGGGAACATCACTGCCAAAGGGAGGATAGGATCAGTTGATCAGCATGCTGAAATGACAGAAGCTGAAGCCCAGCCTCTTGAGGGGAGGAATTCTAAAAGAGATGGGGCAGTAGATGAGTGCAGTTTATGAGATTGAGGCTGCAATAGAGTGCCCAGGTATGAGATCCAGGGGCCCAGTATGAGAATAAGACCAAGGCAGGGAGGCCTGCATTGGTCCTGGGGAATGACCTAAAACTACATCCTGCTGGCCAGGATGATGTGGTGGGGCTGCTGGTGGCGGGGTAGTCCTGAGAAAATGCCACACCAGTGCCTCCCTAGTGAATGGCAAGTATGGGGCTCCAGAAAGCCTCAGCCCCTGCTGCCTTGTGGGTGACCCTGTGGCAGGGAAAGGTTAGGGGAGCATACTCTAAGAGAAAAGCAACAGGCCTGGGCAACAACATGCAGGCCAGTAGGGCTGAGGCCCCATACCTGAGGGTGAGCCTTGAGTGACAATGCAAGGGCCAGAAGGTCCCAAGGTCTAAATGAGTGGGGCCTGGTGGAAGGCATGAAGGAGAGTGGGGTCCAGGTACGTCAATGGATGCCTGAGGCCAGAGTGGGCTGTAGGCCAAGACTGTGGTCCAGGCACACTGGCAGACACCTTAGGCCCATGAGGCCGAAGGCCCTGTAGCCCCAGTGAAGGGGCAGAGCAGTGACCCCAGTGGGGAGGGCAGGGGTATAGTGTAAGGGGCTAGAAGCCTATTGAGAGGCAAGGAACCCAGAGTGCATGTGGAAGTAGAGGACCCAGTGAAGGAGCATTTGCTCAAAGTAAGTTTCCAGATTCCTGAGGTCACATTTGGGTCAGAGGCTGAGTGCAGCCCAGTAATGGTGCCAGGGAAGTTGGGAGAGATTTGGATGCCATCTGCAAGGCATGGGCCACAGTAAAGGGAAGGCTGGAGCCATGTATCTCACCCTTCACATCAGGGCATTAAATGGGCAGCCTTCCACATTTTTACATCTAGTTATAATGCATCAAAGCGTGGCAGGTGAATTGGGGTGGACTGCTGTAGACAGGTAACCAAGCTGGTACTGTGACTGGCACTGGGATGGCACCCTGTTACAAGGAGTGGGGGAAAAAAGGCAGGAGAGAATACTGGGCTCATATGATCCCAGCTAGGTACTTGTCAAGCCTCATCTTAAAGACCCCCAAGGCAGGAGCCAGCACCACTTCCCTTGGAAGTTGGTTCCAGATCCTAGACACCCTGACTGTGAAGTAGTGCCTTCTAATGTCCTGCCTGAACCTATTCTCAAACAACTTATGGCCATTATTCCTTGTTACTCTGAGAGGTGTTCAGGTGAACAGGGTCTCTCCCATTCCCTGCTGGTCCCCCCCGGTAAGTTTATAGACGGCCACCAGGTCCCCTCTCAACCTTCTCTTGTGAAGGCTGAACAGGTTCAGGTCCCATAGCTTCTCCTCATAGGGCCTGCCCTGCTGTCCAAGGATCATGTGAGTGGCCCTCCTCTGGACCATCTTGATGCCGGCCACATCTCTCCTAAAGTGCAGCACCCAGAACTGGATGCAGTACTTCCACTGTGGCCTGACTAATGTCGCATAGAGGGGGAGGATCACCTCTTTGGCCCTGCTTGTGATGCATCTATGGATGCACGACAAGGTGCGGTTGGCCTTGCTGACCGTGTCCTCACATTGGTGGCCCATGTTCATTTAGGAATTGATAATGACTCCAGGATCTCTTTCTCCCACTGTACTTTTGAGAAGGGATTTCCTTAGTCTATAGGTATGCTGCTGGTTCCTACTGCCCAAATGCAGTACCCTGCACTTGTCAGTATTGAATCCCATCCTATTTTCATTTGCTCACCCCTGTAACCTGTCCAGGTCTAGCTGTATCCTGTCCCTCCCTTCTAGCGTGCCCATCTTGCCCCAAATCTTGGTGTCATCAGTGAATTTGAACAGGGTGCTTTTCACCCCCTCGTCCAAGTTGCTAATAAAGAGATTGAACAGTGCAGGCCCAAGGACTGAGCCCAGGAGGACTCCACTGCCCACATCCCTCCAGGTCGAATATGACCCATCCACCACCACTGTCTGGGTGCGGCCCCTCGGCCAATTTGTGACCCATCTGACTGTGTAGGCATCAATGCCACAGTTGCCTACCTTTTTAATGAGAATGGGGTGGGAGACCATGTCAAAGGCCTTCCTGAAGTCCAGAAAGATTTTATCCACTGTGAGACCCATGTCCAATGATTTTGTGACCTGACTGTAGGAGGCAATCAGGTTGGTCTGACGGGACCTGGCCCTAATGAACCCATGGTGGTTGCCCCTGAGCATTATCCCCCCTGCTGGTCCTTCCCAGATGTGCTCCTGGATAATCTTCTCAAAGAGCTTCTCCAGGATCGAAGTAAGACTAACAGGCCTATAGTTGCCTGGATCCTCCCTCCTCCCTTTTTTGAAAATGGGGACCACATTGGCATTCTTCCAGTCATCTGGCACCTAGCCAGAGCACCACGAGTGCTCGTAAAGCTGTGTCGGGGGCTCCTCAATAACCCCTGCCAATTCCCTCAGAACCGTGGGGTGGACAGCATCTGGACCTGCTGATTTGCACATGTCCAGCCCCTCCAGAAGTTCCCTAATTTGGTCTGTCCTGACCCTAGGCCTGGAGGAGTCTCTCCTGGGTCCGTCCAGAATCTTAGTGGGGGAGTCCCAGTCCCTGCACAAAAAAATGGAGGCAAAGAAATTATTAAAAAGGTCTGCCTTTTCCTCTGGCGCAACCACCAGATTGCTAAGCGTATCCCACAGGGGCCCCCTTTTACAGGGTGCTTTCTTCATACTCCCAGTGTATTTAAAAAAGGACTTTTTGTTGTTCTTGATCCTTGATGCTAGCCCTAGTTCCGTATCTGCCTTAGCTTTCCTACCAGCCCCGCTACAAACCCGAGTGGTGGAGGTATACTCCTCTTTGGTGATAGCCCCTCTCTTCCACTGGGTGTACACCTCTTTTTTGGTGTAAAGTCAGGAAAATGAGGTAGTGCAAAAGTGTTAGAAGTTCCCTGTCTCTATTGGTATGATGCAATAACAATAACAATTGAAAGATGAAAAGTGAAAGCGCATATTTATTTCACCCCACCTACATAAGCAGAGGTGCAACTAGCAATTTTGGTCCCTTGGCAGAGATGATATCAATCAATGGAGAATAGGGTCAATGGAGAAATGTCAAGTGCCACAGGTTGAGGGGGTGGAATGCTGTGGGATGCTGCTGTTGCCCCCTCTAAATAGGCACCCAAGACTAATGCCATGCTCACATAGTTATGCTACTGATTCCATCTTGTATCTCTGGTCATGGCCTTCTTAGCTCTCTGTCGAAGAACTAGCAGCACATCAGCCACGACTGAAGCTGAGAGCAGAGTCTAGAAACGTGCTGATACTTCATTGCTGGGTGTAGTCCCACTAATCCTTAGTTTTCAAGCACACTGTGAATTATCATGCAATTTTTCATTTTAATGATAGGCTTCTGAGAGCATCTTGTATGAGTAATGAATACCTTGGCACTTAAGCAGACAGTTGCAAAATCAATATTTATCTGATTCTGATTTTTGTGTTCTTTGCAGCCACTGAGCACTCGGTCTACAAAACTTAGGTTACAATTAATTAGGAACGAGTTATCTGAATTAGTCTGAGCAACTGTTCTAATAATGAAAGTATGTGTGAAATATTAATTGTTCACTTAAACACTTTTTAAGATTCTTGATTAGGAATCGAGAAGGTTAGAGGGACAGCTTCGGCTGTTTGGTTTGTTTCAGCTCTTCACAGAACAAGAAGTCCACAAGGCTGTTTGTTAATTTCTTAGGGCTATGCAGTTTACAGCAACTTTGCATAAACAGCATAGAATTTGACCCCTGAAACCTTTGGAATTTTTTTCTGGATATTTGATTAGAAACCATTGCCATTTGTATGAACTCTGCACCTCCGGCTTTCTGATATCAATGGGTCACTACAAAGCAGCAGTCTCCAAGTTTTTGTCTATTAACATTCTCTCCTATACCCAAAATATACACTGAGAGAGAGTAGGGAGTATCCACAGAGTACCTTTTGGGGGAATAATAAGGGAGGGTCCATGGGATCAGGGGAAAAGGGAGTAACCATGGAGAAGTCACATTTATACGCAAAGCTCATATTAGGTCTTCCTGATCTGCTGTCCTTTGACCTATGCTACTAGATGGGTAATACAATCAAAGGGCTGTGCTAATTTTATGCTTATGTTTAGAAAATACGATCGGTGCAGGACAGGATATTCATTGACTAAACGGGAATGCTAGAAGTAAGATCTGGTTAAAATGATGAGAGGATGGACAGTTCTTGCTTGTACCATATGGGGTACATACCTTAACACTGACATTAGAAGAACCATTGTACCAAAAGTATAGACCTTAACTATACTATCTCCCACCCCAATCTTCTCCAAAGAACCTGATGTCCAGCATGAAACTATTGACCCCTCCTTTTCCTGATCCTGAAAGATGTCCTGATTAGATTGAGCTAGGGAGGACTGAGATCACATTCCATCTCGCTGCTTTTTGTTCTCTCCTGAAAACAACCTGAAATAGGAAACTGACATTCCTGCTATCTCCTCTCCCTCAAGGATTTTGCAGAATAAAGTGCACAAGTCCTCTGGGTTCACTATATAAACCAGCAGTATCCATTGTGGGGCACTTGTCATTAACACTGCTTCAACAACAAGAAAATATCTAGAATTATCAACTCCTTTTACTACAGCAAATACGTAACAGGTAATAAATAAAAAGTGTACAAAGAAACTAGGGAGAATCAAAATATATATTTTATAGTGTTCCTCTGTGGAGGATGTACCATAGACCAGTGATGTACAGTCCTTGAGAACTCCTCCCACTCTGAGTCTATGGAAGAATAAACAGTGAACAGATAAGCTTCCTGTGGTGGCCACTCTCAGGCACATCATGCAGTCGTCTGTACTTCTACTTTGTTGCTAGAATCATTATTACTTCACTGGGCATGTGTGGTACATCCAGTGCAGTGGTGCCAGTTTGCACCATTTGCCCACTAAGCATGTTCAAGAGGGTCTCACTGACCTTTCTAAGATGGATACAGTATCTACCCATCACTCCACTGGGCACGATAAGTTGCATTTTGAAAAGTTCTCTCTGACAGTACAAGGAGGGAAACAGGGCATATTATCTTTTTTCTCCACCTTCCCCCCCGCTTCCCTGATCCTATTTTGTCTCTTGTCCTAACAATTTCCTTTAATCTTCTGTTAAACAATGTCTGGGTGATCTAGCCAAAACTATATTTTTCAAAACTGCTAGAAGTCCGTGACCAGAAAGGCATATAAAAGCAACATTTTAGACAGGCTGATGCTGGTACAAATCTGCCAGGTTTGAATGGTTGAGAAAACTGTTCTTTGCTTGCTTTTTTCTCTGCCAGCAAGGCTGCAAGTAAGACTCGGAAATGGAAGTTGTATTTTCTGTATATTGTATTTACTCAAATCTATGATGAGGTATTTTCTCTTAATCAGCATGGGGGGGGGAACACTTCATCTTAAATTTGCATATAAAGTGGGGAGGGGGAGGAAGACCTTTGATGCCAGGTTAGGGTCAGAGTTAGACCCACAGCAGCCTCCTGCCCCCATCTCCACTTGTCCTTTGCAGCTTCTGCCCCACCTCTCCACCTCTGTCCTTTTATTCCCTTACTGTCAAGCACAGCTCAGCCCTGGCTCAGCTGGGGTGGGTGCTCATGGCCAAGGTGGCAGGAGGGCTTCAGATGGAAGTAGTAGGGGGTGGGGGAGGAGGGCAAAGGGGCCACTTGACCCCTCCTCCCCCCCCAGCCACTATTTCCCCTGCTGCAGCCATAGGAGAGGGACAAATTTAAGACAACCCTCTGAAAATTAGATTCTATACCTGGCAAATTATAACAAATTTATAAAAGTTCCATATATAGAATCTAATTATTGAGGGCTCATCTTAAATTCAGGGTCAATTTAGATATGAATTAATATATGGTATGCTATTCTTTTCTCTTCCCATTAGTGTGAATTTGTCTTGTTTTGACTTGAAGGAAGCAGGATTGACTGTGCCAACAGTGGCTCTGGCCTATCTCAACTACCTTCTATTTTTCCCCCCCCAAAAGGCAGTTACCACTGTTTTTGTCCTCTAAAAATACTGTAAAAGGAAATAAAATCTTTCTTAAACTTATGCAAAAGAAATAATTATTCATAAGTCTAGCAATTGTTTGCCTCAACCTATTTAATTTTTTTTAAACTTTTCCCTCCCTTTTCTCATTCTTAATAGAAAGGTAAAATATGTTTTAATGCTGGTTGCTTGAATGAGACTATGCAGGCCAAAGTCACTATACTTTCAACCCCTTGTCTTGGTAGGTGTTTCATGCTGTAAAGTAAAAAGACCATGATAATGTCTTTAACTTCCTGAGCCTATTTATTCCAGTAGAATTAACATACCACTCTCCAAACATGTCTGCTTACTTAACTAGTTTAAAAAAGCAAATTAATGTTTCCACAGAAGTAGTAAGAAATGCACAATTTGTAAGCCATAATGTATTAGCTGAAAACAATGGATTTGGCATTCTAAATGTATATACACAACAGCCTTGCATGGTTTCCATTCAGTCCATAATCATTACTCATTGTGTAAGTCAATTTGATAAATAACATTTAGTAAAATGAACATATTCTGTGATCTCTTTGGGAGAAGGCAGGACCTTGAGTCATCATGGGCACTAAATCCTCTCCATACTTGCAGAAGGGAATGAGTGGTGAGACAGAGGAAAAAGGACATATTTTGTTATCCCGCAGCATAGTTCCCTTCTGAATAAACTGAACTTAAAATGTGGTTTAATGAGGTTTTAATTAGAGACTCATGGTAAAAGCTGGAAAAAATGTGATCACTTAACAACTGATGTAAGTGCAATTAATTGTGGTCATCTGGTGCTGGATGTAGTGATCACAATTCATACAAACTAAGAAGGAAACTAAAGGAGATATTCTTTATTGATATTACTCCAACCTATCTAGGAGTCGCATTAGACCATTCCTTTACCTATAAACATCACATTCAGAAGGTCAGCAGTAAAGTCTCTGCATGGGTAGCCGCCTTAAAATGTTTAGCCAGCACAACATGGGGTGCCAACTTCAAAGTGCTAAAAACCACCACAGTTGCAATGGGATACACCCCAGCAGAATATTGTGTGCCTGTATGGTCCAGATTTTTTTGTTCTTTGACACTGTACTTAACAGTACACTGTGACTCATAACAGGCTGCACAGCTTACACATACACACAGATGTTCTCCTTGTACTCTTGGGAAGTAGACCAGTGATACAAGACAACAGACCTTAATATCATTACTGGCAGTAGAGGCAAGAGATGACAAAAATCACCTGACCCATTAACTGTTAACTGAAGACCAGAACAGATGGAGGCTTAAAAGACTGAAAAGTTGTAAACCATTTGTACGTGAAATCCACAAGCTCCTGGAAGGGATTGGGGGTGCTGAACCAAACCTATGGGCAGCACTAGAGAGGGCCATCCACTAGGAAAGGTCAGACCTATTTCTACAGTGTTTTATACCTACACCATCCCCATTAGGTATGACCTTGACAGAGAAGAATGAGTCAAGCTGAACAGTCTGAGATCTGGATACAGACGCTTCAAAACAGACCACCAAATGAACATCTTATATGGTCCACTGTGTGAATGTGGTGTCCAACAAACAGCACAGCACTTAATCAAAAGCTGCAATCTTTACAGATGTCCAGACAGGGTAGATAGAATCCACACATGGAGACATAATATCAGACAGTGGCTCATAGATTTGGAAGCTGGTATCTGACACCATATGAAGGAAGACTAGTCACTTACATAGTACCTTTCATTTGCAGGTCTTTGTATATTTTGAACCTCATAATAGGCCTTTCTGACATTATGTATTTGTACTGCAGGTGAGTAAACTTGAACAAAGAGAGGTTATTTTCCCAAGATCAAGTAATGTGTCTGTCACAAAGTCAGAAATAAATCCAGAACTCTTTCCAGTTCCTTGCTTTAACCTCTAGATACCTCTGTACAAATGCTGCCTTGAAGGAGCTACTCCTTTGATTTTTACAGATGAAGAACATGGGGATGGTGTTTTGGATAGGTTTATTTCTCTTAATCTGTGTACATGCCATTGTATTCCTTTAAAGAGGTCAAATGAAAAAAACCCAGTTAATACAGTAATGAAACATCAATTTTTAGAGTGCTTGTTTAAGAATCATGATATGGGAGTTGTAAGAACTCCTAAGACTTAGAAGCATGTATTAAAAACACCAGTTATTAGACTTCGAGTTGATACTGTTGCTTCTCTACATATAACAATTTCATGTTTACAATAATAGTTTTCAACCTCATTATTCTTAAGGCACATTAGATTCAAGGCACCCCTCCATTTGCTGCAGTAAAACAATACAGAACTTAGAAAGACCAAAACCGGTCAGAATGTTTTTGACACTATGGATTCCTATTTCAAATCTCTTGGTTTATCTTGTGAATTGTATGTAGGTGTTTTCACAGTTAACAGTGCTACAGCACTCTTAAGAAGTTCTCCTGGCATCCAAGGTGCCAGGTCTCCCCAGTTGAGAATCACTGGCTTAAACCTAAGATTCCCTTTATTATACCCAGGGGGTTGGGAGACTTATCTACCTGAAGGGACTGAAACACGCATCTCCTCCTTGCAAGTGAGTACCCTAGTTTAGCAAAGTCATGCTTCAGGAGTGGCCATGAAACTCTTGCCCTGTTCTGGCTCTAGGGTCCTCTCCCCTTCCTCTCATCTTGATATAACTATTGAATATAAGCTGTACAAGAGGGACAGGACACGGAGGAAAGGTGGGGGTGTGGCGCTCTACATTAAGGAGTAATACACATCCTCATCAAGTAGCACAGAATCAGAGGAGGGGCACTCTGAAGTGCTCTGGGTTAGAATACAAGGAAGTCGAGGGGAAAGAGGCTTAATGGTGGGGGTCTACTACAGACCACCCAACCAAGGGGAAGAGGTAGACAAGGAATTCTTAAGTCAGCTCACGGAGGTAGTTAGGTCAAAGGACGTGGTCATCATGGGTGACCTGAACTTTTCAGACATCTGCTGGGAAGAGCAGTCAGCCAGGTCTGACCACTCACATAGGTTCTTAGCCAGAATGCAGGACCTCCATCTAACCCAGGAGGTGCACAGCCCCACTAGGGGAAACGCCTTGTTGGACCTGGTGCTGGCCACGGATGACGACCGGGTGAGGGGGCTGCGGGTGCTCGACCACCTGGGTGACAGTGATCATCACCTGCTGAAATTCATCATCCAGCACAAGGTGGCAAAGGCCTGCAGCAAGGCAGCAGCCCTAGATTTCAGGCGGGCAAACTTCAATGAGCTAAGGAGAATAGTCGGGGAAGCACTGAGGTCCCAGAGGGGAGGGGAGCCAGGTGTCCAAGAAGAGTGGTTGCTCCTTAAGGAGACAATCCTCCAAGCCCAAAGGGAGGTAATCTCAACATGGTTCAAAGGGAGCAGGAGGGCGCAAAAGCCCCCATGGCTCACCAGAAGCATCCGAGAATGTCTCCTAGCTAAAAGGGAGGCATACATCCAATGGAAGGGAGGGGCCATCACCAGGGA
>NW_017729033.1:82061976-82068131 GCF_001723915.1 Gavialis gangeticus | reverse complement strand
CAAAAAGAAGGTACTGGGTAATGTGGAGCCCCTGCAAGACACGCTAGGAAATTTGGTCGTCACACCAGACAACAAAGCTAACCTATTTAACGACTTCTTTGCCTCCATTTTCCTGAACAGGAACCGGATCAGCCCCCCCACTGGGCCTCCCTCAGGCCCCAGGGGAGGTGCACCTAGGCCAAGGGTCAGTGAAGATCTAGTCAGGGAACTTGTGGAGGGACTGGATGTATTTAAATCAGCTGGTCTGGACAATCTCCACCCCAGAGTGCTGAGGGAATTAGCTGGGGTCATTGTGGGACCCCTGGCATGGCTTTATGAGCACTCGTGGAGCTCTGGTGTGGTGCCAGAGTACTGGAAGAAGGCCAACATGGTTCCCATCTTCAAAAGAGAGAGGAAGGAGGACACGGGAAACTGTAGGCCAGTTAGTCTTACCTCGATCCTTGGGTCAGCTTTTTGAGAGAATTATTCTGGCACATATCCATGAGGGGACAGCAGGGGAGATTATGCTTAGGGGCAACCAACACGGTTTCATTAGAGGCAGGTCCTGTCATACCAACCTGATGGCCTTCTATGACCAGGTCACCAAATCCTTAGGGGTAGCAGTGGACATAGTCTTTCTGGACTTTCGGAAGGCCTTCAACACTGTCTCTCACCCCGTTCTCATTGAGAAACTGGGGGACTGTGGTGTCGACACCTACACAGTCAAATGGGTCGCCAACTGGCTGGAGGTCTGCACCCAGAGTTGTAGTGGATGGGTCATTTTCGACCTGGAGGGATGTGGGCAGGGGGGTCCCCTAGGGCTTGGTCCTTGGACCCACACTGTTCCACATCTTCATCAGTGACTTGGATGAGGGGGTAAAAAGCACCCTGTTCAAAGTTGCTGATGACACTAAGATGTGGGGGAATGTGGGCACACTAGAAGGGAGGAATAGGCTACAATCGGACCTAGACAGGTTACAGGGGTAGGCGGATGAGAATAGGATGGGATTCAACCCTGAATCTGGAACCAACTTCCAAGCGAAGTGGTGCTGGCTCCTACCTTGGGGGTCTTTAAGACAAAGCTAGACAATCACCTTGCTGGGGTCGTTTGACCCCAGTATTCTTTCCTGCCATGGCAGGGGGTTGGACTTGATGATCTGCTCAGGTCCCTTCCGACCCTAAAAACTATGAAACTATGAATGCTAGAAAAGGAGGCTGCCTAGGGTTCTTAGAGCAAGCCCTCAGTTCTTAGGACAGCCAGTGGTTCCCACTGAGACTCTGCTGGTTTCTGTCCTACTTTGTGCTTGGTGAGTCCTCTTGGCTTGCCTGGAACTGTCACGGTACTTGGAGCCTCAAGGGCTATTCATAGCCTCTGACTTCCTCTATAGCTGAGTCCATGCCTCACAGGTGTTACCAATGAATAACTTTGGTGAGCACTTGGTCCCAATCCAATAGCAGGCCACCTCGGGCCTCTACATCCATGTTGGGGTATCTGCCTTCCTAGCCTTAGCACCTTTTCTCTCACTGATTCTCTTAGCCTAGACTCACTGTGCCTAACCTAGCTTCTGGGTTCTAGTCATGGTCTCGCCTTCTTGGGCTCTAATGCCCATATTTGTTCTCACTTTTCTCAGGCTTTGGGCCCTTGGCTTTGTTCTCACTCCTCCTGGGCTCTGTTCTGCCTCCTTGGGCTTTGGACCCCTGGCCCCTGTATGGCTTGCACCCTGGTTTGGCTTTAGCTCCTCTCCAGGCTATAATCTTTTGGCTTACACCTGGAAACACTGGTGTGACCTTGGGCACCCTCTGTGAGTTAACCATAGTGCATTCCTCAAGCATCTCATTGTGGGGTACCTACAATGTGCCCCTCAAACACTGTGCTGTGGTCTCCTCCCATACCCCTACAACCACATCCAGACCACCAGTAGTAAGCTATATCAAAGGGAAAAAGCACACTGGCTGTAACAAACTACATTTTCCCCCATTGTCTTATTGCAGTGTTTGTAGGCCTGCAATAAGCAGTCATAGCCTCCGGTCTCCAGCCACCTATTCTCTTACAGCCAGATCATCCTAAGCAGAGTTATTTTGACTGGCAGCAGGTACAACCCTTTACTCTGATGGGCCTCTTCCCTGCCTAGACAGCAGTGTTTTCTCTTGTCTGGACTCTCCTGGCTGCAGTATCTCTCCTTAAAGTAACAGAAGCCTCAAGGTCTCTGCTACACCTAGTCACCAGACTGCAGGTTATTTTGGGGTAGGGGATGAGGGAAGGGTATCTTCCCCACTCTATCTGCTTAAGTAGATATGTCACCATTAAGAAAAGAATTTAAGATATGGTGGGCCAAAAGAGAGCACAGAAATGAACCTGATTCTGTAGCCTGCTCAACTGGTAGGCAAAATACCTGAGTATTGGTTCCTTGTTCCAGAACTGTTCATGAATGTTTATCCAACAGTCATAGCACAGAAAATACAGAAATAGTTCTGGGCACAAGGATAGATTTTTTTTAAGCATTTTTATAATATTTGGTGGCTTAATTCATGAAATTTCAATACTTGTGACTGACAGTATTGTGTAAAGTGCAGTCAAAATTTCTACATATCCTTGGGAAAGTGAAAAAGGCATTGCAGAATAAAATATGGATTAAGTTACAAAGAATTGATATGATGATTTAAATTTAGAAAGATTCTGATGCAACTCTTTTTCCATTTTATCTTTTTTTCCCTGCAAATATATCATTGCTTACCACCAAAGAAATATCATGTGATCTAAAGTAGTAATTTAATAGAAAAATTACTTGAGGTGTGAACATCTGTATGTTCATTAGGGTTAACAGAATTGATTTCTCTTTTGCCACCCTGAGTTAAAAGAAAGTAATAGTGAGCATTTGATTGTAAGTTCCTTCAACTTTTTTTGTAGAATATTTATTTGGAAAATAAGGAGTGTGGAAATCATGGAGGACAGGCAAGGAGGAAGCAAGAGATGGATGGAGGAAAATCAAGAATAAGTGATAGTCTGTGGATGCTTCTACATGAGGTACTTTACTGTGCATTAGACTAATCTAATGCACAATAAACCATCACTGTCTAAATGTGCAAGTCAATTACTGTGCATTAAATTAGTCTAATGGGCTGTTTGCTAGTACCAATATATACAGGTTCTAGAAAAATGGCACATTAAGTAATGCATTGAAGTGCATGTGTAGACCCTGACTACAAGCAGTTTGCTCCCAGTCATCCTAGACAACAAGGGACCAGAAGTAATTCCTAGCTAAACTCCAATCTCTGCAGGGTGGAGGGAGCTATCCCAGCTCCAGGGCAGTCCCTTCCCACCTGTGTGATCCGGGTTTGACCTTCGTGTCCCCTGCTAGCCCAGGTTTGGCACCTGTGGGAGCCTGGAGCTCCCCCCTAGCTGCTGTGGCGGGGGGGGGCGGGGGGAGATCAGAGCAGGAGCAGCTCTGGACTGAACAGCTCCCATCAGGAGCAAATTTGCTCCTGAAAGGTGCATGTTCAGATGTGTGCCCAGACACAGTTTAATTCACCTGAAATTTCTTCACAGAAAATTCAGGCACATTAATTGTACAAGTAGGTGCACCCTGTTGGTCATTCAGAGACGGACATTGCTGCAGAGAAATTGGACACTGGCTCATACTAATATGATATCTAGCACTGATTACGTTCATCACCTATACAAGGTATGTAAAAACTTCTATTCAAAGAACTAATCAACACATAATTAACTCAAAAAAACTATGTATATTATATATTTTTCTTTCAGTTGCTTTCCCTCCCCTCCTTCCCTTTTTCCCTACCTTTTTTTCTCTGTTATGAAGGCAAATTTTGACTTTGTATTGTCAAACAGACGTCAAATACACATCACTTCTTTTATCTTCTATATGTACATTGCTAATAAAAATGAATCAATAAACTATAACGTAAAAGCAGGGAAGCAAACCCCACTATTACAAAGAGATACAATCATTCTTTCCTGTTATGAATTCAGAAACTGACTGAGGCAAAAAGGAAACAGAATAATTCAGAATTATGTCAGCAATTTAATTTTGTTATCCTACGTCATCCTTTGGCTAGATTCTTCTCAGTGTCTCTGTCAGTGGAAAGGCTGCCAAGACAGAAAGTTATAACAGCAGAAGTGGTCATAGCCTCCATGACTCATGGTGGACCAACGCATCCTCTTTTGCATCCCAGAATTTTTTAAAATCACAAATAAACACAAAAATATTTTTTGGTTGGGCGAGGGAAAAGACAATGTCAGTTGTCACCCATCAGACTCTTACAGTTCTTAGCAGGAGTTAAATTTGACTTTTACAGCACAAAACTTGAGGGAGCATAAAGGAGATAGGAGAGTGTTATAGAGCTTCCCCTGGCTTTTGCTTATAAAGATGCATCAGTTTTAGTTAATCTGGTCTCATGCAAGGCAGTTCACAATGAAATGTCCATGAAGTATATGAAATGCTTCCAGTTTTGTGTCCCCTCAGAGGCTTAGGGCTCCTATAGATGTGCAGCAAGGCTGCTCCAATATGTTATAAATCCAGCATATCAGAGCAGACTTGATTAATCAAGTCTGTTGGAGCACAGAAATTAATGCAGTCCACCAGCCCCCACTGTCACATGTGTCAGCATCCCTACATTGAAAAATGGTGGCGGGGTACTTTAAACTAAAGCTTGTTCAATTATCTTTAGTTCAAAGCACCCTGGCACCATTTTTCAGCATAGGGCCACTGATACATGTGACATTTGAGTGCTTTTAATTAGTGCAGTTCATTAATTAAAGTGTTACCCCTCCATCTCCTGGATCATGTCTATAAAAACCCTTAAAATTCATGCCATGATGCTCAAAAATGAATTTTGACCTAGTACTTGGGGTGCTTTCAAATCCACTGTCATCAGCATCTGAGAAGAAACATGGATTCTCTACCAGGAAACATCAAGACTGGTTTCATTAGAAAGACTAGGAGATCCAAGAGTTGATTGACCACAAGCTCAAGGCCTTTTTGGGCTTGGTAGAATGACATCACCTTTAAACAAAAGAAATTGAATCACCAGCAAGCCGAGGCAGAGGTCCAAAGGAGCATCTGTGGTATGAAGAACAGATGGTGGGAAGACAAGGCAACGGAAATTCAACATCTTGGTGACTTCTACAGTATATGCGGTTATTTCAGTGTCATCAAAACCACCTACAGTCCGAGCACTTAGGGATCAACCTCCTTGAGACCTAAGAATGGGGGAGACCTGACTGAGGAAATGGCAGCCCTCAATACCCATTACAAGGAGCATTTTGATGACCTTAATTGAGGCTCTGTTAATGAGTGCTCTCAAGTCCATCCCACAACACCCAGTCAGAGATGATCTTGGAATCCCTAAACTAATGTAATGAATGTAAACCTAGTATTCATAACTTTGCATGTTTCACCCTATAAAAGGATGGGAGCCTGCAGTTTCAAATAAAATGTTGATATTGAAAAAAAAACCCTAATCCTAGTCCATTAATCTGATTTATAGATCAATCATTCATACAAAAGACTGGTATTTTTGTGGTTCTTTCTTCGGGGTGGGGTAGGGGTTGACTTATAATCAGAACTATATGGTAAATCTCTGTGGGTCCACATGGATTTAAATTACAGAAGATGTTCACAGTACATCAATTCCTCTGAAGAGAAACTCAGTGAGGTTTGCAGATCTTTACCTATTTGAAATGCATGCAGCACACTCACTCTGTTCATGGAATAGCAGTGCCAAGACATTACTTTAACCAGGTGGCTTTTTAAAGCACCTAAAGAATCATAGAAAGATGTTGGCTATGGTTTTGTAAAACTCCCTAGTGTCACCTTTTGTAGAGAAAAAAGCTTCAGCTCTTAGACATGACAAACCAAGAATCCCAATCTCATCCTGCTGTGGAATTTTCTAACACTACACTTGGTATTGCGAAGGAAGCTTAATGTAGAGGTAGCCTTGTGTAGTAGCCAAGCCATTATTCAATGCATCAGTGGCTGACATGGTTTATACAGCAGGAGTTTAGTTTTCAAGTGCCATTGCCTTAACATTAAACTAGAAGAAGGAAAGTAATTTTTCTCAAGTTTCTGTATGCTACTGAAATGACAAAATAACACACAACTGCGTGTGTGTGTGTATGTATGTGTGTGTGCACATGTGTATAACTGCAGAAGGAG
>NW_017729033.1:82044873-82056976 GCF_001723915.1 Gavialis gangeticus | reverse complement strand
GAAAACTCCTGAACTGAGGAGAACTAGAGTTAAACTAGGATGGGCAGGAGATGGTGTTAGGTTCAGGGCTGGGTTGGTAAAAGAGGCGCAAGGCAATGTGTTTTAATGATCTTTTAGAATAAGTTCAGTTTTCAAAGCAAGGAAACTAATTTTTTAAAGATATGGGGGCCTCAGGGAGTTAGAAATGAAGAGGAATGAAGTCTAATTCACTAGAGAGAGGTAGTTTGGGGGTCAAAATATTCAGCACATGCTGCAATAGAGTATCTCTCAGTGTCTTTGGTCTTAATGTACCACTTGCTGCTACTTATTGACTCTTAGAGGTAGAGATGAATTATGTATAGACCTAATTTCAATGTATAAGAAATATGAAAAATAATAGAAATATTTCTCCTGCAAGTCTGCACTGTCCAATGCTGTGAAATAATGCTAGTAACCAATTATTTCTGTGTGGGCTGTTCTCAACCTTTGATTATTTACTAAATATACTTATGATAACATTTTTATGACATTTTTCTGAAGCAGCACACAAAGTGTTCTGTTGTAGTATATCATCAAGTGATATTGAGCTATTCTGCAATTTAAATAACTCTAACTAGAAAGTCACTGCTTAAATGGATCATGTTACTGTATCATTTTATTTCATTGACTGAAAAATCCAACAGTAATTTCTGAGCTGCTATGAACTAATTAATTTTAAATCTGTTTAACTGTTATAAGAGGTAATGTAATAATACACTGAAAATAACTGCAGTGGAATTTAAAGTTCCAGTAAGCAAGAGATACAATTTTAATATCACCAAGCTAAGTGTTCTATTAATATACATAATCCCAGTTTCCATTAGTGATAAACAGATGAAAAAGTAGTAAGGTATATAAGGAAAGATGGAGAGGGGAAATTTTACAACGGGTGAAAAATGTACCATACCAAAATTTAATTGGCAATACAATAATGCAGGGCTTGCACGTCATAGGAATCATAACAAGATAAAGTGATAGTCCACTGGACTGCTACGCAGAGAGAATTTTTTAACAAGTAGTTTTTACAATGATGCATGCTTTTTGGTTATATTCTGTGAAATCACATCCTTTATTATGGCTGCTTTTCAGCAAAGTGGCAGAAAATGGAATATATGAATACATTTTATTCAGCTGAAAAACAAACAGCCACCTGCTGGTACTGATATAGCACATAGCTACTAGGGCTGTGCAAAGCTTCAGGCAGTGATTCGATTTGGAGGAGATTTGGCGGCCTAATCTCTGAATCTGAATCAAATCAGAGGACTAATTTAAAGGTCCAAATCAATTCAAAGCTCTCTGAATCTTCAGAAAAGATTCAAAGAGCTTTCATGATTTGGACAGTCCCTGGTGGCTGTGGCAGGGAGCTGCAGCCACTCTGAGCTGGTAAACACTAGGGGTGGGGAAGGCAGGTCTGGGAGAGGAGGGAGGGGACCATGGGGGGACCCCTGCCAGCCTCCCTAGCTCCCCCACTCTGCCAGCTCCCCCAACCCTTTCCCGCTCCCCCAGCCCCTCCATGGCTGCCCCTACGTGCCCCAGCTCCTGGTATTTTAACAAAAAGGCCCAGCTCATTGGGTACTTATAGTTGTGTGGGGGGATGATCCCCACTGCCCCCCGCTACCCCACGCTACACAGGGGCTCTACACGAGCCCCACCTGGGCCAGCTCCAGCCCTTTAAGAAAGAAAAAACTGAGGTAAGCCCCAAGACTCACTGCTCCTGCAGCAGCCTCAGGGCTTCGGGGCCTTGTGCAGAGCCCCCAGTGTGGCATGGGGCAGTGGGGGGCAGCAGGGATTTCCCCCCACTGGCAGGAGTGGTGAGACCGGGGGGGGTTTCTTTTCTTAAAGAGCCAGAGCTGGCCCAGGTGGGGCATCCATGGGGGAGCTGGGGGAGTGAGTGGGGGTCAGGGAGCTCGTACACAGCCCCCATACAGCATGGGGCAGTGGCGGGCAGTGGGGATGGGCCCTCTGCCTGGTAGCACCTGCTGAGTCAAGGCTTTTTTTTAACAAGTTCCGGGAGCTGGGACAGGCAGGACACCCATTGCTGGACTGGGAGAGCAGGTGCGGGATGAGCCTGGCTGATTTGGTGGTTGGCAGCAGCCAAATCTCCAAATCAGATTTGGCTGAATCGAATCAGGACAGTGAGTCGAATTACGGAATCGAATCACAGCCCCCCAAATCAACCGAATCCAAATCCAAAGCAAATACTAGCCGCTTTGCACAGGCCTAATACCGATCTGCAAGTATGGTAAACATATGTTTAATGATGCTTTAAAAGTCAGGAAGATAGGCAGCAGGGGGCTATGGAAGTCTCTAGATAGAATATCTAAAGTAAAGCAGAGAATAATATGAATAATAGTTTCCCTCCCTTCATTCCTACCAAGATTTGTTGAAGTCATTCCCACTGGACCTGTTAAAAAACTAAAATATTTTTTATCATTTTCACAAATAAAAAAAAAAAAGAATATTTTAGCTTTGAATGCACGATATGGTATGATTTCAAGCATGTTACTTCCAGCTCCATTGCCTCCAAGAGAATGGAATGGCAGAGGGAACACCACAGATTAGTAAGTGATTCTGCAAGCAAAACACTGAATGCACAAATCTATAAAGCAGTCCTCTCAGCATGTATGGGAATTCTCAGAGGCTCTGAGGAATCAACCAGCCACACATAGCAGTGCACAAGTGAAAGGGTTTTGCAAGCCAATTGCTCTACTGAGTGTGGACTAGGGTACAAAAACTAATTTGGAAGACATCCTGAGTATGGATCATTCTAGATCCTGATCTGTGGCAGCAGACACACAAAACTTTATTGTGTTGTCTGGATGTGTCCTTAATTCCACCCCCCCCCAACAATAAAATCACACCTCAATACAATGAGGCAAAATACATGGGAACTGACACCAGTAAAAAGGCCCAGTAAAATAAACCATTGACTTTTGCTCAGTTCTAACTTTAAATGTAATTGTTTTTGACTGTGTGTGTGTGTGTGTGTGTATATATATATATATATATATATATATATATATCAGTATACTTAAATGTCCAGGGCAAGACCTTTAATGAAACATTTCAGCACTGAACAAATTATTAGAACAACTTTTTAGACCTTTGGAATATGGATTTATAATTGTAATGCTGACAGTACCTGAGCTATAGTGACACAAATGATTTCTGCCTTGCTATAATGAATGACCTCGACATTACCAAGTGTTCCTTTCAAACAGGAAAGATAAAATCTGACTTCCCATCTTATAAGTTTCTTTCATCTCTCTTTCTTTTAGGTGCAGTATCTGCATACCTTAATGTCCTATTATTCAAAAGTTATGCAGCCGCTCTGTGACCTCATTAACATTCTTTGCTCCCTAGTAGTTCACTTTAGGAGACCTGGCTGGTTATTATCTTTGCCACCCAAGAGCTTAAAGCATTACTATCTTTATCTCACATGTCAAGTGCATAGCTGCTATCTGAGACTCATGTGCACTGGCTATTCCACATTCACAAAATGTATGGGGTTCCAATAGGATGAGAACAGACTGAACAAGGGAAAAAATAGTTCATTTGTTTTATAAATTCTTTGTATATCCTCATTTAATTTTCAGAAGGGCATCAAAACAGTGTGATGGCACACTTATCTTAGTTCAAAATAAATCTTGTTTTAGGGATGGAGAAACAAGCAACTCTGTTCCCATTATTTTGTGTGAAAGATAAAATGCTTGATTTAGTAAAAATTAGGGTCTTAAATTGGCTTTTGCAGAAGAAAATATTCATATTATAGCTTATTTATGCAGCCCCTGAGTTTAGTGTGAGAAAAAAATGCTACTGCCTTTGTAAAAAAGATAAATAATGGACATTATAGGAATAATTTATATGAAAATAGGAACAAAGTTTATTTAAATAAAAATAAGCAGTCAGCAAAAAAAATCTGTTAGGAAAAATGACAATATTTCCACCTTTCTGGATATAGTGTTCATGCAAATTTATATAACAGTGGGCCATATTCAAAGTTCTGATGCCTGTGAAAAATTCCCATTGCCTTTGGTGGAAACTGCAGTGGCAAATAATTTTTAAAAGACAGAAATATGATCACATAAATCCATAGAAAGTGGTGGCAATACTATACTATCTTTTTATGGGTATAGCATCAGACAGAGAGAATGCTGCACATATTGCAAAGGAGACTTAGCTAACCTGATCAATTCTTTCTGATATGTTTACTAAACAATACAATATAAATTCAAATAGATGGTTGCATTGATATATTTATACTAGTCATTACTGCAGGGATTAAATGTCAATATGAGTAGTACACACAGTACTAGATGAAGAGAACACGGTTGGACACAAAGATAGGTCAAAGAGGCAGTGTTTGGATGTGAAATGGGTTTTAGAAAAATGCTTGGATTGGAGAATACATCAGGGATGTGATACTCATGGCAGCTGAGAAAGATGTGCTCATCTTTAAGAAAGGGAAGAAGGAGGATCTAAGGAGTAAAAGACCAGTCAGCCTCACCTTAGTCCCTAGAAAAATCATGGAGCAGGTCCTCAAGGAATTATTTTCTAAGCACTCTGAGAAGAAAGTGATCTGGAACAGTCAGCATAGATTCACCAAGGGCAAGTAATGCTAGACCAACCTGATTGCCTTTTATGACAAGATGACTGGTTTTGTGGATGTGGGAAGAACAGTAGACATGACATACCTTGACTTTAGCAAGGCTTTTGATATGGCCTCCCACAAAATTCTCACAAGCAAGATAAGAAAATAGAAGTTGGATGAATGGTTTGCCAGGTGGATAGAAAACTGACTATCATTGGACTCGGATAGGGTAGTAATCAATGGCTCTATGTTTAGTTAGCAGCCAGTATGAAGTAGAGTGCTACAGGGGTTGGTCCTGGGGCCAGTTTTGTTCATTATTTTCATCAACAACCTGGATGCTGAATTGCAGTGCACCCTCAGCAAGTTTGCAGATGACACCAATCTGGGAGGAGTAGTAGATATGCTGTAAGGTAGGGTTAGGTTTCAGGGAGGCAGACAAATTGGAGGACTGAACCAAAAGAAATCTCATGAGCTTCAGTAAGGAGCAGTGTAAAGTCCTGCACTTAGAATGGAAAAATCCAATGCATTGGTACAGGCTGGGGACAGCCTGGCTAAGCAGCAGCTCTTCAGAAAAGGACCTGGGGGTTACAGTAGATAATAAGCTGAATATGAACCAACACTGTGCCCCTGTTGTGAAGAAGGTTAATGGCATACTGGGCTGCATTAGTAGGATTACTGCCAGCAGATCAAGGGAAATGATCCTTCCCCTCTATTCGGCACTGGTGGAGCCACATCTGGAGTACTGTGTTCAGTTTTGGACCCCCCCCCCACTCCAACCCTGCAGAAAGGATGTGGACAAGTTGGAAAGAGTCCAGCAGAGGGCAATGAAAATGGGTAGAGGGCTGGGGTACATGACTTAGGCAGAAAAGCTGAGGGAACTGGGCTTATTTAGTCTATGGAAGAGAAGACTGAGGGTTGGGAGAAGCAGTCTTTAACTACCAGAAGGGTGGTTCCAAAGTGGATGGAGCTAGACTGTTCTCAGTGGTGGCAGATAACAGAACAAGGAGCAATGGGCTCAAGCTGCAGTAAGGGAAGTTTAGATTAGATATTAGGAAAAACTTTGCCATAAGAAGTGTAATAAAGCACTGCAACATGTTACACAGAGACGTGGTGAAATCTCTATCCTTGGTGGTTTTTAAGATGATGCTGAAGTAGATGATCTCCTGAGGTCCCTTCCAACCCCAATTTTGTATGCTTCAACATATCTAGATGCAACAGCACCTGTAACTCTCACAAGCTGTCATGAAATTATGTTACCAATAATAGTTAATACCAAGATCAAAATTTCATGTCATGATCCCACTATTTTCGGCTGAATTCTCATGAACATTGGTCATTTATAAGATTCCATATACATCTGAATTGGGGACAGAAGAAATAGTTTCCTTCAGGCTTTGGTTCTAATTTCGAATTAATCACAAAAGGTCAGGTTTGAAGACTGAAAGCACATGTGGACATTACACTGTTATTGACCTAGTGAGGTCAATCTAAGTGCTGAACTATACAGGCCTTTGGGGAGGTTAGATCAGGCTCTCTTGAGGAGGTACACTAAGTTTGATTGACTGCGTGTTAGCCCAGTCTACCAAACATCCATGTACATATTCAGAGAGCAACCTCCGCTATGCACCCCAGCCCCAGGGCTGCATGTTTCCTACCCCCCCTGTTGACTGGGTTATGTTTAGCCCCTGACCTCCCCACCCTCTCGATGGACAACCCTCCCCCTATGGACCCATTAACCTCCCCCTGCAGAATGGCCAGCCTTCCTGATCCTGCTAACCTCTGTCCTTAAACTTGCCAACCCTCCTCATGGACCCACCTCCTCATGGACTTCTGTGCCACTTACTCTAAAATTTCTCACTACTTCTGAAAAGAAGATTTTTTTCCCCTGTATTATGGCTCATTTTTAAGAAATTAAATTCCTTGTAGGCACTTTCTCATTTTGTTTAACAGGTTGGCAACTTTGTATTTTAGTTCTGTAAGTCTTGTGCATCTTTCCTTAATGTGCCATGCTTGCATGATTGCCTAATACCACTGAACTAAGGCAGTGGTAGCATCTTTTGTCATGTCAGAACTCTTTTGCACCATTAGAAATGGTTTATGAAGCAAATGTCATTAACACGTGAGGAAAGGAAGCAAAACTGACAAACCTTCATTGGCAAACCTCACTCCATGTGCCCATCAGTCTTTATTAAATCACAGATTTAATATCAACATTCTTCCATGAGTCAAGCCTCTGAAGTTTTGCACCATGAGAATTAATGCTGTTGAAAATTAAACTCACCTCTGAGTTTAATTTAAAAATTAACATTGTAATCCTTGTATGCTATGTTGTGAAGCCTAAATGAATATTAGTAATGTTAGATAATGAAAATAATGAGTTACAAGATTTGGAGGGGGTGGGAGGGGGAGAAGCCTCAATAACTTCATGCAACAAAATATGAATGAATGTAACTAGTATGAATAAAAAGTAGGCTTAGGTATTCATTTCTGCAATTTTTTTATACTGCAAGTCAGCTAAGAAATTGTAAGCATTCCAGATAGGTTACCTACTTAGATTAATAGTAATGAAATGTTAAGTAAATGATTTCTAGATGTAAATCTATAATTCATTTCTGTAGCTGACTGCATTAAAATGGAATAAAGAGCAAGTACCTCAAAATGAAATGTTGCACAGGTACTTGGGAGTAAACTGCTTGGGAAGCCAAACCACAGTAGTACCTCCTTAGATGAGATGTCTGTTATAGGAATAAATCTGCTTAAAGAATGCTAAGCTTCCTGATATGGAGGTATCCATTTAACAAGCTTCTGTGGGTCTGGCCTGTTTCTGAAAAAGTAGCACAGGAACAAACTAGAGCCAGTTAGTACTTAAGAGGTAGGATTTGCAGCTGGATAAAATAACCTGCTAAACTTCTAATTTTCCATTTCAGCCATATAAAAAGCAGACTTTGATCATGGCAACTAACTCTATAGAAAGAAATCTTGGCAGCTTGTGCCTTTCACATTTCATTTCAAAACTAGATACTACCTTTGGGTATTAAATAAACAGCAGCTAACGTTTGGGGAAAAAGTTTGTCCCTCCTTTAAGTCTTACTTGTGAGGTAGCCTAAGTTATTTTATCTTGTAAATTGACTGTGTCCCTGTTTTCTTTCTATCTTAAGTAGAAAAATCAGGTTAATGCTTCTGTCAAGGTTAAAAGGTCTTTGCAAGCCCAGCAGGCTAACATAGTTAAGTCATGCCACTTTCTATAGCCTACAGCACACAAGGGAATCTAGCTGCCTTCGACTTTCCAGCCCAAAGAACTAGGGATACATTTGCAGCTGAACTGACTGGAGACCACCTTTAGCACAAGTCCAGAACATGACTTACATTCACATCTCTGAAGCCACTGAAAGACACCTTAACTGCTCTGCCATCTGATTTAAGGCACCATGCTAAATACAAATCCCTGTGTGGCTCAGAATTGATTAAGTTATACGTTGCAGCGTGCTTCAGAGATATCCTGGGAAATAGAGGGAAACATTGCAACAAATAGAACATATTCCCTCTCTGATTCCAGCATAAATAAATTTAGAAAAACCCTCAAGACCAAGAGAGAGAGGGTTTTTTTAAAGTGATGATGTTTCCTCAGTATCTAGATAAGAGCTTTTGCTAACCTCTTCATTTGGGCTCTCCTTTTTTTCTTTTTCTTTTTCTAACCCCAAGATCTATAAGTATAGATTATGTCACCACTCTTTTTTTGCCAAAATAGCTGAATGTGCAGGTTCCTCTGAAGTCTCCATCATGCTTTGCCTCTAATTGGTCATCTGAGGCTTCTGGGGGAGCATAGCTGCTCACAGCTTCCTACTTTGGAGGTAAAAGTGCATGGCCTCTGACATCCCAGCTGGTGAATGGACCCTTTGTCTAGAGTTCTGCTAGCTTTCAAAACCATTCTTTTGCTGTACTAGAAATGCACATAGAAAAGGCACAAATCCAATCTGCCTGTTTGCTATAGCTCATAAAAAATTCTCTTCACTTGGGAATCCCTTTAAAACTTCATTAGAGAAAGATCTGGCTGTAAGCCCCAGAGTTGAAATTGAACACTTCATAGGCACCTCATGGTCTTTTGTAGTACTAAATGATGCTGCTGAGGCAATGTTCATTAAGAAATGGATAGGACAGATCATGTGCATCAACTGGGAGAGTTTTACTTCTTTGGCTCTGAAATGACCTGCTTAGAAAGAGCTTATATGGTTTTTGCTATTCTAGATTTTTCATGGATGAACAACATGTAGAATTGTATTCTTTCTTTAGAGTTTCCTTTGTTTACCATTAGATATTTTATGGCACTTTTCCCTATCATAAAATATTGAATATTGCTGGCCCTGTTTGAGATTCTGCACCAAATGCAGCCTGTAACGTTACCCCTGTCAACCATATTGTAACCGCTACCACCATGACAAACTCCTTTTCCCCTTGTACTGTTATCAGCACAGCTCTGTGAATTTAGCAGTCAGTTTAGGCAGTAAAGAAGTGTTAGCACAGAATGCTGTATGTGCTAATTGTAACAGGACGTATTCTTCCTGTAGTAGATTCTTCTCAGCAGAGTAAATTAGCTCTTACAGTATGCATCTACTTGTGCATACTAATGCAACACAATACACTCTACTGCATATCGTGCCAGAGTGTATTGCTCCTGGGCTCCACATGTGCCTGGGACCACAGCACATAGAGCTGAATTGGAGCAGCCCCAGCTGGCAGGGGGCCCAAGGCTGTCCTGCCCCAGCTCAATGTGCTACGGAGGGGCTGGCTGGGGCATGAGGGTGCTCCCATGCAGGGCTAACCGGCAGGCAGCCCTCGGACTGAAGCACCCTCGTACCCCAGCCAGCTGTGTCAGCATCTACACGTCCAGTGCTGCTCGTGAGAAAAACTCAACAAGTATTTACAAGTACTAACCTGCTACTGAGTTTATTAGTTCCCCGTGGCCTAATAGAGCCATATATGTAGACACTGAGACATTTACTGTGGAGCTAATTAGGCAACTGCAGTAAACATCTTATGTAGATGTGCTCTATTCTTATGTGGCTATGCTGTTCTGGTAGATAAGCTAATGTGTGTCAAACTCCATTGCACAGCATTGTACCATGAGGACCTACTATAATGGCATGACTATACTATCAAAGATTGTATGAGGGGAGTTGCCCAGTGAAGTGCACTTGCTATACATGCACCGCATTTCAAAACAGAAACACAGAAGTGATCAAATCTATAAGGGAAAATAACATAGGCTGCCTTAGGAATAGGACTTAGATGATGAACATGCCAATATCCCAGTGTCTTGGGTGTTCCTATTGGTATGTGTCCAATGCTGTTGTAATGGAATTGCATTATGTCACTTTTTGGTGGCAGCCTGTGCAGAGTGGGTGTGGTACGCTTTTCTGTGATGAGCCTTGGCACATTCCTTTGATACCGCACATGAGACTATAAAAAAACTGTAGAACATCCACACTGTGAATGTGGTCAACACGCTCGTTTTAAATACACAATTGGAAATTAACCAGAACACTTGGGCAGGAGTAGTGTAAGGAGGTTCCCACCCTAGGCAAACAAAAGACTGCTGTCCTCCCTTGTAATATATCTGGGACTTTGCCAGGAAGGAAAGAAGACAGAGCCCAAGAGCAGCAGGTCAGCCACCTTTTTTGCTTCTACCTATGCACAGACCTCCAAGGTGACCTCTAATAAATACATGTAAGGTGTGTGCACCTTCAATTTTCCACCCTTGGTGGCTGCCTGTGCCACTTGGCTATTTATGCCAACCCTGTACTTGGGAATTTAGCAAATATTGTTGTATACAGAAGGGATGCTCAACTCTTGAAGAGAAATCTGCCAGGCAGTAATCAGTTTACAAAATGAAACATTTACAAGGCTATTTGCCTATGTCCTTCACTAACAGGAATGGACATAAACATACCATCACAATTAGTTTGGGTAAGAGTGACAAGATAAAATTTAATGTAAAATTTTCTAAGTACTTTAGAAATCTGGCTCCTGCATCTGCTCAACATTCTTAAGGAAAAATTAAACTCTTTAAAAATATATATTCTGGAAAAAAGCAGACACGTAAAATTTAAAATCTCTTAATTCAATTTCTTATTCCAGTTTATCTTTCCAATGTGCTTTCATTCAGCCACTTCACTTGAGATTAAACCTTCTGTTGATCAATGTGAGATGAATCAATCCAGGAACAAGAGCATTCTCATGTGAGGCAGATGAGAACTATGGGGTGCTCTTCATTTTCTTTCATCTTTTGTATGTATTCATTCCCTATCTTTATCCTGAGTGCTTCTAAATCCCTTTTTTTTCTCATTTTTAATTTCTCCTCCTTGTTTCTCCAAATCAGTTTTTCTACATTGCACTTAAATTTTATGAGCTTCATTGTCATTTTCATTAAAGGCATATTTCAGTCAAAGGTGTGATTGCAGCTATGTGAGCTAGCCACTTGCAGCAGCTCAGAGTTCAGTATGGGCAGCCAGTAATCACCTGCATAATTGGTCTGCGCTGAGCTCTGTGCTGCTGAATATCCAGATCTACCTGATTTAGCAAGTTAGGGTATTTCTGCACAAGCTGCAGTTACACCTTTTGACTTTGGTGTAGACAAGCTCTAAAGCATTTTATACCGTTCTATCAGGGTCTTGTTACACATTGCACTTTACGCTGCTCAAATGTTGATCAATGCTAGTGATAGATTGAATTTGTAGTAGTCACACCTTAAAACCTCTTCTGACTGTCTCCACCTGCACAGCTGTGACCTGCCTGTAGAGAGCCTTGCAAGCAGGGGTCTGACTAGAAGCTACAGTTATGAGTAGCCACTACAGAGCTGGTGAACCAAGATAGGCTTCTATCCCTAATGAAGGTGGGGGTGGGTGAGAGATGGGTTGGGAGGGGGACAGAGAGTAAGAACATAAAGCTGGGAGGCAGAGATTAAATGAGATGGGGGTGGGTGTTGAAATGTGGGTGGAAGAACAGTGGTAAAATGAAGGAAGTCAACCACTGAAGGATAAAATAAAAAGAAGTAAAAAAAAAAGAATTTAAAAAGAAATGAAGAGGAAATTAAATTAAAGAAGATCTCATATGTAGCCCAGATAACTCAGGTATATTCACCCGTTCTCCAACTGAAGGGAATTGTTAGCTGGCAGGTGTGCTGTGGGGGGAACTGCAGACCACTCAGGTTCCCTCTGTCCCTACAGAACTAGGCCAGGACAGTCAGAGGATTTAAGTTAATGTAAATAAACTTGTATATATTTATCATATGGAAAAGAAACATAGATATAAACATATGTACAATATTTATATATAGGATATCTAAAAAAATAACAAAAAATACCCTCTGGGTAAATGCTATAGAACCTTACACCAGTGCTCCAGATACTGATAAGTATCTGATCTGAAACAGATAAACCCCACAATAAACATAGATAGCCAACAGATAAACTATAGATAAGTATAAGCCACTGTTGC
>NW_017729033.1:82038359-82039873 GCF_001723915.1 Gavialis gangeticus | reverse complement strand
AAAGAGCCCACAGGACAATGAGAATATAAATAAGTATAAGCCACTGTTGCAGAGCACTTAGGTGCCCTGCACCTGAGAAAAGGGGCGGCTCAAGAGAGGCCCCTAGCGGTGAAAAGGGGGAGGCGCAGCTGCCAGTCACCAGGGCAGCACAGGTGCTGGTTGCTGGGGCAACCGGTGAAACCCCTGACAGGAAGGGGCAGGGCTTAGCCCTTCTTAAACCCAGGCAGGAGGCCAGGGTGGCAGTTCCTCCTCTGGCAGCCAAGGAGTGAGGAGCTTGGCTAGTGTGGAGAGAAGGCCAAAGTTTGGCTGCATGAGTATCCGCGGGTTGCTGCCATGAGATGGAGTATTTTGCCTGGTAGGGATTCTGACCGGATGGTTTTAGCTTTATATTATAGCCCAGGGGCTTTGTGCTTGTGTTTACTGTTTAACCGGAGGACCAGGTGAGGCTATAAGGGGTAGAGGAGGCCTCATAGGGACTCCCCCAGTAGCGTGGGGGTTCCTGGTGCTGAAGAAGGCGCAGCTTGTTGTGGGGTAGATTAGCCTAGCCCCGAGAGTGGCCGAGGGGTGGCGAGGAGCCCCGAGAGTGGCCGAGGGGTGGCGAGGAGCCCCAAGAGCAAAAAGAGGGCTGAGACATAACAGAGCCAGAGTCAGATTACACCAGCACCATCTGCGAGGCTTGGGCTGCGGTGCAAGGGAGGAAAAGGAGCCGCAGATAGCGCCCCCTGTCATCGGGGCGCATATAAATAGGCAGCCTCCTGCTAATTACAGCAATCTATTAATTACATAAGATCAAGGCATGGCAGGCGAGTAAGCAGGCAGTTGGCCCATTACAGGAGGGCAGAGCCATACCCGGAGAGGCTCTAATAGTGGCACTCCTGTCACAGCCACAAATAAATACAAATTAACAACCGGTGAAATAATAGCAATGGGGGTCCTAGCAGAGCCCAAAGACTCTACTCATTTACTAATTTACAAACATGAAAGTTCACAAAATATAAAGCATGACATCACACCACTTATGGCGCAAGAGCCCCAAAGATAACTTAATCCCAAGCGGAAACCCCAATGCCCTTGGGCTTTTCCCAAGCTCTACAAGGAAGCTGGCAACTTTAGGCAGGCCTTCCCAGTGGGACCTCCACTTTCAGGAGCCCTTAACTAACCAGTGGGAACTCCCCCCTGCCCCCAGAGGGTGGCCCTTGTCCTCTGTGCCAAGCTGCTCTCTCGCCTACAGTGGGCTTTGGGGTGTGCGCTGTCCCCTGGAACAGGGCTCCTCTGTGCAGGGCTTCTGGGGCCTCTGGACAGCCCTGTCTGCTGGCTCAGTAGCCCAAGCACCATCTGGCTCCCTGTACTCAACATTTTGCTATGGGTTGGGGGCCTGGCCTGCCTCAGGCAGCACCAGGCTCGGTCCGCATCTAGACCCTCCATGCAGCACCTCCTACACCAAGCTCCCAGCCTCATTCTGGGGGTTGAGGACCTGAGCCGCCCAAGCACTCCAAAGGTCCTACTCCATGCAC
>NW_017729033.1:82036675-82037434 GCF_001723915.1 Gavialis gangeticus | reverse complement strand
TCAGGGCGGCTAGGGTCTGGAACCAGCTTCCAAGTGAGGTGGTGCAGGCTCCCACCCTGGGGGTTTTTAAGAGGAGGTTGGATGACCACCTTACTGGGGTTGTTTGACCCCAGTACTCTTTCCTGCCATGGCAGGGGGTCGGACTAGATGATCTGCTCAGGTCCCTTCCGACCCTAGAAACTAAGAAACTAAGAGACCCGAGTTACCTCATGCAGCTCCCAGGGTCTGGAAACTGTACACCGTGCTGCATACTGAGAGCCTAGCTGCTGAAGCTGTCCGCCATTCCCTACTGATAGAAGTCTTCAGGGGCACTTCCGGGCTACTGCTTTGCCCTGCTGAGCAGCATTTCTCAGCTCTTCTAAGCCCCGCTTTTCTCTCTTCTCTGTCCCAGATTTGTTCCCCTCATGCTGGGTCCGCAGCTACTTCTATACTCTCCAACACTCCAGCCCTGAAGTCTTCTAGACCTGAGTGTTGCAGTCTAGAATTGAGTCCGGGGGGGAGCTCCTCTCCCCCTCCCCTCAGGAAAGGGGCGTGACTTAACTCCTCTTGCTGCCTCCTGATTGGTGGATGGGCTTCACTAATCAAAACAGTAAGATTTCAAGCCTGGGACTCAACCCAAGCTTCAAAAGACAAGCCTGCTACACATGTTTAAATAAATTGGGATTTGGGAGTGGGGTGTGAGAGGGTGCTGGCCATGCTCCCCAGGATGGCTGGGAGGTCCTTAAGGAAACGATACTCAGGCCCCAAGGGGTGTCCATC
>NW_017729033.1:82031384-82036664 GCF_001723915.1 Gavialis gangeticus | reverse complement strand
TTCTGACCCTAAATCTATGAAACTATGAAACTATGTATGAACAGTGAAAGAAGGCATTTTGGGGGGAGCTGCTGCCCCTGCAAGTAAGCCCCAGTTTATATGGACCCAGTCTGGTCCCCTACCTTGTCTCCCCCCAGCCTCCAGACCCCACTTCTGGACCCATCTATGCCCTGTGACCTGGCTAGCTGGTATGTGCTCTGCAGGCTATTTGCATGGGGTTTTACCCCTGGAAATGGGAAGATCACACACCTGGGGGCAGAGAGTTGATTTGGTGCCAGAACCGCTCCATATGCAGTAGAGTGCAAGGGGTGGAAAGTTTGTCCACACAGAAAAGGAGGGTGGGGGACGAGACACTGCATCCTAAGATGCTGAAGGACTGCAACATGGGAAATGTCTCATTTCCACATAAATGGAACATGAGCTGAGTAACATGGATCAGAGGTAAACCTGCTCTGCAGTGAAATAACTTCAAGCTGCCTAGTGTGCTTAAAACGAGTCTCAGGTGTTACTGTGTGGACAGTCCAGGGTTCAGTGCTCCAAGAGCCTGCAAAAATTAATGTATAACAAGGCTCTCAGTGTAAAGTGGCCTTATCATGGTTCTAACTGTGGAAATGTAAATTACAAAAAAACCCCAAAAAACAAAAAAACCCCACAACAACAACAAAAAAACCAAATAAATTCTTTACATTGGCAGGTTGCTGTAAAGTGGTTTTTGGTGTAAATAATAATGACGTTTTATAATAAGCTCTCTGCTATTACTGCTTTGTCTGTTTTCTCTGTTGTTTTTGCATCTCCATTTCACCATTTCTTTTTTCCTCTGTACACTCTTCATTTTTTCCATTTTGTTTTTGGCTACTACTTGTAAAGGCAAACGTGTAACAATGGCATCTTTCAGGAGGCTTGGGATAGGGCTGTACTTTACACGATGTGTTCAAAAAACTTGCGAGCAGCATAAAAGCAATTAGAAGCCACTTTATTTCCTGGCAGTATTGAGGTCTCCTGCTGCCTGGTTTACTGCTGGCAGATGCAAATAAGGATTTGGAAGGATCGCTGCATGTCATTCAGACTGATGTAGCCTTTTCAATACCCCACAATACATTCAAATCCACATGAAAATTTGTCTCACATGATATCAGTAGTCAGCCAAAGGCTGTCCGCAGCCTTTTTCCTTTACGGTAGAAATCGCATATTATTTACAGAAGAGAGAAAATGAAAGAAGAGGAAATCCTAAGTAATATTCTCAGAGTACAAACTAGAGAAAAGTTTGTTAATATTCTGTAAGAGTTTTAATTATTTTGTGCTTGCACCCTTAGAGAGCTAGCTGTTTCACAGGCTAATTAAGCAAACCTATTGTACAGCACATGTAAGGCGTCGGGCAATTAACATTTGTACCATAAACAAACAATTAAGGATCATTTTGATTTCCAAAGTTATACTTTTAGTCATTCACCTTCCACCATAGCATATGTCTGCTGGGGATTTTGTCTTTGAAATGTTTCCCACCTCATTATAAGATGCCTGTTGCTTTTCCTACTTACAATGTATGTGCAGTAGATAAAAATGAAATTGCCAAAGATTTTCAGTTCACTGATGTGATAAAAGACAAAGAACCAAAGCCCAGGCATACAGTAACTCTTCTCACTATCCTCACCAAAATGAATTTAAAAAATGGTTAAAAGTGTCTCACCCTATTCTAGAATCATTATGTTGTAGTTTAGAGTAGAATCTGGACAAATATTTACAATAAAGCTCACTCCATCCTATTATTAGGAACTGGTTGGATAAAACTATGAAGCTCCAAAGTACAATATAATTGCTAAGTATTACTGTTGTTAATATTTCTCCTAGACAGGAACCTTCTGATATAATAATTGATTTTTCTATTGGTTTGGTTTATTAATAATTTTAGTAGAACAAAAACATGTGATCCAAAAGTAGAAGCAAGGGCTGAGAATATGAAATCTTGATTTGTATTTGTGACTCCAATGTGAATGACCCAGGAAATGCTCTTTAATTTCTCTCTGCATCAGTTTACAAACTCATAAAAATAAATATAATACCTGATTTTTTTGAGTTATATTGCTGTAACTCTTAATGTCCTTATGCATAGTACCAGGGGGTCATTGTGCTAGGCACTTTGGAAATTCATAAGAAGAGACTGTCTCTGCACTCAAGAGTTTATGACCTAATCCATTGTTTTCCATCAGATGCAAGTAGGTAGATTTTCATACTTTTGTAGTGAACATGGAATTCAATGTCACAGAAGTTCATCTAAATATCTTTCATTGCAGGATCAGAAGACAAGGAAGAAGGAGGTAGTGAAGGAAACAAAATGGTTTGAAATTTGGGGGTGCAAAGTGCTGCTAATGCAAGAATTACCATCCAAAAAATTACGATAGAAACATCTGCATCATGACTCAGGATTGAAGTTATTCAGTGACATATTCTTGGTACTGTGCACAAGCTTTCATTAAATGTCAGCAATCAAAAAAGTATGGAGTATATACATCCTTGTTGTATCTGTGGACTACATAATCTAATGGGCATTTTATATCTCTTATTCTGTGATTAAAAAGGGAAAAGCTTGCAGTGTTCCTTGCAGGGTCAAAGCAGAACCCCTCCTTCCTACTCAAATCTATATATATAAAATCAGCAGTCCCCAGTGGTTTGACAATCCTTCTCATCTTTTCTTAATAACTATTTGTATTATATTAGCACCCAGAAGTCACAGCTGGGACTGGACAATTATTTGTACTATGACATATAAAAACCCAAACCAACTATGGTGACAATTTAGAAGAATAAGTGTCTACTGAGCTGGGTAGGGTTTAACCTTTATGGATATAACAGATCAGGGGGGAGGAGGGGAGGACTTCAAACAACTCATATTGGCTGCCAACTTCAACTGCAGCATGCAAACACTTTCAGTTTGATATCATCAAAATATAAACCCCCTCTGGCTCTAAAATTAAATAAACAAACATGTTAGCATGCTTGTCCCATGCTCGTTCCTTTCCACTAAAAGTGACATAGTATGGAAGTAATTTAAGCAGCAAAATTAAATTATATCTCTTCTGAGAAGACCCTACAATAAAGTGTAGCATTTGGGATGGAATTCTATTTTCCTTTAGTGACAGTTTTCTAACCTGTCATTTTTTGGCTCCCGCTTTACCCTTCGGATATGTAAGGCTGTACACATAGCTTACACATGCACGTGGTTATGTATACACATAAGTTCCAGAATGGTAACATGGTAACTGCAGATGGAGGACTTTTGATGGTGTCGGGAGTGGATCAAGCAGGGTGGGGGGAGATTCTTGTTCCAAAGTTTAAAACCAATTGCCTGGTAGTGGCAGCAGTATTTCTAGTCAGGCAGTGCTGAGGGAGTCAACTGACTTCATGGCTCACTATAGCTACCAGATCCTTTTTAAACCCTTTGTTCCACAGGTGTTAATGACCCTCTCTTCTTTTTAGTGGTCTTGATGTTCCATTAGTAAAAATGTCCTTTGTTCTGTAATTCTACTGTCTGTTAGCTGCTCCTGGTAATGAAGCTCCTATTTCAAAGCCCTATAGACTGTCTTAAATGGAATAATACAGCCCTAGGTCCCTAGCATATTAGTAAAGCTCCTAGTTAAGTTTTAACTGGAGAAAAATATAGGTTGTTTTATATGTGATGTACCTCAACATCTGCACCCCTTTTTTTGAAATTCTAAGTCCAGCCATGCATGTTGTAGCCCAACAGCTGAATGCTTAGGACACTTGACCAGAAAGCCAGAGGCCCAGGTTATATGCCTTCTTGCCCACAGGGGTTTGTACTTGTATTCTTTTATTTCCTAGCGCAGTGCACTAACTACCACATCACAGATGAAACATCTAGAATCTTTTCTGGTTCTCCTTTTGAATCTGAGCCACTATTTCTTACATTGCATTGCCATTGGATAAAATAGATGGGGAGTAGTATTGTATGTAAGTGTCTGCCTTATTGGGAGCAAACGTTCAGGCTAGAATCCAGGGTATATATTTTTCCAGGTAAGTATTAATTTCATTGAAGCCTTTGGCACACATTACATTTAAGGGATGATTAACATATTATTTGCACCATAAATGGAATAGTGCCATGTGGTGAATCAATTTATGGCACCACAAAGTGGCTAACCAGCCATAACTGAAACTTTTTTTGCGGCTAGTTTGCATAGCACCATAATTCAAACATGTGACATGCCCCTATCTCAGTGCTGACAATCAGTTGATTGTCAGCATTGGCATCAGGACTAGGGCTGACAATGTGACTGGGCCAGTCAATGTGCTGGGTCGCAGCAAGCCCTGGGGCTTGCTGAGACCCAGAAATTTAGTGTCAGCCCACAGCTCCTGCAGGGCAAGGCAAACAATGAGGCTGTTTGTGTGGAACCTTACCAGGAACCTTGCAAATACAATTGTTTTTCAAGGTTCCCATTCAAATATGGTAGCATTGGGATTGGTCCCTGATCCCAAAAATAGGGTGTCTTCTCATGCACATGTGGCATGACAGGGTGCCCAGTTATGTGGATCAGATCCCATTATACCATTATATGAACATTTGCCTGTGCCCTGAAACACATACCTTTTAGCCTGCATACTTTCCACGGGATCTACAAATCTTTCTCTGCTGTTCACTTAGTGGCTAGTCTCCAAGGAGTGTTGGAGCAGGGTCTTGAAATTGCCTGAGCTGTGATGGTTTGAGCTGGTGGTTAAAGGTAAACTCAAATCACCTCTGAGTGGGGGTGGGGGGGGCTACAACCTGGATCTCTAGTCCTCAGAGGTACTTTTCCTTGCATTTAATAGTCATTGGATAAGACCCATGTTTTAACCCCAGCCTAGGGTAATAGGAACAATAAAAATACCTGTGTTTTAACTTTTGGGGATAACATGTGGGAGGGGCCTCCAGCTCCTCCTCCTCTTCTGGAGCCTAACAAGCACTATTGATGTGTTTCTAGCCACCTATGTTTTCAGGCCAGTGCACTGCAGAACAATATACCATGTGTCCAGTCAGTGAGTCCAATCATGTTTCCAGTCATTGAGTAGTATATTGCTCCTACAACCTATATGCACATGCCTACATGCATCAACCTTCAAGTACATGCCTATATGACCACATACCAAAAGGCTTAACTGAGACCCTGTGGGTTAAACTTCAAGGAGGGCAGGGGGAGAGGGATCTGGTGGTAGGGGTTTACTACAGGCCACCACATCAGGAGGAAGAGCTGGATCTGGAATTTTCTAGGCAGCTTAGGGAAGCCGTGC
>NW_017729033.1:82028561-82030564 GCF_001723915.1 Gavialis gangeticus | reverse complement strand
TGACTCCAGGATGAATATGAGTCGCCAATGCGAAAAAGCAATAGGCAGAGCCAACCGCACCCTGTCATACATCAACAGGGGCATCACTAACAGGCCCAGAGAGTACTTGCTCCCCCTCTATGCGGCGCTGGTCAGGTCGCAGCTGGAGTACTGTGTCCAGTTCTCGGCACCGCACTTCAAGAAGGACATGGAGAACCTGGAGAGGGTCCAGAGGAGGGCCACTCATATGGTTGAGGGCCTCCATGGCCAGCCCTATGAGAAAAGGCTGAGGGACCTGAATCTCTTCAGTCTTCACAAGAGGAGACTGAGGGGGGGTGTTGTGGCTGCCTACAATCTTATCAGGGGCCACCAGCAGGGACTCGGGGAAAGTCTGTTCACCAGGGCTCCCCTTGGAGTCACCAGGAACCATGGCCACAAGCTGAGGGAGGATAGATTTAGGTTAGATATTAAGAAGAGCTACTTCACTGTAAGGGTGGCCAGAGCCTGGAATAGGCTTCCCAGAGAAGTGGTGCTCTCACCTTCCCTGGAAATCTTCAAGAGGAGACCAGATAGGCACCTGGCTGGGGTCTTATGACCCCTGCCACCCCCAGTGCTCCTTCCTGCCCATGGCAGGGGGTCAGACTAGATGATCTAAGCCCCTTCTGACTCATTGATTCTATGATTCTATGCTTCCTTTCCATAAATGACATTTTCAGCACTTACACTTAAAACTTGCAACTTAATCCTGCTAAAAGAAATAAAATTGTGCCCAAATTGTATAACTAGGATTATCGTTCATAAACTGTATCCACATTGGAAATGGCTTGTACTTCTGATGTTAATTGTTAAATATATGAATTTCAATTTAAACCAATATGAAACAAATATGGAAATGTTTTTGCAGTTATTCATATATAAATATTTTCCACACACCTTCTCTTAGGAAGAAAAGCAATACATATTGCCCATCTGTTATTTCATTATTTTAAAACAGTTTTAGTTTATTTTTAGCATCTGGCATCCAATAATACCCAAATCTGGTCTATGTTATGTTAGAATTTGAGTTTGGAGCCCACCTTCCATGAAAATGTTTCTTAATCAGAGTATTGCAGTATACTGTTGTGCCTTGAGATCTTCTTAAGGGTGTCAATAGATGCCACATAATTTTAGCACTCTTAGGGTGTGTCCAAAAGAGCAAGCACTTGCCTGTTGTGGCATCTCAGAGCAATTTGAGATGCTGCAAGAGGCACTCTGGGAACAAAAAATGTTCCCTGTGTTGCATATTTGAAGTGTGGTCTCTAATTTTGTTACCAGGAAATCCCAGTGTGTGTATATATATATATAACATGTTGAGAAAAAGCAAGCAGTTCAAGGCATGCTTCAGGAGTTTTCTTTGAGGGATGCTCTGGCACATGGCCAGAGCATCTCTATGCCTGTCTCCTTCCCCTGCTGGTCCCACACACTGCACTGCCTCAGTGTTCTGGGGCAAATAGGAGTGGGACAAGGCTGCAGTAGTCTCTGACCCAGGCTCTGTCCCAGGTAAGTAAAGACATAGGGGTAGGGGGGCTGTGGGGGTGAGAGAGACTGCTTGGCAGGGGTGGGTCCCCCACCTGCCCCCATGCATGTTGCACAGCACCCTCCAGCAGCAGCAGCAGCAGCAGCAGCAGCAGCAGCTGTCTAGCCATTCAGGGTCCACTACTGGCAGACCCCCCCTGTGGCATGGCACAGCCCTGGCTACCTGGGACCTAGTGCTGCCTGTGTCATATGGTGCTTGCCCAGCCCAACACCAGAGCATGTGCCTTCATGCCAAGCCACTCTTGCTCTCATCCAGGGTCTCAGCACCACATGCAGGGGCCACGTTCCCTCAGGCCAGGCTGAGTCCTGCGTCCATAGAGTTGGCTCAGCCTGATGGTACGCAGTGCATTTGGAGGCAGGATTTGGCTCAGCCCAAGGGCGTGTGCCCCTGTGAGTGGTTCTGGGACCCTGGGTAACAGGAAAAGTAGCCTGGACCCGCCCAAAGACAC
>NW_017729033.1:82011141-82023561 GCF_001723915.1 Gavialis gangeticus | reverse complement strand
CTCTTGCTGTCATCCAGGGTCTCAGCACCACATGCAGGGGCCACGTTCCCTCAGGCCAGGCTGAGTCCTGCGTCCATAGAGTTGGCTCAGCCTGATGGTACGCAGTGCATTTGGAGGCAGGATTTGGCTCAGCCCAAGGGCGTGTGCCCCTGTGAGTGGTTCTGGGACCCTGGGTAACAGGAAAAGTAGCCTGGACCCGCCCAAAGACACATGGTCCCAGGGCCGGACCTGTGCCATATGGCACAGGTGGCACCAGTCCCAGATGGCTGGGGCTGCTCCACACTGTGCCACAGGGAGGCTCTGCCAGTAGCAGGCTCTGAGCAGCCCAACAGCTGCTGCTGCTGTGGAGGGAGGAACTGCATCTTATGGAGAGTAGGCAGGGAACCCACCCCTCCTGAGCAGTCCCCCCACATCTACACAGTCCTCCCACAATCCACCCACAACCACCCCCACAATACACCCAGAAATCCCACACTCCCAAACCCTCCCACCCACATCCCCAGCCATAAACCCCACCCCCTCAAAACCTCCGCACAAGCCCCATACCCCCCACAAACCTCACCCCCACAAAACCTACACCCTCCCACCCCACCCCCCTTCACCCCCCAAAATCTCCCCACAAAAAACTCACACCCTGTGTGCCCACCCACCACACAGGATGGGACCTACTGGTAGGAGCCATGGCAGAAGGAGCAACTGCCACACTGCAGCCCTGCCCCATGCTCACATTAGTGCTGGGGCATGCAGCCCCAGCCAGGGGGGATCCTGGTCCCAGGAACTACTTGGGGGGTGTGAGGGACTGGGGTGAGGGGTGGAGATGGCAGCAGAGTTGTGTGAGTGTGTGTGAGGGAGAGAGATGGGGGCCAGGGGTGGGGAAGAGCTCTAGGTAGGAGAGGCTGCCAGAGCCAGGCTTAGAGCCCCTCTAGAGCAACCTGTGGAGGGAGATGCCAGTCTGGAAGGGAAGGGGGTTTCCCAGCCCAGTCCCTGAGCCCTAGTCAAGGGCTTCCCAGGAATGGCGTATGGTTCACTGAGGTCACAGGCACAGGGAGCAGAACAGCAAGGGCTGGCACTGTTCAGAGCCACAAAGTAGCAGGGGGAATAGCTGCAGCTGGACTTATGTCCTGGTGCTGGGACAGAGCTGCTTTTGGGAGGAGTTAGTGGGGAGGGGGACCCACCCCTCCTATGTACAATATGCACCCCCCATAGCCCCCCTCCCCCACATCCCTCCTTACTGGGGATGGGTGTCTGGGTCACTGCTGTGGCCTTGCCCTGCTCCTATTTGTCCCAGCACGTTGAGGCAGTGTATGGGAGCAGCAAGGATAGAGGGCAGGCATAGAGAACCAAGCATCTGGTTGCCACTTTTTTTTTCCAGGGTTTTTTTTCTTTTTTTTTGTTACCAGGATTTTCCTGTATCAAATTTAGATTCTGTGCTGCAAATATGTAGCACAGGGAACATTTTTTTTTTCATTCCCAGTGTGCCTTTTATGGCATCTCAAACTGTTCACATGCACCCAGAGATTTCAAAAAGGAATCCAGGTTTTGAAAACATTCTGATCAGAATGATGACTTGAGTTCTTTGTAATGGCAAAAATGCTGCTGTTTTTCTATAATCAGAACACAAGTGAAAGCTAAGAATGGGCATTTTCTAAGGGGTGCTTTAAATCTAACAAAGGGTGCTTTGAGTTTCACAAGGGATAGTTTGAGTCTACAAATGTTGAGAACCACTGTCCTATGTTTATGTGTTGTTGGGAAAGTAGATGGATACAAATAGCGCATGTAGTTGGGACAATGAATAAGTGGGGGTTACATAATGGCCCTCTTATATGAATGGCACTGTTTTGTCTTAGAGGTCAGAAAGGAGGAAATGTACAATAAATGGCAATAATATTTGATTTGGTAGATAATATCTTACTGGAATTTAGATAACAAAATGATTCATGCACAAAATAAACACTGTAACTATATTTTGGAACCAAAGTTCAAAGATTGGTTTCTCTGTTGTCTGAGAACAACAACAAATTTCTCCTCTATTCAGCAAATTTATTTAAAAGACAAGTCTGGTCTTGTCTCTGAGTCAGAAAGGAAAACAAATAAGACAAAGTAATGGCCCCTGTGCTGTCATTTATAATGTAAAGTGTTAAGTCACAGACAAATGCTGTATCCAGTTTCTTTAACAATAGTTTTTTATCCTGCTCATGATTTTTCTTATGAGGAGGGATTTGGGTTTTGTGTTTGCCATGGAAAAACATGGTAAACCCCAAATTTTCTCATTTCAAGGAGAAAAACCTGGATTTTCTCATTTTGAAGAGAAAAACCCAGATTTTCTCCTTTAAAGGAGGAAAAAATGGAAAATGCAGGATTCCAGCCTGCAAGGAGCTGGAGGGAGGAGGGGGAGAGGGCAGGCAGGCAGGGAGCACCATGTGCATTTGCGCACATACACACGCACATAGTAAGTCAGGTGAATGGGGTAACTGAGTTCCCTGTAGTGAGGGCAGGTGGGAGTTGGGCAGGACTGCATCCACTGTCCAGCCCAGGCAATGCATGGGGCTTGGAGCCTAGGCTGGATGCACAGATGTAGGGCCCAGGCAGGGAATAGGATGGGGCCACATGCTGCTTGTCTCGAGGGCAACTGGGGGAAGGGGAAGGGGGTAGCTCTCCACTGCTGTGTGCACTTTTGGGGAAGCATGGGGGGCAAGTGCCCCCCCCCCCCCAGATCTATGAGTCGGGCAGGTTCAAGCTGCCCATTGCAGGCACTGGCTCCTCACCCTGCTACCCTCCCCCGGGGCCTCTGTGGCCCAGCAGACAGGACCCAGTGAAGCTGGGCAAAGCAAGGCCTGGAAGGGAAGCTCAATGCTGCCACTGGGAGCTGCCACATCACCATGGCATCCCCTGCCAGTCCAGCAGTAGCAGGGTGGTGGCATGGAGTCGTACCACTCGCTGCTGCTGGGAGGGTAGTGGGTGCCTCACCAGGGCAGTGTAGGGCTCACACAACCTTTCCCACTGGGGCCCACTTTTCCCTGACATGTCGGGTCCTGCCTACCGGGCTGTGGAGACCTGTGGGGGAGAGCAGCATTGCAGGGAGCCCAAACCTGCAACAGGAAACCTGAACTGCCCCCCACCACAGGCTCCACTCCAACCATGCTGGTCATGGGAGCCAGACTCTGTGCTCTACTCCTCCACAGCAGCCACTGCCTCTCATGGATGGCATCCAGGGCTCTGGTGCTTTTGTGTGGGCTGTGGTCCCAGGTCCCTGGCTCCATAGCAGCTGGGGACCCCTTCCAGCAGGGCTGGGGGGCAGGGGGCTGTGGGTGGGGAGTGAGGGACACCAGCAGGGGTGGGGGGCTGTGGGTAGGGAGTGAAGGGTACTGGCAGGTCTAGGGGGCTATGGCTTGCAAGTGAGGCACAGTGGCATGGGCAGGGCACTGACATATCACGGCTGCTCAGTGCCACAAAGCAGGGGAGGTTGGTGGGGGGGGGCAGCTGCAGCTGGACCCATGTCCTGGTGAGTGAAGGGGACAGGGGGAGCTCTGACTTTTCCATGATTTAAAAACCCCAAATCAAATACTAAAATGTATAGGTATTTAGAATTTATTTTATTATAGTGATTGAGGCACTGGTACATTTCCAAATTGCTTTAAAATTGTAAATATATCAGTTAAAAATTGTGTTCAACTGATACCTATATATATAACAGTGTTTCATTTTAATTAAGGAAAAACTTTTATTTTGGGGTTTTTAATCAGAGAATCTGCATTTTTATCAGAGATTTGTGATTTTTTTAAACAGAGAAAACCAGGATCCCAGGAGGAAAAGATTCTGAAATTGTACTAGTCCATCTGGTTATGAATGCATTCTTTCCTTTCCCATGTTTCCCTCATGCTCATTGGGTATATACTGGACATTAGGCTGTTCATCATAATCAAAGTAACAAAATAAATGGAGACATTTCTTCATACTACTGAAATATTTTCTTTCAAAATATGATAAAGGTCACTCTAGGTATTTGCCTTTAGCTTCCCTATAGTTTTAAAACACTAAATATTTTGATAGAGAAGTCTAGCTTCAGAAACCTGATAGAAATATCAAAAATTTGGGACATAAAATTTGTAAACCAATAAAAAAAATCAGTTTCTTAAATGTAACAATCTGCAAAGTAGCTAAAAGGTTTTGCAAAGTAGCTAACTTAAAATTTTGCAAATATTGTTCTTTCATTTAAAGTATGTAGGTACCTTGAACATTGTGTACTAAGTGAATGCAGGTTATATATTCCTTTGTTATCATTATCTTTCCCTTTCTGTGATGTCTATTCCAAGTATATTGTGTCCACAGTAGGTCCTGATCCAAAAACCACTGAAGTCAATGGAAACACTCTCCTGTTTACTGAGTTCTGGATAAAATCCTGACTTCAGAGAGTACTAAATATATACCTAACTTAATTCACAGACATATCCCCATTAAAAGTCATTTAGACTACTCAGACTTGAAGTTGGCTGAACTGGGATCTTAAACATAAACAGTTTTTTTACACACTGGTTTATTAGTTATAGAAAAGCCCATGTCACAATAAATTACAAGCCAGTATCTAATCCAGCATTGTGAAAAGGGATTTCTGGTCTTAAAAGTATTGTTCCCCTTTAAAACCCTTGCATATATCCAAAGATTATGACCTTACTTGGCTCCCATTTCAGGATTACAATAGGACATTGAAACACCTCTGATTTACAGGTATGTAACTAAGATTAGAATTGGTCCTAAAACACAGCCAAATAAGATAGCTCTATTGAATCAGGACACTGAGGATTTACAACATAGTAACTTAAGGCATGGTTTGATGCTTGAAATCAAGCCCAGAAGAAATAACCATAAACTGTGAAATGTAGCTTGTTGAATACACTTGAAAATCTTTCACTTAAAGTCAAAAATAAGATAGAATGGCTGTGACATATCTGTACAATCAAGGCTGAAGGAATTACAATTTACTGAAGTTTATCACAAAGGATTTCTGTTCCGTAAGTTCTGACTACTAGAACACATGGGGACCTGTTTCTACCCCTACAGAAGTGAGTGAATCAATCTTTTTTATTTCTGGGGGTCCTAGAGCAATGCACAGGATTCTTTTAAATAAACACATTTTTGGGGAACAAAATCCTTAGCAAACAGCATTTCTTATATCAGTTGCTTCCTTTCCTGTAGAGAAAATAACGTTAATTAAGTTTCTTGTTAGGACTTAATGATCAGCCATAGAAAAATGGGTTTATGAAATGCATTGGACTTATTTGCAGAGGAGATGCAAAAGGACAGCAAATATTGTGGATATTTGTGGTAGTGATTATCAGCCTTTATCTATAAATATCCACCATATTTACTTCATCATCTTGTCCTCATTTTGAAAATTAAATAGCATTGAATTATTCCTACTTCAGGAACCAAAACAATGACTTGTAAAGTGTCTCTGCAGGCAAATAGACCTTATAGTCCTATGGACCAGATCCAAATTGACCTTGGAGGCATCCAAGTGGGATTTCTAAATGCTACCTAAATGGTCTACCTAAGGGCCAGATCCCTTTCACACACATTGAAGCTTTTGGAACTTATATGTGAATTCAGCACAGCAATGGAAGCCCTATATTCCTGTACTAAACATGCCTAGTAGGCTACATTATAGCCATTCAACTTTCCAGGGAACTAAAAATGACAAGGCATGTGTATATAATACCAGTAAAATTCTTGAAATATAGTTTCAGAAAAACCATGACTAGTAGGTATTTCACACTGGAGACGGTGGAGACGTCTTCCATATTTTAACTCTCTAGGTCTTCTATTCCAATAGAATAGAATATTGGAATAGAAAACCTAGAGTTTAGGCCCCCCCTCATACAGGGGGGTTTATATCTACATCTCTTGCTTCCCAGAAGAGTGCTCAACCCACCAATCTATATAACAGACTAGACACTGACTATTCTCCAGCCCTTCTCTTAAAACTGGGCCATTGCACTTTGCATTTCAGGATCATTGGATAAACAGTACTTGGATATTTTCTGCCCCATTGGGCCTAGAATACAGCTTCCCCTCCAGCTTTTGTTCCTGTTGCCCTCACATATATTCCTATCTGTTTTCCAATGGGGCAACTTCAAGGGAAGGGTTAGCAAACATTTTATACAATGCCTGGTCATTAAAGGACTTGGCCAAGAAGTAAGGAACACAGATTCAAACCCCACATGGACTAGAATGGGGTAGGCAACCCCTGGCATGCGTACCAGAGCATGGTACACAAAGGCATTTTGCTAGGTAGAGGCACCTGCAGGAAGGGGGTAGGGCTGTGCTGCCACAAGAGTCAGGCCCCTCGCAGCTCCTCCACCATCCACCATTGTTACGCCAACATCTTAAAAGTCAAGGTGGTGGGTGTTTTTGGCACTCTGTCCATAAACATTGCCGACCCCTGGACTAGAAAGAAGATCTTAACAGTTTATTTCAAGTTAGTGAAATCACCTGGAGGTACTGTGGAATCTCTATACAGTATTCAAAGCTAGCAGCAACCCAGTGGAGCTTCTAAGCTCCAAACAGTATGGAGAGACAATTTTATGAAGGCTTGTGAATTTTGCAGAAGCTCCTTTTTAAGGATTGTATTAGATCTAGAATAGAGTTCTCAAAGTATGCCTTACTGGACAAGGATATGCAGAAAGTGTCTTCTCTTGCCAGTAGCCCCACTGCATTCAAGATCTTCACCCTGCATGCCACATAAAACAGCTCCATGAGGAATCACTACAACGTTTTGTTTGCTTTTATTGATCACTCCAAGTTTTGTGTAAGTAGTAAGCTATTTGCTTTGCTGATGAAAGGGATGTAAAGCTAGAAGTAAGAACTGAGCAGGGTCTCTTTAGGAAGAATCATTCCAACCTGGGTGAGCTGGACCCTCCATCTATACAAACTTAGTTCTGGCAGCCTGCAAGATGCTTGTCACTAGCCCCTCTATGCTTTATCTTCTACTGGTGAACATGTGTTTTAGAGGAATGCAGCTGAACTATTAGACTGTGGATGAAAAGGCAGTTGCTGATTATATCTGGATCCTGGCCCCACTGAGGGACCTTGAACTGGCAAGGAAAGTGCAACAGGTTCTAGAGAAGGTTTCCCTATGCAAACAATATCCGATCGTGGTTCAGCCATTAGCCAAAAGGACATTTTTTTGGTCAGAGTGATTTGTTTTGAATCATCCTTTGTGAAAACAATTGTTAAAGACTATATAGTCTTTCCTATTCTGAACTATTCTATTTACTAATCTGAGCTATTCTAACCATGTCCTTTAGTTGCAGGCCATGTGAGTGACTTAAGCTGCAGAGATGTTGAATTCAGGGATGTTGCTTGGTAATGAAATAATGGCTCTTTGGTGATGCATATAGTCACTATATTACAGCACAAGCTGATTTTGTGCCCCATTGAGCCATCTAAAATCCCCCCTTGTAGCCTACATGGCTAGGGACAGACATTGCACATAAGCCAGTTTAAGTGATCAGAAACTGGTTTAAACTTGTAATAGAACAGATGTTCAGGGCACATAAAACAATCTGAAAATGGCTGAAACCAGTTTGAGATAAAACTGGTTGAATGTAGTATCAAACTTAACTGTTTTGGGTCAAGCCATTTTATGCAGTCTGTCCCAGACCCCTCGCTGGTTTAAGTTAAACCAGACTCCTCCAGAATCCCACCATGCTCTCTGGGCTGGGTGGGGCTCTCTGCTCCACAACAGAGCTGGCCCCTCCCCTCTGTTTCCTGGCTGGAGATCTACAGAGACTGAAGGCATCTGCCTGGCTTTCCCCTGCTTCCCCTCCCTCTCGTCCCCATCCCCTCTGCCTTACACAGACACCTCTCAGCATTACCTAGCAGACCACATGCTAGGTGTGGTCTGTGCAGTGGCAGACAGGACAAAGGTAGACTCAACAGGTAGCTGGTAATGTTCCTCTGTTGTTTTCTCAATGGGGTGATAAACCCTGTGTTATCAATTACCTGCTGGGCTGGTCAGGTGGGGGAGGGCTCCCAATCAGAGCTTCCTGCAGGAGCCTGGCCATGCCTCCCCTCAGCTCAGCACTATCGGAGGGAAGGGAGGGCTGCTCTAGTGCCGGCTTCTAGCCTGAGCCACTGCAGGCACGTGCCTGCATTTTTTTAGTCCGGGGGGGGACGCCTATGCAATTGCAGACTGATTTAGCCTCGGCAGGTTAGACTAACCTGCAAAGATTGAATTAGCTTTTTGAATATCTGTCCTTAGCCCATAAGTCTTCATTAAAGCTGACTGAGTTTATATAACATTTCCACTAGTGAAATGGCTATGATGAATAAACAGAAAAAAATTGCTTTGCCCTATTAAACATCTTTTTTTTAACTCAAATAAGAAATAGTTTGGCTTTCTGACTGTTCATGTTAAGATCTAATAGCTAGATTTGTTCTGACTTCTTTTTTCCTTTCTAACTTCTGAAGTTTAGACCCTCACTTATGCACTTAATGCATTCTAGAAGTGTATTTATTAGACTAATGAATAAGAACACTGGTTTACAGAGGCAAAGTCCTGCCAAATGAAAATGTGTCATGGAGAAAGGGCATATTATAATATCTAGCTGTTATGTTTTTAATAAGATGACAAAGTATTGCATATAATTTAGGAAGATATAAAGCATGAAAATGCCTCATAATTCACCAAGGGACATCAATTTTTATGGGTGGAATTCATGCATACATACAATAGAATGAAAATCTTCCCTGAAAGTCAAACTAGTTAAACATATAAAAAAGTCTTCTGCCTAATGTTACTGGTAAATAAGAGTGTGGGCCCATACCATATTTACTTTCATTCACAGTCTTACACTGGTATAAGTAACTCCAGTAATGAGTAAAGTTATTCATTAATAAATGAGGAGTAAGTTACACTGGTGTACTCCTATGTCCACTCCATGTTCATTTTTATTATGAGGTTACCACTCATTGCAAACTGGCTTATCTACCACCTAATGGACATGTGCTGTAATTGTGCCTAGAAAGGTCAGACAGACAGATGTGGAAAGAGGGTCATGTGATCTTGCCATACTAAAATCACTATACCATATTACTTTATAGTAAATGTATTGTCTGTTCCTACATTAAACACAGAGAGCCACATTTATCCTTGCTATAACAACTTTACTGAACTTTTTTTAAGCGGTGGTTCAAGTTTACTATGTTTATCTCTGATATACTAATTTCACCTGCCACTAGGGATACACTTGATCCACTATTCTTAAAGAAATAATTACCCCAAATTGGACAAATAATATAACCTACCAAAATTATTAAAATCCCAAGATGTACTGATAGCTGAACCAGACTAAGCCTGGCACTATATAATAAAAGAAAGGCGGGGAAAGACTGAAGTGAAATACAGCAAATTATTTAAATAAAAACGTGAACTATAGATTTATAGATATCAGAATATAGTTATTAGGTTTGATATAGAACAGAACATTAATGGATACTCTTATGAATCTTCTTATACAAAAATAACCCTCAATTCTTCAGTATATTTGACACTAGATAAGTTATATGCAGTGGGTGTCTCAAGCAAAATTATCTGTTGGAGATATGAACAGAAATCAAGATTGTTATGCTTCTTATGGGACTCTGCAAAAGAAAGTGGTTTCCGGAGGAAATCATCACTAATAGAACTTTTTATGAATATTGATCTCATGAGACATGCATGCCTCTTATAATTTGATATCTTGTATTAGATTCACAGCTTCCAAAAACAAACACAATGTGATTATCATATTTTATCTTGCTCTTAGATTTCTTATTTTTTTAAGTAAAACTAATACTAACAAACATTCAAAACCTTAATGAGGAAAGAAGACCCCGTGTAGCATCAGCAGTAGATCTGTTCAGAAACTAAGATTTCTGTCACATGGAAACTTTTTAATTCCAAAAGAAATTCATTCTAACCTATAATGAAAAAATCACATATTTAAATGTTTTGTCAGGAATGTGGCAAATAGATAAGGAAATTGCAAGCACTGAAGTATAATTTCCAAAACTTTCCAGCATTATCTCCAAAGGAAGTTGAGGAACTGACTGCACAAAGAGTCAACTAGCTCAGAAACCTACAGAGTCCAAGCTGGCTAGAAACAAGCCAAACAAGAAGGCAAACAAGTTGCCTGGCTGACCCACCTCATTTCCATTAAAAAGTTTAGATGGAATTACCATGAAACATTTTGATTCAGTTGAATCAGCATTTTCCATTAACTAATTGTATACTTCAGGAATAACATTTTTTTATAAAGTTTGTATACCTATGTTTTTTGTAAAGAATTTGAAAATACTCACACGTGCAGTTTTTCAAGACTGCAGTATTCAGTTGAATCAAAGAAGACCCATAGGCTGTATCTAAAGGGTATTATATAGAAGACAAGGGGAATTAATACTCTTGAAGAATGTGTCTTGTAAAGTTCGGTGGTTTTGTTCAGTGTTGTTTAAAAAAGAAACACTATAAAAATTAGATGCATGTGTGATCTTTATACAAACTACAGTAATCTTGAGAACAGGCTGGAAACCTCACAAGCACATGCATTTTCTTTAGGATACTTCAGAGTTCTTCATTCAGTCCTGGCTATAATTAGCAAGTACAATGTCAAATGTCTACCTTTGCTGAGTAGCCCATATGGATAATATGATTAAGGTGTGCCAACTTTTGTAGCCAACAGCACGCATAATGAGAGGCATGTTTAGCATTATGTTTGACCACTTTTGAAATCCAAATAGACATTGCAGCTAGATAGACTAGAAATGGCCTTTCAGCATAAGTCTGGAGAAGGGCTTCCAGCAAGGAATGGGCTCTGTCAGGGTGGTGGCGCCTCTTTCTAGCCAGTAGAGGCACAACTTCAGAAAAAAGGGGTGGGGGGTAGAAAATTTTAAACCTCAGAAACATTTTGTTTCAGTTATGCGTGAAAGCTGGGTATGGTTCTTGACTCCTGTGCATCCCTCTAAAAATGAATAATCACAATAATACTATATTATTTATGTTGTATACATCTGAAGCATCCTAAAAGTCTTATGATCACAATTTGCAACTTCTTTGGCTTAAAAGGATAACCAAGGTCTTCTAAAAGCCAAAAAGTTTGAGGAATTCATAAGAATACTGAATCATATGTCAAGATTTTGAAAAGGACTTTATAGAAAAAGTTTAAAGGATAATCGGGTCTTACAAATAACGTTACTTTAAAACTAATTTTCTATTTATTTCCTATATTTTCTTTTTGCATAAAAGATCATTATATTTGGCTATTTATATGAAGCCCAGATTTACACGTAATTGCTTATTTCTGCCAAACCAAAGAACTTTAAAAAACCACAGGCCACATGCAGTGCAGATGTTCCATTCAATTTTCTTCTCATGTTTCTACCAAGTTGTGTATGTGTACATGTAGATCAGATGGCACAACATGAATTCACACATGGATTCACTAGTTCATAGATACAGCTATTTACATAAAAATGTGTTTCTTCAAATATTTATGAGAACAAAGAACAATTGCACAAAGCTTATGGAAAAGTCAACAGGATAAAATGCACATGTGAAAACTGCTATCTTGACTAATATACTTGGGAGATAAACTGCACAAATGCAGTGAATATCAATTTTTCCTCCCATTCTGCACTCACGTCTAGTTGATTCTGAGTCATGTTGTGCTCGTGCCACCCCCCCACCATGCCTTGAAAGAACTATCAGATTTGAATTTGGAATTAAACTTCAATGCAAAATATCCGTAAGGTGATTGTATGTTTATTCTTTTACTAGCCAATTGCCTGTCATGAATGATGGAGTGTTTCAGGGAGTATTTACATGGTTTCCCCCTCCCCCCCCACTACCCCACTCTCACCCTTCAGGGCCAGCCATGTAAACAGTCCCACCAGTGCTGCCTCCTCCTCCAGTCTCCAGTGTGGTGGTTCCCTCCTCCCTGCCTGCCTCCGCCTCCACCAGGCTTCCCTCCACCTGAGGAAGCGGTGGCTGCAGTGGCTGTGGTGGCAGCTCCCTCCCCCCAGCCTGCCCACCTCCACCTCCGTCTCCTCTCATAGTTCATAGATTTAGGGTCGGAAGGGACCTAGTAGATCTTCTAGCCCGACCCCCCCGCCAGGGCGGGAGAACAACAAAACCCCAAAACAAAAACGGGACTCAAATGAGTCCAGCTAGGTAGGCATCCAGCCTCTTCTTAAAGACCCCCAGGGTAGGGGCCAGCACCACTTCCCTTGGAAGTTGGTTCCAGCTCCTAGCAGCCCTAACTGTGAAGTAGTTTTTGCGGATGTCCAATCTATACCTCCTCTCCATCAACTTGTGCCCATTACTCCTTGTTATGCCAGCGGGCGCTAGGGGAAACAGCGTCTCCCCCAAACCCTTCTGGTCCCCCC
>NW_017729033.1:81999444-82011038 GCF_001723915.1 Gavialis gangeticus | reverse complement strand
TGACCTCGCATTGTTGGCCCATGTTCATCTTGGAGTCAATAATGACTCCAAGATCTCCTTCTGCCTCCGTGCTCTCAAGTAGGGAGTTCCCCATTGTGTAGGCTCTCACAGAGCAGCAGGGCTTTCCTGTGTCTGAGGAGGCAGCGGTGGTGGTGGCGGCTCTTCCTCCCCCCCACCCGCCTCCACCATTACCTCCTCCCGTGGAGCAGAGGGCTTCCCTCTGCCTGAGGAGGTGGCTGTGGCAGTTTCTCCCTCCCTCCTGCCTCTGCCTCCACCTTCTCCTGCAGAGCTGCAGGGCTTCTCTCCTGAGGCAGCAGTGGCGGCTTCTCTCCCTCCCCCCTGCCTGCCCACCCAGCAGCAGTGGCTTCTTCCTCCCCATCCTTCTGCCCACTTCTACCTCCATCCGTGGAGCAGCAGGGCTTCCCTCTTCCTGAGAGGGCAGTGGCAGCAGCTCCTCCCTCCCCTCCACCCGCTTCCACCACTGCCTCCTCCTGCAAAGCAACGGGGCTTCCCTCCACCTGAGACAGCGATGGCGGTGATGGCTCCCTCCCCCTCAACTGGCCCACCTGCCTCCATCTCCACCCACAAAGCAGCAGGGCTTCCCTCCTGAGGAGGTGGCAGTGGCAGCAGTAACTCCTCCCTTCCCCCCACCTGCCTTCCTCTGCCTCCTCCTGAAGAGCAGCAGGACTCCCGTCACCCTGCCTGAGGCAGTGGGAGCTCTCTCCCTGCCTGAGAAGGTGGAGCCCCCCCCAGCCAATCACCACCAGCCCTCTCAGTGGTTCATGCGCAGTTGCCCCCAAAGCGTTACGGACAAACAGATACACAGACAGACAAACTAAGCATTTTATTATATATTAGAATAGAATTATTTATTTGTGTGGTGGTGCCTTGGAAAAGGACTGAATGGTAAGAATTCTTCTCAGTGATATCTTATATTAGACCAACTGTATGGTTAGTATAGTCACAGGAAGCTTTGGGGTATTACAGTTCCCTTCCTCAGGGCTCTGATGGACATTAGGCCTGCTTCAGAGGCCCAAGAAAGGATACTGTGGCCACATCTACATGAGACATTGACTTCACAGTAGCTTGTTACTACTGCACAGTAGAGTTGTATGGTACAAAGCATGATGTGATGCTACTGCACAGTAGTAATGAGCTACCGTGCAGTCAGCATCACGTAAAAGTCATTTAGCAATGCTACTGTGCAGTTATTTAGTATTTGTTTATAGATCTAACCAGACTTACTGCACAGTTATTTAGTACTTGTTTATAGATCTAATGACTATACAGTCAGCATCTCATGTAGACATGGCCTGTGATACCCAAAAACTTGCTTTTGTCTATAACAGGAGTGGGCAATGTTTTTTTGACTGGAGTGCTGAAAAACACCACAATGCTTGTAACCCTTGCCCCCCACCCAAAGCCCCTGCCCCCCAGCCTTGCTGTTCCTGCTCCCCAGCCCTGCTGCCCCTTGCCCCCCACCCAAAGCTCCTCCCCCAAGCCCTGCTGCCCTGTGCTCCCCACCCAAAGACCCTGTCCCACAGCCCTGCTGCCCCTGCCCCCCACCCAGAGCCCCTGCCCCCCAGCCCAGGCTCTGTGGCTGTCAGCAGCTACCCCGGTTCTGGGTAGCTGCTGGAGCCTGGGCTGCTCCCAGCAGGTCTTGCAGCATCCCTGCCCTGAGGTACCCATGCAGTTGTCACCAGCATGGAGCTGATGCCAGAGCTGTGGAGCCCGATGCAGCTGTTTGTAGCCTGCCTGCTGCTTGCTGCAGCTGTCCCAGAGCCCAGGCTGGCTATGACCAGCTGTGCCAGGCTCCAGAGCCCAGTCACCAGCTCCGTGCCGGGAGCGGAGGAGAGACTGGGGCTGCACTGCCTCAGGCCCCTCCCCCACTGCCTGCTCTGATGCATGGGTGCATGCACCAGTACGGAGCTGATGCTGGGGCTCCGGATCTCAGCAGAACTGTTTGGAGCCTCCCAGCTGCAGCTGGCCCCGCTCTGGGTAGCTGCTGCCAGCCAGGAGCCCAGGCTGCTCCCAGCAGGCAACTGGGATGCTGCAAGCCCTACTGGGAGCAGCCCAGGCTCTGTTGCTGGCAGCAGCTACCCAGAGCTGGGGCTGGCTGTGGCGTGCTGAGCAAAATGGCCTTGCGTGCCATGCTCAGCACGCATGCTGGGGGTTGTCAATCCTTGGTCTACACTGACCATACAGTTGGTCCAATAGGAAGTATTACTCAGAAGAATCCTTCTCTTTTGTGCATCTTCTAAACAATCATGGCAATAATATCACCTCAGTAAGAGGAAAAGTATCCTAGTTTTGGATTCACTGAACATGGAATGCTTGAGCAGTCTTGTTTGGTTGCAGAACTAATGGCTTTTGATATATAATTATTTCCTAAATAAAAAAATCCATTGTGTACATTATTATTTCACTGAAAGAAAGCATATCAGATTAAACGGCATGAACCAGATCCTTGGATGATAGGAATTAGTTCCACTTCAGGGAAACAAAGGGTGTATATTTGTCTTCATTTGCATCAATAATCAATTACCAGTTCTTTTCATATCACTAAAATATCTGTATATGAAATATAAATGTTGAGTTCATGTAGAAGAGATCCTTCATGGATATATATTTTTCATTCAAAATGAAATCACCCGGCTTCTATTTTGTATGAGAAAGAGAGAGAAATTTTGGCCAGATGACATTTATGCAAAACATATTTTGGGTAAATCAAAATGTTAAATGTATATTATTTTATAATACATTCCAAAATGAACTATTTTCATAATGAGAAATTGAAAATTAACTTCGGATAAGTTTGGAATGTTTTATCTTATCAAAATACTTTATTTCATTTTAAGCACATTTTTAAGCAATACGTAGCTGTGGAAAGTTACAATTTCAATTTAAAAAGAAAAATAAAACAAAAAATAATAATAAAAAAAAAAAAAACTTTTTTTTTACCATTGTGGAAAAAACAGCCAACTATTGAAACTGCAGTGATACTATGGTTATTTTCCTTGCACATTTTTGTTAGAATAAAATCCTTATGAAACTTTTTTTTCATGTTTCTTGACTACAGAGAAGAGAGTTTTATAAAGGTATTTCATTAATTTCTCAGAACAAAGTTCAATGTTTGTCCAATCCTGAATTCTTATCATAATATTGAAAACAATGATTTATAATACATAATAGAGAAGTAAGTGCTTTGTTGTTTTAGTTCCTGATAAAGGCAAACAACTGGAATTATTCTTCAAAGGTAAAATAAGATAAAAAGGTGCAGTACTCAAAATTCGTTTATATATATAGTTTATAAAGTGTCTAACTTTCAGTGTTAATTTTCTGTTTTTTTATGACACAGAGAGGAAACCAGCAGAGTAAGATTAGATTATTTTTCCCCGTTTTACTGTTCTAGCAAAGAAGCCGTTATGAACTCATAATAAAAATATTGTTATCAAAACAAACTTAGCGCCTTATTGCCTTTTACTGCAAGAAGGAAATACCTCATACTGAAAACTCCACAGAACTATCCAGAATTCAAGGTGCATTATCTCTTCCTGGGGGGATAGGTTATTGGTTATACTGAGGGTTTCTTGAACTACTGGCCACAAGGAATATTAAGATATCTGAGGAAAGCTGGGTCTCTCTCTGCATCCACAAAGAGAACTAACTCCTCCATACTACAGTGTCCTCTGCACCAAAGCTATGCTCCACTTGTGCTTTGAAATTAGTTCCACATTCTGAGGGATTATTATCAATTATTCTTTGTATTGTAGCAATGCTTAGCAGCTCCAATCAGAGAACAGAGATTCCATGTATATATGTAACCTAAAATATGGTCCCAATCCCAAAGCATGTATAATTAAAATGGGAGCTGGCTGTGAGAGTTAAAATGCCTAAATATTCTTTATACATAGATAGATATATGGATGGATGAATGGATGGATGTGTGTGTATGCGCATGCATGCATGCATGTGTGTAACGTGTGTATTGGGGTATGTGAAGCAGGCCCTATTTGATTCAGATTCGGCTCAAATCAGGGCCAGGGATTTGATTAGGTGATTCGGATCACTATCCCTGATAGTGATCCGAATCTGAATTAAAGCCAAATCTGAATCTGAAGATTCAATGCTGATTAGGAGAATCAGCAATTCAGACATAGACACAGCTTCAAAAGTTTTTTCTACATACTTTGAGGTAGCAGGCATGGCTCATGAATGCTGCAGTGCTGGGGTGCATGGAGCTTCCCACAGGAGAGCAGCGGGGCCCTCAGTGGCAAACCCGGAAGTGAACCAGAAGTACTTCTGGTCCACTTCTGGGTCTGCCAGGGAGTGCATTGGGGGACCCCCTGCACCCTGCTGGCCTGGGTCTATTCAATGCATTTTGCGCTTTAGGAAGTTGGCTTCTGGTGATGAGGTTAGCAAAGTACAGTGCTTGTTTGAATTTACAAACCACTTTTCACAGATGAGCCTATGAATTGCACTTCATCAGCCTCCTAGATACAGCAACTTATGGACTTAATATAAACATTGGAATTCTGACTCGGCAGATGTGTCTCCATTTTTACCTGCTACTTCCCCCTTCTCCCTGCTTCTCCCCCATCCCAGCCTGTCCCTTACCCCCTGATGCCTCCATTTCCATTTTCACTGACTGGCTTTCTTGCCTCCATTGCATGCCAGCCTTTGGCTTCTTTACTATTCCTTCCATCCAGGAATAGCACACATACCAAATGCAGGTGCTTCCTTAGCCTGATGAAGGGTATTTCAACCCAAAAGCTTGCTAAGATATATATTTCTCCAAGAATTCAGTTGGTCTACTAAAAGATACCAGATTGACCCAAAGAACCTTGTCTGCCAGTGCCATGTCCTTAGACCAACACTGCTACAACCTACACCCCTAGCACCTGTCCTCAGTCAGCTGCCTGGAAGGAGGCAAGGCCCTGGGCACATCTAAGCCCCAGGGCTGGGGCTGGCAGGGCACGTTCTCTGGCAGCTACTGGAGGAGAAGCTCCTGCAGGAAAGGAAAGAAAGCCTGTGTGACACACTGGCTGCCTGAGATGCTAGTGCTACTGTGCTGCTTACTTACCTGTAGTTATTTAAAGTGGTGGACCAGGATGAGGCTGTAGGGAAGGAGTCCTCATTAGAGCACACTACCATGTTGTGTAGAGGCCCCAGCACCAGTGAGAGAGTGCCTTCACACACACACAAAGTCACACATCATGAGTTTTGCTTGTCAGCAGCTTGAGGTACGGTTTCTCCAAAATCCCTGCACCTAGCTCCTTGAAACCTGGCAGGCATCACGGCCTCAGAAGGGGCTACCATGCCTGCTATTTTCACCCCGCTGCACCTTAACACACAAACAGTCACACGTCACATGTTTTGCTTGTCAGCAGCATGAGGTGCAGTTTCCCAGAAATCCCTACACTTAGCTCCTTGAAACTTGGCAGGTTTTGTGGCCTCAGCAGGGGCTACCATCTAGGCTGTTTTCATTTTAATAAGGCAAGAAATGACAAAGTTATAGGCGTTTTCATGATTCCCCATTATGGCCTATGGGCAAAATATCGAAAAGCGTTGAAACAGCGAAACAGTGCTTTAAAACGAAATGAAACAAAACGTCAAAGCGAAATACTGTCCCTTTGAAACAGCAAAATGGAAGTCAAAATGAAATGGTGCTGTTTCACACAGCCCTAATGTGTATGCGTGTGTGTATTTTATGTATAGGATTACTGAAACCTTTAGACTGCTGAAGTAACTTTTCTTTGTTCTGTGACATTTCATTCAGATTTGGCTGAAAGATGGTTAACATTTGCCTTTGTTTTTTCTCTCTTTTTGCTGGTGTTTTTCAAGAATTTTTGGTAGCCACTGTCAAAAGGAGTGAGTAATGGAGCTGATTAATACCTAACCTGTGGCATGGTTTTCATAGTACTGCATTGGGAAGTCAGTCACAGATTTGGACTGGAAACCTACATCCTGTAGGCTCAGTCTATGTGCAATTTGAATCAAGAAATAAAATTTGCAACCTGGAGTGATATCACTCTTATGGACAACTGTAACAGTGACCAACTGCAGTGAAGGACAGCACTAGTGGACAGAGAAATTACATTATTTTATATGGTTATCTCTGCACTTTGTGAGACCATATGTGCAGGGAAGGCCAGCTTGCATAGCATGGTGGTGGCTCCATTTCCTTTCACAAAGGAAAAGCTGAACTTGACAGACACATCCACCTTATTGATTTTGCTATTCATACCAATATTTTTGCTCAGATGCTAGAATGTCCAGCTGGCATCAACAAACATCTAATGACCCTTCATCTTCCACTGAACAACAGACAAGATGTAACAGTTGTCAGTGCATACATCCTGACCTGTGATGCAGATGATGAAAGAATAATTCTATTCTAACCTTGATCAAGTCCTCTCTTCTTTCTTCAAAGAAGCCAAGATAATTCTCCTTGGTGATCCCCACCTCTTATTTTCTCACCTTCCTTGACATGTTGTTAAATTGCATTATTACAATAGGAAACAATTCACCTTTACATACTTGGTAGTCAGTAAATTTCTTATTCGCTAGTCCCTCAGTGATTCCTCATACCAGCCCCTTTAAGGGGATGGTCAAAGTTACAATTCCGGTTTGCTCTGCTTCTCTCTTGCAGAGCAGCACTGGATGGGAGCTCCACCTTCCTCTCTACTCCTGCCACAACCACAGTATTCTTGATATGAGTTCAGCAATAAAAGTAAATTATAACAGAAAATCTAGGAGTTGTATGCTCCTCTCACCCTCTTTTCAGGTCCAGTGCTGCCAGAAACCTGTCTCTGCTCCCATGCCTTCTGATAAGTAACAGCTGGTGTTTTATTCTCCTGCAGGTCCTATGGCTGGCCAATCAGCATTCTTGTCTGTCATCAGTCACAGGGAAGTCTGCAACCTGCCAGGCTGCTTGCCAGGGATTGCCACACACGGGGGTTTCCCCCTATGCCGTAAGCTACTGATGGTACATCCCAGATCATGCTGATTATTTCCTGTTGGTCACCATTTGTTGTACCGTGGAGATTGAGAAGGATCAGGAGAGGGTGAGCAGGTTTTCCCTCCACCCTGCTAAAGTCCCAAAATAGGGTAAGTAAAAGAAGCAACCAAGGGACCGGTTCAATATTGACTGCTTCAAAGACCCTCTTAAAAACAATCCTTTCTAACTGTACATTAGTGAGAAACTCTCCAACCTCCCTGATGACCTTGGCACCATTGATCACTGGGAGAGCCTGAGGCATGTGAAGAAATTCTAGGTATCTTCTCAAAGAAACAGCAGAATTGATTTGATGAGAATAAAGAAATTCAAGCTCTCATTGACAGAAAAAAGGAGACCCAGAGGAAAATTCAAAAGCAAAAGAACAAGCGGTGGGAGAACAAAGAAGAGAGATCCAAAAATCTCCTGACATGCACAAGATACATAGTTTCCTTACCACAACCAAAGTTATCTATGGGCCAAGCACACACAGAGATGTCCTGCTGAGATTCAAGAATGGAACAACACTCTTTAAACACAGTTTCACCATCAATGCATGTTGGAAGGAACACTTTCAAGAGCTTCTGAACTGAGATTCTAATTGCAAAGATAATACCATCAACACCATTCCACAACACCCCATTAAGGGATACCTTGCAAACCCTCTAGCCTATCAAAAGGTCTTGAAAACCATTGAGCAGAAGAAGAACAAACAAGCATGCTGTCCTGGTGGAATACCAGCTGATATTTATAAGCATGATTTAAAAAAAAGCTCTATCACCAACTACATGACATTATTCTGAAAATCTGGTAGAATTAATAGATGTCCAGTAATTTGAGAGATGCCAGTATTGTAAACATGTTCAAGAAAGGAGATAGATTGCAGCAATTACTGTGACATTGGACTCCTGTCCATAGAAGGGCAGATCTATGCCACATTTGCCTCAATAGACTGAGGAGATTCTATCTGAGTCTCGTTGTGGCTTCAGATAAACATGGTTTTTGTTGCTAGACAGCTTCAGGAGAAATACTACAAGAAACACCAAGGTCTTTACATGTCCTTCATTGATCTGACCAAGACTTGAGTCAAGCAATATAGAGGCCCTACAGAAAATCCTGATGATATTTGAATTCTGCCAAAAAAATTTACCATCACCAGACTTTTTCTTGATGACATGAGAGAAGCAACGTTGTAAGCAATGCTCAGAAATGGATCTCTTCATCACTGGAACTAAAGTCAAGCAAAGATGCATAATTGCACCAATACTTTTTTGCCTATGTTGCAGCTCTTCTGCATCTTGTTGATAGAATTGCATCTGGAGAAAGTATCCAGCATCACAAGGATGGAAATCTCTTTAACATAAACCAGTTACATTCCAAATCCAATATAACTAACACCTCCTTTACTGATCTTCAGTACACTGATGATTGCGTCATATATGACCACCTAATTAAAAAGTTCTAGGTCCCTCTCAGCTGCTTCTCTGAAGCGTATGAAATGTTTGGACTTGCTGTCAACTTCATGAAGACTAAGATACTTTATCAACTTACCCAAACCAACCAGTTGCTTCTCTGCATATTCCAATTAGTCCTTGAAGAATGTTGATCATTTCCCCTACCTGTGTAGTCACAGTTACTTTTCCAAAAGTAAATATAGACGACAATATTCAACACTGAATAAAAGCTGCCAGTGATGCCTTTGGATGTCTCCATAATCATGTCTTTGAACATGGCATCAGAACCCAAACCAACTTCTCATCTACCAAGTTGTTGTCACCCCTCCCCTGATGTATGGGTGTGAAACCTGGACAACCCATTAGAAACACCTGAAAGCCTTGAAATCTTACCATCAGTGATGACTTTGGAAAATCCTCCATATCAGCTGGAAGGACAGAAAAATAAATACCAGTGTCCTAGCTCAAGCAAACACCATCAGGTTGAAGGTATGTCTATACAGCACCAGCTCCATTGGACAAGACATGTCATAAGGATGCCTGACAGCTGGCTTCCAAAGCAGGTCCTATGCTCCTAAATTGCCAGTGGTCACCACTCTACAAGTGGGCCAAAGGAGAAATTTAAGGACACTTTGAAGCCCAATCTGAAGAAATACAATATTAACATTGATATTTGGGAGACTCAAGTAATGAATTATCCCCAATGGTGCCACAAAGTACAAGGGAGTGACCATTTTAAGCAAATTCACCTCACTATGGAGGTACATAGGTGGGGGAGTCAAAGAGCTATGACCTGACATCACCAGGATCCACTCCTTCCTTCTGGAACTTTTTTCCATGTCTGCAGTTGAGCATGAAGATCTCCATTCAGATTTGGCTGAAAGATGGTTAACCTCCAGACTCAATAATAACTTACCTATTTACTGGAAGACTGTCATTCTTATAATGAAGGACTACCAAAGATGATGATGTGGAGGGGGGGAGGGAGGAAGGCAGAGTCTTTCTTTGCTTTCTCTGTACTCTGGCAGCAACAACTGCTGCTGTGCTCCATTAGCATGGGCTTGGGCTGCTGCAGCTCATGGATATACTCATTCAACATTGGCTGCAGTAGTCCTACAGCACAGTCTCCCCAAGAGTCACCCCAGTTCTCAATTTGCTGTCCTCCCTCCCCACAAATATGCTACTGGGGTTAGCAATGCACCTCCAATGGCAAAGACTCTCTAGGTAGGAGGGATGCCATTCCACTTGCAACTTATTCTCCCCCCTTACGCTTCCCACCACAACACTAGATACTGGACACAAGGTTGCATCTGTCTGGCTCCTATGGGCAGGAAAGATGGCATTGAACCTACCACGGAAAAGACTCCAAGTTGGGTGCCATTCTGCCATCCCTTTTAAATCAGCACTCGAGGCTGGTACCCTGCTGTCTCTTCCCACCCCTCCTCCACCCAATTACATTACTGTTACACACATTTATACATCCAGATTGGGTTTGCATACATAGCCATGTAGCTATCTGGCCAGTGCAAAGTTTACTGCATGTGATCAGTTTGTATACACAGACTTTCTTGTCCACACTGCAGGGGTAATAGAATTATAACCCATATCTGAGGGTGTGTACAGTCATTCACTGCACCCAATCTGTGTTCATGAAATTCACTTTAAGCTTCATGGTCACAGTCCAGAAGCAGCATATACAGGCATTTGCCAGTCCTGTGAGCTGTGTGGGGAAACCAGACTAACTAACTCAGAGTAGGAGGAGGGGAAGATAGGAACAGGGATGGCTAGTCGATCTGTGGGGGAGTGGGGTTGGTAGGTCTGTGGGGTGAGTGTCCAGGTTGTGGAGGGGTGCAGGAGGCTAAAAGTAACCTTGTTGGGGGGTGGGGGGTGAAGGGGGAGAAACAGCTTTACGACTGGCATAAGCAGCTTGGCTTTCCCAGTCCTAAGGTGGTGTTCCAAATGCATATAGGCATTTGATAGATTGGGTTTAACCCATTCTCAATCTAATGGAGTTCACCTCCCCAGGTGAACTGAATTAGATAGAGCCCGCCATTTTTCCTTGGATTTAATCTTCATGAATGCCTACACCATTGGCATTTAGATCAACTTAATCCTAGTTTGGTCAATCTAAATACAACTTCTGTACATGTCCTAGGTGGCTAGACATCCACTTCTGTACATGTCCTAAGTGGGCAGTAGCCACTTACGTGGCTATAAATCTATGTAGCTAGCTTTTTAGGTGCTAGCCATGCAGAGAAATAAAATTCTGCCTTAGGTGCCTACACTCAGTGAAATTGGATCTTGAGAAACAAGAAACATAGAAATGGAGATTTGGATAATACCATATTTTAGATTAATTGCAAATTGTAGTGATTGTAGAACTATTTGGTTGTTGTTGTTAAAATTAATTTAGACTTCTGGAAAGCTGGTGAGGTATATTAGCAACTTTAATAAGACAGACAAAGGAACAAAATAGCATAGAAAGGGGTATTATTTTGAGATTAGCGTCTTCAATTTGAATTGTATCTTGGCATTCTTTCAGAGTCTACTCTTATCTCTGCCTGGACTTCCTGATTAACCATGCTTTGTCAAAGTAATGTATTGCTTTCATGATTAGTTATTTTCTCATTTAACCATAACCATATAGAAATAATATTCCGGCACTAAATGTTATCTACTAAAGATTACCCAAGAGTATCTTAAACTCTCTCTTATGCCTTATTGATTTCAGGGTCCTCAACATAAAATGCTTTAATCTGAGCCAAATTGGACCAAACCCAGTGAGGTGAGATATCAGCTGTGTTTAATTAATAATAAATGAGAAAATAGCTTGGCAGAAGGAAAAATCAAATGGATCCTCTTTCCACGTTTCAGAGTATAAGCCTCTTTAACTCAGCATCTTTGCTCACCCTTATCTAAGCACCACTATTCAGGTGCTATCACGCTTTCTCATCTGTGTATCTGGCTCTCATGCACTTCCATGTATATTCTTACCCAACTAGTCAATGCTCTTCTCAGAGAGTCTGAACCTTTCAGAAGCCTTGTTTTGGTTGGAAACATGTCCAAAATCCTCTTGCAAGTATCTTGAGTGAAGGGTGATGGTCATAGAATCATAGAAGTAGGGTCAAAAGGGACCTTGTAGA
>NW_017729033.1:81999170-81999433 GCF_001723915.1 Gavialis gangeticus | reverse complement strand
GGTTGCCCTTGAGCATCATCCCTGAAGCTGGCCCATTGCAGATCTGCTCCTTGATGATCTTCTCAAAGAGTTTCCCTTGAATTGAGGTAAGGATGACGGGCCTATAGTTGCCCAGGTCCTGTTTTAAAAATGGGGACCATGTTGGCTATCTTCCAATCATCTGGCACCTGGCCTGAGCCACCATGAGTGCTCATAAAGCCATGCCAAAGGCCCTGCAATAACCCCTGCTATCTCCCTCAACACCCTGGGGTGGAGAGCATCTG
>NW_017729033.1:81998613-81999125 GCF_001723915.1 Gavialis gangeticus | reverse complement strand
CTCCTCTGATCCCATTTTGCTGGCAGAGGATGTGTATTGCTCCTTGACATAGAGCACCACACCTCCACCTTTCCTTCCTTCTCTAAAGGCTATAGGCCTGTAAAGCCTATAGCCCCTAATGCTAACAGTCCAGTCGTGTGATGAATCCCACCACGTTTCTGTAAGCCTATTATGTCTGGGTCTGAACTGGCTATTCTGAGGTCAAGTTCTTCCTGTTTATTCCCCATACTACAAGCACTGTATATAGGCATTTAAGGCCCTGCCTAGCTGCGTGTGCCACCCCCTGATTTGGGAGACTGTTTGGACCCCTGTTTCTTACCTGGGCACTCCTTGCATTTGTCACCTGTCTTGCTTGGGTGGTGTCTCCTCATCTTCCTGCAGCCCCCTCCCCCCATGAGACTAGTTTAAAGCTCACCGTACAAGATGAACCAACCTGGAAAAGAACACACACTTGCCTTTACAAGAGAGGTAAAGCCCATCCCACTTCAGCAAGTCCCCCGCCCAAAAGCATG
>NW_017729033.1:81990016-81993613 GCF_001723915.1 Gavialis gangeticus | reverse complement strand
ATCAACTGCATAGGCACCGGTTGACCTTGTCAATGCAGGCCTCATGTCGCTGTCGCTGCCTACTCCCTGGAAAAAGGGAGGAGAATACCACCTGCACCCCTGCCTCCTTAAGCTTGTCCCCCAGAGCCTTGAAATCCTTCATAATGTGGTCAGGCTTTATGGTTTAAACTTTTTGGTTTAAACAAAGCTTAACTGGACCTATAGCCATAGAATTGTTTTAATTAGGTTTATTCTGTTCATAAACTAAGTATGGAATATTAGCAGCTGAACAGGAGTGACTTGCTCTAAGCTATATTGATTGTCCATTTGAAGGATGCCAGTTTCAGAGAGAATCCCAGAGGTGTGTTTATCCCTAGTTTCCTGTCACTGCATCTTGTCACTTTTCATGAAGTGCCAGGGTTTTAATTGCAGTTTCTTTTTTGCAAAGATTATAAAAGATTTTCATTCTTGATTTGCTGTTCTCCGCCTTGGTCTATGTGAAAGGGCAATCATTTGTGCTACTTTTATTTCCCTCTGCTGCTTTTCACTCTCTTGGTTTTAACATATGTCAATTCCTGGCTGTTCCCTCTCTACCCCTGCCTTTTGATCACTTTGTTTTTTATTTCATTTAGCTACTGGCATTTTTTTAATAGTGTGATGATAAGCCAGGTGTCATGCTTTCACTTTGTGTTCCTGGGGCTGAACCACCTGTTTGCACCGCTGTGTCACAAGAAGCCCCACAGTGTAATCACCTTCATTTGTGTCATCTATGACTTTGCCAAAAGTTCATGCCTACCGCTTTTAGTGTGTTTGCACCTAAATATTACGAAGTAAATGGGAATGAAAAGGTAGATTTGTGAATTGTTAAATTAAAATTTAATAGTAAACAGTGATGGCAAAACTGTTAAATAGAACTGGATGGAGAAAAAACTTTCCTATTTGACAAAAATTGGAAATCTTGATCACTTTTGCAAGTTGAAATAATAACATCAGTTCAGGTCAATCAAAATATTTTTTTTTCCTGACTTTAAAAAATCATGTTGCTTACATTACATATTGGGTGTGGGTGTGGGTGTGGATGTGTGTGTGTTTAAGGATTTTGTACTACCACTAATTTAAATTTCAGAGCAAAAAGTAATTTTGAAATAAAAAATTAAGTTTGTATTTTTAAAATAATATAGAAATGGGATGGTTCTGAATATTTTTAATCATTTTCCCCAGTGGAGAAATCTGGCAAAACCAGACTGTCTCCTGTGAAAAAATTTAGTTTTGATGAACTTGCTTTTTCAATGACAAACAAAAAATGTTTTTTTATCAAAAAAAATCCTGATTCATTGTACACTATCTTGCTTTTTAGTATAATGTTTGCTATGCATCTTCATCACTGTTTGTAATATCTTGAACTTAAACAATAAAGCATCCAGTTTTATATCTTTCTGAAAAACCTCATTAGGATTGCCTGGAAATTTCCATTTTGCTCTGGGTACATGTAATATCCTCCCTTACATGCTGTGAACTAGTTAAGTTTCTTACACAGTAATGAATATTTCCAGAATTATCAGATAACAGAAATCTAAATTCTTAAGAATTGGATTCTAATGGAATTAAATAAAATGTTGTGGTGTACCGCTCTCTCATAATTCTCCCAGGGTACTTTGGAAATGGAAGACTGCCATCTGAATGCATTACTATACCAACAACTATAACCGATATAATTTAGTGTTTCTTAGCACACTGTATTCACATTTCAAATAATTTAGACATAAATATGTTAGGATCTTCCCTTGAGAAATATTCAAATCTCAGTTAAATCAGTGGGATCTTCCCATTATCCTTAACAGGCTTCAAATCAAGCCCTTAATTATGGGCTGAATTTTCAAAACTTCTATGAGAGTCGGATACCTAATTGTCATTAAAATTAACTATAACTGATCATCTAAATCTACCAAGAGTATATGAAAATGACATACCATGTTTACTTAAATCTAAGATGAGGTCCCCTCCCTGATCAATGAGAGAAAAAGCCCCTTGTCTTACATTGAAGTACAAACAGGGGCTAGGGGGGCAAGGCTTCAGGTTTGATTTTGACTCAGAGCCTGGGGTTGGAATTGTAGCTGCAGTTGCTGCCCTCCCCCTGCCTTCCAGAGCCTATTTTCTACCTTGCTTTTGCTCCCCCCACAACTTACCTTCACTTTGCAGCTCTGGTTCCTGCTGGGGTCTGGTTCTGACTGGGGGCAGGGAGCAGGGAGTATATCCTGCCTCCAGCCTTAGCCCATCTGCACAACAGCAGCAGTAGCAGCAGCAGCTTTGGTCGCAGTCCCTGTGTTAGGACTGAAGCTGCCACCACTAGAAGAACTAGTGGGGTGGGGAAGAAGCAGCAGGGGGAACAAGTAAGGAAGGTAAGCACCTTGGGGGAAAGCAGGAGGGGCGCAATTGTGGGGTGATTGCATGTGGCAGGAGGTATAGATATCATGGGGGCAGGCATGATGTGTGCAGGAACCAGGAGGGGCAAGCAGCAGGGAAGGCAAGTGATGGGGAGAAAGGCAGCAAGGGGCAGGGGTCAAACCATTTGAGTCTCCAGCCACCTGCTCCCCCTCTAACCACCTATCCCCTTCCTGCTGCTTGCCCCACTGCAGTGGTGGAGGGGGACCAAATTTAAGTCAACCCTCCAAAATTAGATTCTATATGTAGAAAATTATAACCATTTATAAAGTGTCCATGCTGAGAATCTAATTACTGGGGGCTCATCTTAAATTTAGAGTCTTCTTGAATTTAGGTAACTATGATATACAAATGATTCACCCCTGCTTGAGATATTGATAGCTTCCTTCTGTTGGCAAACAATCTACAAATAGCTGTCTAACCTTCTATGTCAAAGACACTTCACAGAATACTAATTTACAGTCTTACTTTACAAAATAGGTTCTATTTAAATATTGTTGATTTATGTATTGCAAAATTTAATCCAATTTAAAAAGAGAAAGCTACACTCAGTACAATAGTCAGCAAGTATGTAAACATCATCATATGATTTACCAAAAACAATATGCACAATGGTTACAAAGATCTATTTTTTCAAATACCAATATAATTATATATTTGGGATTGATTTACAATAAAATGAAATTCTGTGCCAAGATGAAGTAAAAAATCAGTACTACTGAACAAATAATACACCACACCTAAATTTTATTATGAATTTTATTTTCTATTTTGTGCTATGCAAATTCTCAATGAAGAGATTATGATGTCCTCTAAAACATTTTTTAAATTATTCCAAAAATAATTCTTGCCTGAAAAATTGTTTGAATAATTAAATGAAATATTAAGACTGAATATATCCAATGTATTGATGCACTATTATATTAAACCAACTTATATAAATTTGTAAACTTGGGTTATAGAATTTGTTATATACATAAATGCAAAGTTAGGATTCAAAGTCAGCATTTAAATTGTGTTGCATCTGGTTTCATAACATAAATCATCCAACCAGAAACACAGGGTATGAACAGTTTTAAAAACTACAGTGACTCTACTGGAGTGGGGTCGGGATCCTGATAAGTGCCTGGGTGCCCATCCTTATCCTGCAGTAATTAATAGCTGAACAAGGGTAGC
>NW_017729033.1:81988529-81990005 GCF_001723915.1 Gavialis gangeticus | reverse complement strand
ACCATTTGAGTCTCCAGCCACCTGCTCCCCCTCTAACCACCTATCCCCTTCCTGCTGCTTGCCCCACTGCAGTGGTGGAGGGGGACCAAATTTAAGTCAACCCTCCAAAATTAGATTCTATATGTAGAAAATTATAACCATTTATAAAGTGTCCATGCTGAGAATCTAATTACTGGGGGCTCATCTTAAATTTAGAGTCTTCTTGAATTTAGGTAACTATGATATACAAATGATTCACCCCTGCTTGAGATATTGATAGCTTCCTTCTGTTGGCAAACAATCTACAAATAGCTGTCTAACCTTCTATGTCAAAGACACTTCACAGAATACTAATTTACAGTCTTACTTTACAAAATAGGTTCTATTTAAATATTGTTGATTTATGTATTGCAAAATTTAATCCAATTTAAAAAGAGAAAGCTACACTCAGTACAATAGTCAGCAAGTATGTAAACATCATCATATGATTTACCAAAAACAATATGCACAATGGTTACAAAGATCTATTTTTTCAAATACCAATATAATTATATATTTGGGATTGATTTACAATAAAATGAAATTCTGTGCCAAGATGAAGTAAAAAATCAGTACTACTGAACAAATAATACACCACACCTAAATTTTATTATGAATTTTATTTTCTATTTTGTGCTATGCAAATTCTCAATGAAGAGATTATGATGTCCTCTAAAACATTTTTTAAATTATTCCAAAAATAATTCTTGCCTGAAAAATTGTTTGAATAATTAAATGAAATATTAAGACTGAATATATCCAATGTATTGATGCACTATTATATTAAACCAACTTATATAAATTTGTAAACTTGGGTTATAGAATTTGTTATATACATAAATGCAAAGTTAGGATTCAAAGTCAGCATTTAAATTGTGTTGCATCTGGTTTCATAACATAAATCATCCAACCAGAAACACAGGGTATGAACAGTTTTAAAAACTACAGTGACTCTACTGGAGTGGGGTCGGGATCCTGATAAGTGCCTGGGTGCCCATCCTTATCCTGCAGTAATTAATAGCTGAACAAGGGTAGCTTAGTACTGTTTCATTAATGGCTGCCCTGATTTAGCTTTCTCTTAGGGTAAGAATTCACACATGGAGAATTACCACTGAGAAGGTAATGTGCACTAGAAGTTCCCACCCCCTCTTGTGCCACCCTATTTTGTTCATCTGCCCATACCCATCATCCCTCATTAGAAAGGTGCTAAAATACATGCCTAACATAAATTGTTGTTTTTTTTAATTTTGGCATGTCACAATAAATAAAGCATATGCTTATTAGATTATTTATTTGTAAATAATAATGGCTGCAAATGTGACAAAGTTTTGTCTTTAAACTATTTAAATCTAAGTAGGAAAGATTGCTTTTCTCCAGTCATGTGATGCCATACTTTATCTGAAAGATTTATTAAAATTTATTCATATAGAATTCATAATTTTGTATACCAGAACTTTC
>NW_017729033.1:81987938-81988518 GCF_001723915.1 Gavialis gangeticus | reverse complement strand
ATTCATATAGAATTCATAATTTTGTATACCAGAACTTTCAAAATACTGGCACGAGTATTACTGACTCCTTGCCATGAGTATACTAAGCACTTTGAATATTGCTTCCACCTTCATATGGTCATTTCAACTTCCATATCCTGGTCATCATTCTTATTGAAAACTGAGGCAAAGCAATCATCTATTTTGGGGGCTATACCTTTAATTTCTATCCAATCCTTGCTGTATAGTAGCACCATTTAATTTCCATGCTTTCTTCTATTTAGAAATAAAGAAAACATTTCTTTAAGTTCCTTTGTGTAGTCTAACTCAGCTTGACATTTGTCAATTCTCTCTTTATCCAGCTGATTGATCCCACTATTCATTCTTTATAGGCTCTTTACTTTCTCCTAATATTTATCTAGAGGTGATAATCTATCTGTTTAATTCCAGAGGCTTTACCTACAAAGTATTTCTTAACTGAGGTTGTAGGGGGGAGGGAAGTTTGCACTTTTATCTTAAAGAAATTCCAAATCCCCTCCATGGTGAAGGCCTTAAACTCCTCTAACCAGTTGACTTCACTGCCTAGTTTCCTTAATTTCTA
>NW_017729033.1:81978606-81987927 GCF_001723915.1 Gavialis gangeticus | reverse complement strand
AACATTTTATGAAATAAAAATCCTAACAAAAAAAAACAATATTAATTTACACTTCTATTTAATTTAAACCGAATCAATTCATGATTGCTAAAGTCAAGGTTATTTTCTATAACCTGCTTTTTATAATACCCTCAACTCTTAAAAAATGAAATCAAAATATCATCCTTTCTTGTTTATAGGATATCACATCCAGGAACATCTGGGCTCCAGCAGTGTGTGTATGGACACACATTCATTTCTAGCACTACACATTTCTGGGAAAAGTTTAGGACTAGAAATCTTCTTCACAGGCAGAGGTTATAGGCATTCCAGACTGCAGCTACCCCTTTCTCCTCTTAACTACATCCTTTCCCCAACTGGGTTCACCCCATTTCTTGAGAAGGTATGGGGGGCAGCTGTTGGTCCACTCATCCCAGTTCCCAGAAAGAGTGAAGCAGTGGGACAAGGCTCCAAGCCCCTTCCTCAAACTGGGGTCACTTTGGTCTGGGGGATGCACAATGAGTATTTCCCTGCCACTTTACTCCCCACATCCCTGGGAGGTGTGAAGCAGTCAGGAAGTATATAGGCGGTCATTCATGTACCAGAAACTCTCAAGAAGGAGAGATCTCCCTGACTGAAAGAGGAAGATCTTTCTCTTTGATTCAGCACATTTCCTGCATGAGAAACTGGAAGGTTTCTCTGGATGCTCCCAGTTTCTAGCAGGAAATCAGAATTTCTGCCATTAGAAATATAACACCCACCCATGCCCCATGCCACTATTAGTAGAATTTGTCCTCCAGGATTATATTTGGAAAGATAAGGTATCCCATAATGTTACAATGCTATACATCATTTACAGAGTTCTGAACTGTATGACAATCAGATCCCTTTAGCTATCTCCCACTGCAGCAGAATCTCTTTTGTCATCTTTCCCTAAAATAATATTCACTTAACCCTCAGTGCATGAACATACCTCACTATAGAATCATAGAATTGTATGATTCATAGAATCCTATAAATTTAGGGTTGGGAGGGACCTCAGGAGTTCATCTAGTCCAACCACCTGCTCAAAGCCAGTCTATTTCCCAACTTGATCATTCCAGACAGGGCTTTGTTGATCTGGGCCTTAAAAACCTCCAAGGATGGAGATTCCACCACCTCTCTGGGTAACCTGTTCCAGTGCTTCAATACTCTCCTAGTGAGAACATTTTTCCTAATATCCATCTTAAATCTCCCTTACTGCAACTTGAGACCATTGCTCCTTGTTCTGCTGTCTACCACCACTGAGAACAGTCCAGCTTCAACCTTTTTGGAACTAGCCTTCAGGTAGTTAAAGGCTGCTATCAAATCACCACTCAATTTTCTCTTCTGTAGACTAAATAAGCCCAGTTCCCTCAGGCTCTCCTCAGAAGTCATGTGTCCCAGCCCCCTAACCATTTTCACTGCACTCCACTGGAGTCTCTCCAACTTGTCCTTTCTGTAGTGGGGGGCTCAAAATGACACGGTATTCCAGATGTGGCCTCACCAGTGCAGAATAGAGGGGAATAATTATTTCCCTTGTTCTGCTGGCAATACTTCTACTTATCCAGCCCAGTACGCTGTTAACCTTCTTGGCAACTAGGGCATGCTGTTGATTCATATCCAGCTTATTGTCCACTGTAACCACCAGGTCCTTTTCTGCAGAGCTGCTGCTTTTCCAGTTGGTCCCAAACCTGTAGCAGTGCATGAAAATGTTCCATCCTAAGTGCAGGACTTTGCACTTGTCCTTGTTGAACCTCATGAAATTTCTTTCAGTTCAATTCTCTAATTTGTCTAGGTCACTCTAAATCCTAGCCCTATCCTGCAATGTATCTACTACTCCCCCAAACTCAATGTCATCTGCAACCTTACTGAGGGTGCGCTCCATCCCAATTTTCAGATCGTTAATGAAGATATTGAACAAAACTGACCCCAGAAACGACCCCTGTGCCACTCAACTTGATACCAGTTGCCAACTAGACATCAAGCCATTGATTACTAACCACTGAGCCCAGTGATCCAGCCACCTTCCTATCCATTTTACAGTCTCTTAATCTAACCCATACTTCCTTAGCTTGCTTGCATGAATGCTGTGGAAGACTGTATCAAAAGCCTTGCTAAAGTCAAGGTATGTCACTTCCACTGCTTTCCCTGTCATCTCGTCATAAAAGGCAAACAGATTGATCAGGCATGACTTGCCCTTGATGAATCCATGCTGACTATTCCTGATCACTTCCTTCTCCAAGTGCTTAGAGATGGATTCCTTGAAGACTTGCTCCATGATTTTTCTGGGGACTGAGGTGAGGCTGACTGTTCTGTAGTTCCCTGGTTCCTCCTTCTTCCCTTTCTTAAAGATGGGCACGATAGTTTCCCTTTTTCCAGTCACCTGGGACCTCCCCTGATTGCCACAAGTTTCCAGAATTAAACCCCTTTAGCGATCTCCCATCCCAGGAAAACCTCTTTCATCATCTTTCTCAAAACAGTATTCACTTACCCCTCAGTGCATGCACATACCTCAGTACTTTCTGAACTAAGTGTAAAGCACTTTTCTTTGATATTACCTTCTCTAAAGAAATATATATCAATGCACATGGATGGATGGATGGATGGATAAAATTTGTAATAAATTCCAAAACAGAACACTCCACTCCACACACTTTCATTCAGGGTAAAGAAGAAAACAAATAGTTAATATTAGTCATGTTAGAATGAGTGACTGACACATTCATACATTTCACCTTGTCTTTCTTCTATAAATTGAAAATTGAGGCTGATACCAATATAAGACTTTTTTTAAAGCAGGAAAAAGCTAATTATTACATATTGACATCCATCTGATTTAGCAGCAACATTGGAATGTTTGGATTCATGGCATAGATTTCTGAAATGTGAACACTGTCAGTTTTGAACATGCTTAGTTGTCATCTTTTGTTTCTGATCAGAAACTGCTGGTAGGTTTCACAGATATTTGGTTAAGTTAGAGACTTAGGAATGTTGAGTTCCATACCAGGTTCAGGAAAAAAAGAGGGCCCTAGTTTCTTATACCCTTCTTTCTGTTTCTAAGGCCCCCTTCTACATGTTACAGCTATTGCGCAATTACTTTGTTAATTGCGCAATGACTTTAAACTAGCTACAAGTGCAAAGTTACTATGATGTCTTAAAAAAGGTCCAACAAGCTATAAAGTTATTATGCTTGAAAATGCATAATAACTTTATAGCTGGTTTCTAGCCATCCTTAATTTTCACCTGTAGCCAGTCCTGCAGCTGAAATATGCTATCTCCCAGTTGCTGGGGAACACAATACACTCCTAGAGCTGGGAGATCAGAGCCAATGTGATCTCCCAGCTGAAGAGGTGTAAAGGCACTCAAGACAGCAGCTGGGAGGTTGCAGCTGCTGCAATCTCCCAGACAATGAGATTCTCAGCTGCAGGGCACTCCATGCACCCCCACGGCTGGGAGATGGCAGTAGTTCCCCAAGGCTACGGGGGTGAGAGTCCCTGATAGGGCTGCTGATCCTGGCTATGCATGACATGCAACCAGGACTGAGAGTCCTGCACCTAACAGGACTCTTTGTCTCAGCTGTACATGGTTCCTACAGCTGGGAGCACCATCAGCCCAGGATTGGGCTCCCCCTGCTTTTGCAATAAGGTGCAACTGGATATAATGCATGATCCCACAATTATACCGCCTGCCATTCACTTGTGGTATGGCAGGAGGTGCAATTGTGTGCGTCACTCATTAGATCCAATCACACCTTCACTGGCACAAATTGAGGGGGCCTCAGAAGCTGAATCCAGTCAATCTCATCATTATTCCCTGTTCCTCATCTGAGTCCTTATCCTAATCACTACGATTCAGATTTCTGTCCCTGGTTTTAGTCTCTTCCAATCAAATACCAGAACCAGCCTCCCACTTCCCTCAGTTTCCATCCTCAACTCCCAGTTTAAGGCTTCTTTCCCAGGCAATCCTATTCCTTCTCATCCTGGCTCCTCAAATAACCTGTCTTATGTGCTCTTTTGTTGCATCCTTCAATCTACATTCCATAATATTACTAGAGGAGGTCAGTCTGTCTCACTAGATTTCTTATAAAATATTAGTTGCCCATGCACAGACAGAATATTCCCTCATCAATCCAAATTCTTTTGTGTATTACCTAGTTTCATTAGTTCCCAGCCCACCTAGTTCCAGTTGTTCCTCAACAACTCCCAGTTGAAGTTTCCCTCTTTCCCAGCCTCCTCTAGTCTCAGCTTTTCATGTCCTAGTTTCTTGTCTCACTCCAATTGCTCCTATAAGACCATCTCCTATCCTTTCTCCATAGGGGTCTTCATGCTGTCTGATCATTAAGAATAGGCTCTCTGCTTTCAATTCAAATGTAAAAAGACAGGCAGCCTGCAATATCTCAGAGCTGCAATTTCAGAAAAAAACCATATAAAGCTTGCACAGTTGGGACAAGCCCAGTATGGACCGAATCTTCAGGAAATGTAGTGATTAAAATCTAATAAGTTTCCACTAAATATGCTCATGCTTCTGCTTTTAAAGGCTTGAAACATGGCCACATTGGAATACAGTTTAAGGAGATCTCAGCAAGTACATCCATGTTATAGAAGAACCTCTCTGCCAATTCCAATTCCCAGTACAAAAGCATGAGGCCATTACAGGAAGCTCAAATGAAAAGGAGCACAGAAGTATTCTTTTAGAAACATTTTTCTTAGTCTTATTTTTAAGAAAGCTGAACTGTTTGAGGTGAAATTAAATAAGCCAGTCTGAAGCAGACAACTGGCATAGAAGATTTAAGCCCATATGCTTAAATTAAAATTGCCAAAGTTAAAGCCATTGAAAACAAGGTGGCATGTCAAGCAACTGAATTATATCAGAACTACCTACCTATAAGAATGGAATATATGGACAGCCCTACTCAGTTTATTCTTCATTATTCCAGTACCACAGAGTACACAGACTAAGTACTAAGGTGAAGATTCACATTGTGAAAAGGTAGACTCTAGTACTGGAAGGCCATCACACCTGACATTCTGTCATATAATTTGATAGCTTTCAGGCATGGGAGCCTAGCTAACATGCTGCGGCTGCTGCTGTTGCTGCTCTGTGTGTGTGCGTATGCATGCATGGACATATGTGTATCTATATGTATATGTGGTGGTGCACAAGGCAGCAGTGTACATTACCTAAAACTGGAGCTTGGTCAGCCAGAGAAATCCTCGGGCTGCTGGCCAGGCTTCCTGCTATGGTTGCAGCTCCCTGAGGCCCCCAGGTAAGGTTGATGGAGCCACGCAGGGTAACCTGCCATGTGCCAGAGCACGTGTGGCATGGTCGTTCCCTGGGACAAGTAGTATCAGCACACCTTAAAGGTCCATGCTTATCTGGATGTGGTCTGTGAGACTATTCTAGGTTGTGCCAGGGTCTAATTGACTTCAGCCAATCTATAGCAGCATTCAGGTTGAATAGAAGCATCTTCTGCACCCATTTTTTTTACTATCCCATCCTTGGTATCTGAATGAAGTGGGCTGAACCTCAGATACATAGTTTATGACAAGGAAGATCTTGTTATTGGATTTTTCTCTGATTCTCCTGAACAGTTTAAGACATAAGTCTTTTCCAAACAGACTTTTAACCTATTTTCAAAGAAGTTGGTTTCCTTCCCATTCTTGTGTTTGTTGTAAATATGTGTGTTAAAGAAAGAACAACAATTCATACATCTGTTCTCATTTGCCATTTAAATAAACACAAGGGAAGAGTTCAGATAAGGGTGGGGATTGACTTTGAAAGGGGCTGTAGTTCTAGTTGGCTGATGTGTTCTAGCTGTGATCAAATTACCTAACTGATGTGGAAATGTATTGCATCCTTTGAGGGCTGATTAATAGAGGTCAGATGTCTGAAAGAATCCTGTACATTTTTTTTAAAGGAATTTAAAGTCAAAATGAAGTAAAGTGTGTATATGTGTGTGTGTGTGTGTGTGTGTATGTATGTGTGTGTATGTGTGTATTGGGGTGGAAGGGAGACTACTTTTGTTGTTTAGCAAGAATATTAAAGACACAGAAAAATTATGAACAAAAGAAGATCATAAATTCTGAGTTAAAAGAATAAAAACATACACTTTCCAATGCCATAGTTGAACATTAAAAAATATGGAGTTACTAAAATAGCAGAGAGAATTTAAAAATAAGACAGAACTAAAGAGTGCATAGTGTTTTACATGGCCCAATCTGAGATGCTAAAATACTGTTTATAGCAAATGTCACAATGTCTTTGTAGCAGGTGAGAATCCTCCCTCAGAACAATGCTATTTTAATCCCTTTCAGTATGTCATCAGGTCATTTGCATTTGCTCTTCTGATTTGGTGCTGATCTGATTTTGGAACCTCTTCTAACTCATTCTTGAAAAATATAACAATGTAACAGCCCTATAGCACTCATAGAGGTGGACTATTGAGCTTAGGTAGGAAGGAAATCACGGTGGCATGTTTTGTACATTTAAAGGAGTGTATGAACTTACACTCACTGCCCATATCCTATGACATAATTTATAGGTCTGTGCGAATAGGGAACTGTTCGATTCGGGTTCATAGTCGACTGATTCAGATGCAAGTGATTTAATTCAGAGCTCTGAATTGGCTTCCCACTTCGATTCAACTGAATCGGTCTGAAGCTTCAAAGCTGCTTTGGAGATTCGGCTGTAGGGTATAATGGGGAAATCAATGACATATCTATAAATTTGTGTTTTTTGTCAGATTTGGATGAAAGTTGCTGGGGTGGTAGCCTCTGCTGAGAGCATAATATGTGCAAAGCTTCAAAGTTATAGGTGCAGGGGTTTAGGGGAAACTGCACCCCAAATTCTTGAAAGCAAAACTCATGTCACATGTATGTATTAAGCCACAGTGGGGTGAAAACTGCATGGATGGTAGCCCCTGCTGAGGCCATAAATGTTGCTAAGTTTCAAGGAGATAGATGCAGGGGTTTGGTGGAAACTATACCTCAAGCTGCAGACAAGCAAAACTCATGACATGGGTGAGACTGTGTGTGTTAAGGCACAGAAGAGTGACAGCTGCAGGCCTGGTAGCCCCTGCTGTAGCCATGAAGACTTACAGATGTCAAGGAGATAGGTGCAGGTGTTCTGGGGCCTGCACCCCTAGCGGCTGACAGGCAAAACTCATGACATGGGTGTTTGTGCAACTGACTGTCCCTGTCTTGGAGCAGAAGCAGTTCAGCTCTGTATTGATCATTTCCTCTCCTTAGTTTGTGTTTTTGTAGGTGTTAATCCTTGCTCATTAATTCATTATCTAATAGCTATTAACTAGCTACTGTGTATTGAGCTGGTCCCTGAATGAATCATGATTGATTGGTAACACAGTAGCTTAGCAGCCAGACCTGCAGTAGTCCCCCCCTCAAACCCCCATGCCCCAAGACAAATACAGTCACACAAGCACCCAGGACAAATTTTTGCCCATCAGCAGCCAGAGGTGCAGGGCCTCAGAACCCAGAACCCCTGCACCTATCCCCTTGACAGCTGACAGGCTTCATGACTGCGGCATGGGCTAGCAGGCCTGCAGGTTTCACCCTGGTGTGCCTTAACATACACAGTGTCACCCATATCATGAGTTTTGCTTGTCCGCAGTTTGAGGTGAAGTTTCCTAGAAACCCCTGCACCTATCACCTTGAAACTTTGGCAGGCATTGTGGCCTCATCGGGGCTACCATCCCTGCAGTTTTCACCCCACTGTGGCTTAACATATACACAATATGAGTTTTGCTTTCAGAAATTAGGGGTGCAGTTTCCCAGAAACCCCTGCACCTATCATCTTGAAATTTGGTAGGTATCATGCTCTCAGCAGAGGCTACCATCCCTGTAAGTTTAATATTAATCAGCCAAAAGACAACAAAGTTATAGATATTTCATTGATTCCCCATTATACCCTATGGCCAAATCTCCAAATCTTTTCTGAATTGATTTGGAAGCTCTGACTCGATTCAGAAAGCCTAAAGCTTCCCACAATTTGATTCAGATTCATAGATTCAGCCTCCAAATCATCTGAATCATCTCTGAATCTGAATCATGATCTGAAGCTCTGCACAGCCCTAATAATTTAGGTATAACAGAGCTGTTAAAACATCACTAGTCTCATACTTTAGAAAGGTGATTGTCATTTGGCTTTGGTTATAGTAAATTCTATATTAGTATAAATAACTTTTGATTATATTTTGGTTATAATAAAGTGGAAGCCAGCATCCTTGAACAAGATGTGGGCCAGAACAACCCAGCTCTCGTCCAAAGTGGGGGCAGTGGCTTTTGTGGCATGCTAGTGGGAGGGGAGGGGATTGTATTTGTGCTGAGTGTGACAGGGGACAATCCCCCTGGCCAGGCCACAGTGCTGTCCAACCCAGCTGTCTAGGGCAGTTTGTCCAGTCTTGCCTTCTACACCTTGTTGTTAAGATACCAGTTATAATAATGAGGGAAGCTGCCCATTTCATGCCACCATATCTAGGGGTACACACATGATCCCAGCCTCCCCTTATAGTGTCTCATGCTTCACAGATGTTAACTGAGAGTGGGCATAATATGGTCCATGGGCCAGATCTGGCCTACCGGCCCATTCTATCCAGCCTGTGGGGCCCCTAAAAAGTTTAGAAAAGTAGTATTTATCTGCCCCTGGCTCCTGTCAAAAATGACAGGAGCCAGAGGCAGTAGGACACAAGGGATGCCATGGCAGGCTCCTGCAACAGCAGGGCCCTCCTGGTCTGCCACCCCCAGCTGGAAGCCCCTGCCTCGTAAAGGCTTCTGGCTTGGGACCATGGAACTGTTCATGCCTGTGCTGGCATGGGAAATTCAGGTAAGAGCAGAACGGGAAGGCAGGGGAGGGCCACAGGGATCACCTGTGGAAAGCCTTTGACACTGTCTCTCACCCCATTCTTATTAAAAAATTAGGCTACTGTGGTGTCAACGCCTACACAGTCAGATGGGTCACAAATTGGCTGGAGGGCCACACCCAGAGAATGGTGGTGGATAGGGCATTTTTGACCTGGAGGGATGTGAACAGTGGGATTCCCCAGGGCTTGGTCCGCAGGCCCGCACTATTCAACATCTTCATCAGCAACTTGGATGAGGGGGTGCAAAGCACTTTGTTCAAATTCACAGATGACACTAAGGTGTGGGGAGAAGTGATCATACTAGAAGAGAGGAACAGGCTACAACTAGATTTGGACAGGTTATAGAGGTGGGCGGACGACTATAGGATGGGTTTCAATACTGACAAATGCAAGGTATTACACCTGGAGAGGAAGAACCAGCAGCATACCTATAGGCTGGGGAACTC
>NW_017729033.1:81969279-81974693 GCF_001723915.1 Gavialis gangeticus | reverse complement strand
TGATCTGCTCATGTCCCTTCCGACCCTAGAAACTATGAAGAGGGCAAACTTCCGCCCTTAGGACAACACATCTCTTAGCCCTGGGTACCTTAGGCCCTTGGATCATCACCATTCTTCTAGGCAGCAAAGTAAGTAACACCTAGTCTCAGGTAGCTCGCTTGGGCTCCTTTCCTTGGCAGTTGCTAGAGATAAAGTGTGTTCCTTCTAGCTCCAGCCCTAGGCTTATATATCCCTCAGGGCCCTGCCTCCTCCTGGTCAACTGACCACCAGCAGGTGAGGGCCAATTACCTTATTAGGCCATTTCTTAGGCAACCTACATCTGTGGAGCTCTGCCTAGCCTTCTGAGCAGCCTGACCAGGCTTCTTCTGCCCTTTAAAGTAGCAGGCACATCTTGGTACCCTGCTATACTGAGATAAGCAGCTACTTCCCCCAGCCCTGAGGTCCCCAGTTGAGGGCAGGAGTAGCTTTCACTGGTGGGAAACTGCATAAGAACTGCCTCCTCACTACTGCCACTTCTACTGGCCTCCCATCACTCTCACTTCTGAGATGCAGTGCAGCTCCCCACTGCCTAGAAGCTCTTTCCATGACATAGCTAGCGATTAAGGGGTTGGGTGAAGGGGTGCAAGAGAAATTTCCAGGTGTCCAGACCTAGTGCAGATCTTTGCTGCCTGGACCCAACTCAGGGACAGTGTGGGCACAAGCTCAGCAGTAGCAAAGCTGGCTCTGTTAGTTGAATTTGGTCTGTGGGCTGACTTCTCTAGTAAAGGATCACAAGGTGCTATTTTACCCTTAAGATTGGTTTCAGTGACAGAGAATCACCAGGTATCCTGCTATCCTGAACCAGCACAAGGAATCAGGGATTGCTGGAACAGTGCTACAACAGATGCCTAAGGGCACTGACAGAAGTGATGTTTTGTTGTGTGAATGGCCCCATGAAGTGCTCTACAGTTGTGTCCTGACAGAAATGCTTCAGAGCATTTTAAAAGTGCCTAATCCTATGACAATCTGAACCCTCGTTACATAAAGGTTCAGATGAAGGCACTCCAAAGAGAAGCATCTTTATTAACCTCTGACAGTACAACCCTGGTACTGTCTTTAGAAGGAGAGGGGGAGAAAGAAGGGGAGGGAGTTCCATCTGGGGATGCCCAACCTGCTCTGGAAGATGGGGTGGGTGGATTGGAGTCCCCCAACCTCTAGGGTGTTCCAAACCACCTGCCCCACCCTCATGAATGACTTATGCCCCAGGTGGCTCGGGGGAATAGTGGCTGCATGAGCGAAGTGGCAGCAGTGGGAGAGGCAGGAGCACGGGAGCGGGAAGTGGAAGAGTTCCCACAGACACTGCCGGTGCTGTCAATGGTGGGCAGAGGTAGGACTGAGAGCTGACCAAGGGTTGGTGACTACCCACAGTCACTGCAGGGAGCATCAGTGGTGAACAGCGGGGGTTGCAGACTGCCCACAGACACTGCCAGTGGTGTTGGCAGCAGGGTGGCAAGCAGCGACCACCCACAGGCACTGCTGACAGGCTTTTTGTAGGGGGTGCACTGCCACATGCAGGGGGTGCACATGAGCCCGCATGCACCCCCTATGTGTCGTCCCTGCCCAGTCTCCAGCACAGGTTGGGCAAACCCCAAACCAATCTCTCTCGCTTCTCTTCTTCCCCTCTCATCCTGAAGACAGCATTGGACTGGGGGCTGAGACTAGGGCAGAGAGGCTGAAGACACATCCGCTGAAAACTGAAGCTCAGTTTCCCAACTCCCAGTAAATGTCTGTTGGGTTGCGAGGGATTGCTGTAATTTATGACATTTCATGTGAAGTGCCATGAGTTATAGTGGGGAGCTGCACATTAGGGCTGTGAAAAACAGCACGGTTTTGTTTTGTCTTCCATTTCACCATTTTGATGGGACAGTGTTTTGTTCTGAGTTTTGTTTTGTTTTGAAGCACTGTTCTGTTTCATTTCATTGAAACTGTTTTGCTGTTTCAATGTTGTTTCAATGGTTTGCCCATAGGCTATAATGGGGCAGCACAAAACTGCCTATAACTTTGTCATTTTTTGGCAGATTTGGATGAAAACAGCAGGGATGGTATCCCCTACTGAGGGCATGAAGTTTGTCAAGCTTCAAGGAGATAGGTGCTGGGTTTTCAGGGATATTGTACCTCAAATTCTTGAAAGCAAAACTTGTTTCACTTGTAAGTGGCAAGGCACAAGGGGATGACAACAGCAGGCATGGTAGTCCCTGCTGAGGCCATTAAGCCTCCCAGCTTTCAAGAAGATAGGTGCAGGGGTCTCTGGGAAACTGCACCTCAAGCTGCTGACAAGCAAAACTCATGACATGTCACTGTGTGTGTGTGTGTTAAGGCATGCTCTCACTGGCACTGGGGCCTCTACATGACACGGTAGTGTGCCCCAATGAGGCTTTCTCCTGTCCTACAGCCTCAGCCCAGTCCAGCACTTTAAATAACAACATGTCAAAAAATAACTTAGTGAGCAGCAGCACAGCAGCACCATTAGCACCTCAGGCAGCCAAACTTTAAAAGCCCTTCTTTCCTCTTCTGTAGGAGCTCCTTCTCCAGAGTATGTGTTAAGGCATGCCCTCACTGTGTCCTTCCCCCCTTCCCCCTCCCTCTCCTTACTTTTTGATTCCTTGCAGGAAAGCCCAGCTTCAGCTTGAAAATTCAAAACATTTTGAAAGTTTCAAAATGTATTGACTGCCCTTGTTTCATTTTGAGGCTGTTTCGAAGACCTTCATTTTGTTTCGATTTCACTGTTTCAAGCTCGAAATCAATCAAAACAGCATCAAAATGAAACAGCCAGTGAAATTTTTCACAGCCCTACTGCACATCTGTCAGAGCCCTAAAAGAAATGTAGGCATGATTCCTTAGGAATAATGCAGAGACTGGGAGGTTGTGGGCTGTTCGTGTAGTTCTGAGAAAGCGTAGAAATTCACGTAACATGCTTGAAAATGGATTGATTCCTACCACAATGATGTAGAAGCTTGATAAATTAAAGGAATTGTTGCTCTTAATGTGTAAGATCTTTACCTTCATGTTTAGGTTCTCACTGTTGCATTCTTTGCTGATAATAAATTTCAGATGAAGGCAGGAAGAATTTTGTGTGTGCAAAGAATGCTTGCACAGATTTTAAGCCCTGCCTTCTCCTGCTTCCATTGTAATTTCTCAAAAAAAGAAAGAAAAAAGACAACAATAAAAAACCTTTAAAAAACCCCACTGAACTATTTGTGACGGCCAGAACCAGAAGGTTTAATAAGCAATAAATATGTGCTTCTTAGAGGCCTTTGGTATTTTGCCTAAACGGGTAATATTAGTTAATATAAAGCTTGTAAGTTTGTAAACCGCAAATGTAACTTGTCTGTCATAAGTTTAATCAAACTGATTAAATTAACTTCGTGGAACTGACTGGGCCCCATACGCAAAGCTGTAGATGTGAGATTCGCTGACCTAACTGTTTCTGCTCAGGGTTAAGCTTTGACGAAAAAAAATGGATCTAACTGCTTGGCACACCGAACACATTCCAGGAAAGCACATCCCAAGAAAGCATATTCAAATGAAACCTAAAAGGGATTGGGACTTAGGCAGATGAATGTCAATTTCAGACCTAAAGGTGCTGCATTATAATTTGCTTACTGGATAAACCCGAGTCTGGGTAGTAACCTTTTATGATAATTTTAACACTTTTCAATCCCATAGGGTAACAGCTATAGGGCAACATTATGAGTGGCTCTAAAGCCAACAGATTAGCATAAGACTAGGTATAAAAAGCATGTGCATCAGGTAACCAGCAGGAAGGAGGGAACAGAATGGTCATTTTTGTTCCATGCTCAGACCCCGGACTCCTGGTGTGAGTGAGGATTGGCTCCTGATCAAGGGACCTTCCCTGGTAATCCTTCTGACAGCATCAATCGGGGACGTCCGACTTTGCTGGAATCACTTGACTTGCACCTGGCATTGAGGGACTATCAATAAGTTGCCAACCCATGTCTGTCTATCTGTTGTTTTGAACAGCCAAGTGGCTAATACCTTTGCAGTGCTCATTTGGCTTGCGACAGAATTGATCTATCTATCTGTTGTTATTATCTGTTATTTACTATTAGCTCTTTAATACTGAATTATCTACTTATCGCATTTATCTTTCTGTTAAATGTTGTGTGTGTAAGCTATAATAAATTTGCATTCACTTCACTCCCAACTTTGCCTCCTCAATCTGAAACTGAATCAAACAGCCCAGTTGGCCTGTGATAAAATTGATACACTCACAATGCCCAGCTGGCCTGTGACAACTATTACTTTCCTTATTTTGTGGGGGGTGGTCATTTGCCTTTATATAATCCATAAGGGGAAGTTTACATTATCCAGTTGACTTCCAGCATGTGTATTTTTAGATACATGCAGGATTGTCAATGAGAATGGCTTTTTCTATGTAAAACATGTTATTTGCTATTTTGCTTAGTAAATGTAAACATCTTTTTTACTTCTGTTCTCTAAATATATATGTTTAGATGGAATGCAGCGTTTTCCTTATATCTTAAATTTAGTCTGGAAATAAGATAAAAACACAATACAAACATTGCTTTTTCACCCCTTTCCCCCCCAAATATGCAATGTATTACTGCAATCAGATATTTCAGTCACTCTAAATTAGCCTCAGAAAGAATGAAAATTGCTCGTTCAGACACAAGAGATTTCAGAGTTCTTATTAAAGTAATTTTAGTGACTGTATAAAAAATTTTCAGTACTCATCACTAGCTCACATACAACCTTGGATATTATGGGAGAGGCCAAGAGGAGGAGAACAGAATATGATTATATTAGTCTTGACTTTGAATTTATCTCTTTTTTTTCTTCCGGTGCCACAGTATCATTTACATCTCTTCTGACAGCCATTGGGATTGGGCTGAAATGGCCTTCATGAAATTTGCGATCTGAAAAATGAGGATGATGCTGATACCTTGCAGACTAGATACTCCAACTGATACAATCATATAATAATGACTCAGTATATAGAAATAATATATGTATGTACATCCATTACTTTACAGCATACAGAAATTAAGGTAATTGAGTGGCTGTTCAGACTAAACAGGATATTTGGAATCTTTACAGGACTCTCCTAGATATGCTCCACACTATATGATTTTATACTACGGAGTTCATCTTGTAATATGTTGCCTCTTATCTGCACCCCACATAAAGCCTTTCTGCAGAATGAATGCCTGCTGCCTAGCAGAAAAATTGATGATGCCTGTTCTGGATAGTTGCAACCAGCGGGGTGCTGCTGCTGAATACTGAGTCATCAGTTTCCCTGCTATGCTACATAGCAGCTGTTCCATTCACTCTGTGCAAAACATTCTTTCCAGATGGTATGGGGTGGGGAGTGGAGGGGGGGGGGGGAAGGGGGG
>NW_017729033.1:81943520-81969137 GCF_001723915.1 Gavialis gangeticus | reverse complement strand
GGTGAAATTAGTTTCTTCATTATGGTTGGAGTTGGGGTAGTATTCTGTTACAATTAGATGCACGGTTGGAAATGGGATAGTATTCTGTTACAATTAAATGTAATAGTATTATGTAAAATGAGGTTGCTTAACGTGGGATGGATAGTTCACAGGCTCTTCACAGGTCCTGTAAATGCAAGCATTTTCAGCAGAGAAAGATGGAGAATAAAATAAGCTGCTAGTTTTGGCACAATGACAGATTACATATGTGTAGTGGATAGCCCATCACCAACAATTCTTAGAAAGGCTATTTTGTGTTATCATGTTGCAATAGCCGAATGCACTTTTTGCTTAAGTTGGGTCTAATCAATAGAGTAAAGAGTCTACAATAGACTTTTCTCTCTCTATCAAACAAATATTTTGGCATTGTTCTATAAACATACTTCACAATTTTCTTCAAGTCAGAGCTCTGTGCAAGTTTGTCCAAATCTGCCCAATTCTGAAGAGCAAATTTACTGGAAGGAATATCAGCAGCCATAAGAATCCTCTCAAGCTCACAAAAACCAGAACAATATTGCTTATGTAGAAAATATGAAGCCAAAACTTACAAAGTCAAATGCATGTAGCATAATGATATTTGCACTTAGTATATGTAAAATTATCTCCTTTCTCCCTTGTTTTCTTCTTCAGAAGAAAATGAAGCATGAGCTGTCTTGAGCAGACTGCAGAAAACCTAACATGGATATTCATATTCATTCTTGAGCGAAACTCATTAAGAGGGTGAAGTTACATATTACATTTAGATCATACTAAATCTGTAGAATGTTAAATGGTGTTAAATATAAAATGTGTTGTGGGCAGTCACACGTAAAGGGCTAATACCATTTCTGCACAGCTCTGACTTACCGCTGAAAGGCTGGTGAGCAGTGGCATGGCTAGGAACTAGCACTCCTGGACTCATTGGCGATGCTTAGGGGGTGCATGTGGGTGCATGTGCACCCCTGAGCTTGGCGGTGCACCCTGTGCAAAAAGCACCACCAACACTGCCAGCAGTGCTTGCAGGTGATCACCCCCTATGCCACTGACACTGCTAGTGGCATCTGCGGGTGGTCCCTGATCACCGCTGGCCACCACTGACACTGCTGGTGGTATCTGTGAGCGGTCACTGACTGCCAGTCAGCACTTGCCACCCTCCTGCCACTGCTTACACCACTGCAGCAGCTTGCAGGAGATCCCTGCTTGCCACCACCATGCCCTCACTGCTGACACCGTTGCTGCCACCTGCAGGTGGTCTCCATGCCCCCCCAGCCTCCAGGGGCACGCAGCATTCATGCCTAGAGTGTATCCCTGCTCTGAATGTGAGGACAGAGCTGAGGGGGAGGGAGCTGGGCACAGTTTATCCTAGGTTGCTGGAGGACTACAAATTGCTTGTTTTATCTCTGTAGAGCAGACTGAAATTACCATAACACAAGCTAGGTAGCATGACCCAGAGTTAACCTTCACCTGAAGTGGAGTAACTCCTGAGATGCTCAGAGCACATTTAGCATGAATTAAACTTTAACCTGCAGGTGCTCACATTTCACTTAAACCATCTTAGTATGGTTTAAGTGCAACATGTAACTTCCCCCTCAAATTTTCCAGGTAAGGTCATTTAAATGACTGTCAAGCACAGTTTTGTTTTGTTTTCCCCCTGAATAGATGTTCTTATTAGGCATGCACCTAAATATTTTTTTAAAATCCCAACAGTATCTATAAGGCAATCCTAAAGTCAATCACTAATCTTTGAGGTATGCACAGACCATGTGCATAACCTGAAAATATTTCTTTTTTTTTGTTTGTTAGTTTGCCATAGACAAAGTCAAGGTGAAATATATTTAAAAGGCCAATAATTACCAACAGCTTTGAAATGAAGAGGGAATGGCACGATATAAAATTCATAAACTTTAAAGACAAATAGGATAAAAAGGATTGAAAAAGTTCATGTTTAATTGATTTGTTCATTTTCTATGTGTAAAATTTATTCAGAGGGCATAATGCATTTTTTACTATCTCAGATGGACAGTATTATCTCAAGAATTAATAAAATTACACAAAGCTTCAAAAAAGTGCAATAGACCAATATTTTGGTTGCCTAGTGACCTGATTGCTTTTCAAACTAAGAAAAAAGAAAACAAACCCTGTATTGTGTATTATATAGTGGTGAAATGTATACATAAAATATTACCTTAGCTGACTGGTATGTGCAGTTCAGCCAAATTCTTCATTAATTACACTTGTAGTGAACAGGAACCCAACATCATTACTATAACAACTAGAGATATTGTGGATTTTTTTCCACTAGGTCTTAAAAGTGATGAATACTGTCTACTGCATTTTTTCAAATGTTTAGATTGACTATGACTCTGATGGAAGAATAGCAAGTTCAGCAGCTACAAGCACAGCCATAGTGAAACACAACACACATGCAATAGAGAGACATAATTTATTTTTTTTCCATGAAAACAGTGAGAAATACAATTTAAGATCAGTTCTTTGTCTACCCAGAGGCCTTTATGGTTTTTTTTTAAAACTTACAATGAATTACGATATCTGTTTAGGAATCTTCTATAGCTTCCTTCATGAAATATGTATTATATACATTTTCTCATATTTACTGTTGCATTCTTTGTCAGCATTGTAATATTCTTCTGATTCCCTAGTCTAAAAATCTCAGAAATTTAGCATGTTAAAACTTCATATTCAGACCAAAGCCAGACTAAAAACACTTCCATTCCCTTAATACTCATTTTTATTTGCATACATATGTTTGCATTAAAGCAGATTCATAAAGTCAATTTACTGCTATGTCACATGCTATTAATCACTGTTTTACCAGATCTAAGCAAATCTTGAGTAATGGAAACAGACCCTCTTAGCAAGTTTACTGAGACTTGTGCTTTGTATTTACTTGAGTGAACCTGGTTCAATTACTACTACCCAAGATGAAAATGATGTTAAAATACGTGGGTTAGTGTTGGGGTGCTGTTGTACCTGTGGTGGTCCAGAAAAATGCAGGTCTGATTGAGGAAGGTTATGTGGTACCCAAAAGCTTCTTTATGCCCCTCCCAACCTACCTTAAACCCACAAAAATCATTGTTTCTACTTAACACAGATGCATTTCAGCCCCCCAGTGAGTCAAACCTCACCGATTTGGGCTGATTCTTGCTTTGAGGTTTAAGTCCCAGAAATGGAGAAACACTTAAGTCAATTCAGATTGGCTTTTGTCTGTTTCCATTAAAGTTCCTTTAAATGAAATTCCCCGTTGACTTACAGAGTTTGCCAGTCTTCTGAGGACAAAGCAAACGCTAATTTTGTGGCACAATGTGTGATGCTTGTGTTGTGACCCAAATGATCTTACAAATGCTTTTTTCCCCCTTGAAAATTGACTTGGATATTGCTAATTTTAGCAGGCTTTAGATTTCAGCCAAACCAGCAATCCCTATAAATATGTGGTAAATATAAGGGTACTCCGAGCCATTACAAGGAAAACTTTTCATTTCAGTCAATAATGCTGTTTTCTCTGTCATTTTGTTTTAGTGTATAGTAATTATCTATGCATGAAATAATCCATTTCACATATTTCTAACTTCAGACAAATTTAGTAGTAGCAAGGGTATCATTCAGCTGATCAGAAGATGATATATAATTGCTTGTAGGGACAGTGAAATAAGCATTTAAATAAATCGTTACAAAAATAATGATCACATATACAGATATCAGCCCTATGCTTATCAAGATGAGAGCTTGTGTTGCAACCACAATTAACTTTTGTCAATTGTTTTAAATTTTTTTGTGTCATTGATTTGAAATTTGATTTTATACGTTGACACAGACTGCTTCCAATATTAACAATTTACAATTTCTACCAACTCTGTTTTTATTTTGGTTATAACAAGACTTCTTAGAACTGGAATTAATAAAAAAGTGAAACACTTCATTCTGACTGGCAGTTTTTGATCAATGTATGTGGCACAAAGGCCACTTGTGCACAAGTTGCAATTCTGTTTCCATAACAGTGTGGTCCCATAAGTGTGTGTATGGAGACTGAGCTCACACAGTATGCTGTATACTAGTTCGGCACATACACATTTAGGTACACGGACCTATTCTGGACATGTATCGCTGTCCCAGGCCTGAAAATGCACGTGATCCAAAACCCATGACTTAGGGGGTGTATGACAAAGGAGGAGGGATTAGTTAAGGCATTTGCCACAAAAGAAAGTGACACATGTTCCAGCCCTCCCCTAACTTTGGTGAGGTTTGGGACATGCATCTCTTACATACCACCACAGTGCTCTAACTGCCACCCAACAGGCTGGGAATCACCTGACCCCTGCCTCAGCACTTCTTTTGAAGCTGACTCTGTGGGCAACTGAGAGAGGGAGGTATATGGGACTAGGAGGGGAAGAAAAGTCGAGAGGGTATGTGGTTAACTGGAATGAATACCAAGCCTGGAAAGTAGCAATCTTTAGGTTCTAACCTGGCCCCTTGCCCCTCATGGGTTAGAAGCTTCCCTGCTGCAGTACTCTTGCTATATCTTATCCAATGACTTTTAAATGCATTCCCTCAGCTACAGTAGGTATGCTGAAGAGAAGTCTGTGTGATACCTAACTATTTTTTTTGGTTCAAACACTGTGCTGGGAAGTCAGAGAGATACAGGTTCAAACCCCTGGTTGATGAAGTGAGCCTGAGATTTCAGCTTCCTGGGTGAGTGTTGTGACAATACTTTTCTTGGTGCTAAAATATAGAAGGATGCTTCCCTGCATTATCTTTTCAGGAATTTATGTGCATATAGTGTCCACTTGGGACCATAAGCTATGTGTGTAGGCTTAGGCATCCAAAGCATGAAGTGGAGGCTAAAGCGAGCTGGGTAGATAACAAGAAAACTGATACTGAAGTGCTCCGAGAAAAACAGAATTACACTCAGAGGGTTTTATTTGGAACACAGAGAAAATGACACAAAAAATAATTTTCTAGGAACATTTAAATAAGCAAAACTGTTCTTCCTTTATGTATGAACAGTTTCTCTTCTTTGACATTTCCTTGGTTAAAAAAGTGATTGCTTTCTTATAGAACCTTACAGGTAAGTACTAGATTGGAATTCAGTGATTACTGAAATCGCTACAACTTAAAAAAAGACAATGTAGTTAGAGCACCAGTATGGTTCTAAGAGACCCGGTTTGTAATCTTAACTCTGTCTCCCACCTGCCTTTGACCTTCAGCAAATGGACTTAGCTTGTTGTGCCTCAGTCAGCATGCCTACAATTAGTTCACCTGAATTTTCTGCATAGGAAATTCAGGTGCATTAGACTGGGCCCCCACATGCATCTGTACATATGCCCATTGGGAATAATTTGGTCCTAACAGGAGAAGTTCAGTTTAGGACATGTCCTGCCCTGCTCTGCCCCCTGCAGCAGCCAGGGGAAGCAGCCCCAGGCTGGCAGGGTGCAAGGGAGCTGGTCCAGATCTCCACCCAGGAGGGGCGGGGAGTGGGGGGAGAGGGGGGGAGGGAGAACTGTCCCATTGGTCCCAACTTCCACTGGAGGCAGCATCCCACTGAGCTCTCCCCATCCCCTGTGGTCCTCTGCTGCCTAGGTTGACTGGGACAATATGCTCCTGGTCAGCATCTACACATGCATTTCAGTGCATTAGATGAATGCAACTATTTCTAGTACCTGTATCTGCATTAGGTTAATGTACTGTGCAGTAATTTCTGCACAAATGGAAACACTGATGCTTTACTGCGCATTAGATTAGACTAATCTAATACACAGTAAAGCTTATCATTCAGATGCACCCATTTTCTCATTCATATACTGATATTTGTTGACTCCCTTCATACAATTTCTTGACATCAACTGATGAAAAAATGTTATATAAATGAGATTTAGATACACAAGACACCACTCACAAAAATCATTGGGATGATTCCTTTGAGTTTGTTTGAATTTTGTATCAAGCCTCCATAGAGGTACACATAAGTGTATATTAGAAGTTGCCAACATGTTTAAATAATCTCTGTTTTCTCAATTTTATTACTATTGTATATACAATGTAGTATGTTTAGCAAAATGTTAAATATATAGCCTTTTCATAGCCTGAAAACTTCCAAGTTCAGTTCGACAAATTTCTACTCAGTAAAGTTTAATTGTGTAGATATTTGTTAAAAAGCATCTTGTCTTCATTGCATAATTAACTTGACTTTCATCCACACAACATCCCTGCGTGAAAGTGAATTTAATTTAAATTCTGAGAAAAGTTTCTTTAGTTTTTATAGAATTTTCCCATCTCTCATCTAAATACATAAAACCAAAGAAAAAAGTGAAAGTATTCAGTTTCACACTTTATGTCTTGTATTTGAAAAGAATAAAAATAAGGGTTTACTACCTGTCTGCTGCTTGTTAAGTAATAGCCAGGCGTGGTGGTATACATTAAGGACAGAATATGAAGTCCAGGCTTTGAGTATCATGACTTACATTCTTTAATTACAGTCTTTAATTCTTTAATTTAATTTGTTATTTACCTTGGGTTAGATCGTGTGGTAGGTGGATGACTGGTATACTGTGTTTCTCCCAGCATGTCATCTTGTACTCCATAAACTCAACTTTTATTCTTAAAAAGTTAGTCTCTAGATGTTATGGTTATCAAAAAACCTCATAAAAGTAAACTAAGTGTGATCCATTCAAGTGAGGACTGCCAACACCTGAAACCAGCTCAGTATCTCTGAGATGTGTGAACTACCTAAGGGCCTTGTCAGACCTTACACTGTAAAATGGGAGTAGAACTGGTGGGAGTGGTGGTGGGAGTCTGGGCTGCAGTTTTCACTCTTCCGGATGTCCCTGGGGACAAGCTTCTTTGCTCAGCACCTCTGTGCCCTGGCATCCCCACTCACCCACTGCCTCCTGAAATGCTGGAGGACCTCAACTTGGGTGGAAAAGCTGTGGAGAGTAGCTGCAAGTTAATGGAACAGAAGTAAAATTAGGAGGATTAGAGATAATCCTGCCGTGGAGTAGTGTAATGTTAAGCCTAAAAACAACTGTTTTAAGCCACTTAAAAGGTGTTAACATGCAGCCAGTCAGGGGTAAAGAGCCCCAGAAGCTCCCTAAAATGACCATGTAACAAGGTCCTATTACAATCCATTAAAATATTAACTAACAAGCCAAATGATAATGCTTTAAATATCAAAGGTAGTGCCTATTTCACTGGTAATTAAGCATGCAAGAAAGATTATGCAACCAGAGTTCTGCATGGTCAACTGTGTAATAATCCTATTTTGGCACCAAAGTATTTGATGTATGGGAGTCTTCCGTCAAGAGAAAAAGCCAGGTGCCATTGGTTAAAAATGAATTTGTAATCACTTAATAAATAGGTAAATAATTTTATCTGGGAATGGTATTTTGATATACACAAGTATTTCCATTCCCACCTTTTCTTAATTTAATTTTTTTAGCTCCAAGGTTCACATCTGCAAACAAAGGGCAATTTTCTTGCATCACAGTAATGTTGGGAAGATAAATTCAATAATATTTATGAAATGTTCACATTCTTGTTATGAAGCTAAGTGGTATATTGATGACAGACATTTTCTACTGGGTGTTCACTGATGAACCTGCTTTCTTGGTTCAAGAGTTAGACAGAAAAATACTGTAGATACCACAATGGAATGATTTTGGAACTGCATGAAAGAAGAAGAAAAGACAGACACAGCATAATTTTCTGTTCAGTAGGGCATACTATGCTACTAATGGTTAAGCCTTCTTGTTCCACTCATCATTTCCTAGCAGCAGCAACAGCAGCAGTTCTGTGACTCATGATTTAACAGACTTTGGAGACTTCTGCCAAAAATAGCTTCTATGCCTATACAGTCAAAGGCTGAACAATCAAATTCTGCCAAGGAGTAGCACTACCTTAGTGAGTAAGAAAGAGTACAAGTTTTTAAACCATCTACCCACTTAGATATTCAGACAAAAGGGGAATTCTTGGCCTGTTCCTGTCAACTTAACTTTTGAATTGCTAAGTTGTCCATCATGAAGTTTAACATGAAATTCATGTTCAAAAACGATGTTGGGAATAGCAAGGACTAAAAGAGCAAAGAGCAAAACTAACAGAGCACCTGACATTTTTATGCTGAATCTATAGCACTATGAATTCATTATACATATTAATAGCTTTATATGCATTACTTAATGCATATAAAGCTAATGGAAATATCTGTAAAAAGAGGGTGGTTTCTCATACCATTTAGTTAGCTTTTGTCCTGGGTGAGGACATCCAGACGTGCATGGACATTTTGTTCCCCAGGAACAAGTAGCGGTGGCACACCTTGCAACACTGCTTCTTGTCCTCAGGGAACACCCATGCTTTGCTCGCTTTGGTGCGCGGCATGTTGCCCTGGGTGGCATAGGGGAGGCTGGGAACAGCATGTGCTGGCCCTACCAGCTTTACCTGGGGCCCTAGGGACCTTCTGGAGCTGCAGCCATGGCAATCCTGCCAGGCAGAGCCTGGCTAGCAGCCACAACACAGCTCTGAGTGGCCCAGCTCTGCTTTTTAGACATGCAAGCTGCCCAAGTGTACACTATTCCATTTTTTTTCACCCCACATTTTTGTTTACCCCTATGTCCAGGGGTTAAAAAAACCTGTGAGAAAAAAACCCACAAATGGAGCTGCACACACTCAGGCAGCATGCCCTTGTAGCATCGAGAACTCCAGACTGTGCGGTACATGGCACTGCAAATGTGTTTGCAGCACCACATACCACATAACCACACTTGTCTGGACTCACCTGGTGTGTCCTAACTTGGTCCATACTGCTTTTTTATTCTATTCCTGTTAGATCTGTTTGAGCCTTGGTCAATCAATCTGTATTAAAAATGTCAACCTTCTTTTTCTTATCTGCAATATTTTCTGTGTACAAATATAATTGCTTCTAGTTTCTCTTCCCTTATTGACCCAGGTGGGCAAACTAGTTTCTCCCAATGTAAGGACAGGAAAGGGAAAAAGTCCTGTGCTTAAAACAACCTTGGCTCTATGCCCCTTTGACCTCAGGACCTAATGAATCATAACTGACTGACGTGAGTAATCTTAAGAAATAAATTATCAGTCTTACTTTCTAGGGCTTCAATCCCCTCCCCCCACAAACTACAGAATTTCTTATGGTATTCACTGAAATTTTCTTCCATGTAAAGCTAGAAAGATGTTCCTGGGCTTTAGAAAAAATGCATGGCATTATGATAACACTTGCATCACTAATAGCAATGGGTAGAAATTTACATTACTATTTTAGGAGGGTTCCCCCCCTCACTGGGAAGGTGGATGAATTGTCTCATGACTGTTTAATTTAGTGCATTTACAATGTACTCTTTCTACATAGGGCTCATTAATTTCCCCTGCGATTTAACAGCTACTCCATCTCTACGGTAACTAGTGAATAGTCTGAGATTATTTATGTTTCTGGAATGAAATTCAGCAGAATACAAAGTTTTCTTTCTTGGTATTCTTCATTGTTTGCATAACACATACTTCCCTGGGTAGATGAGCATGTTTTATAATTCAGTGTCCCTGGAAAACAACAAGGATGTTATTTATGGAGAAAAGGATTCACAAAACTTAAACTCATGTTTTGAGTTTATAAAATATTCTTTAAAGTCTGTGACATTTTGCTGAGCTTCAAATATCACAGGATTCTTTTCAAACTGTTCTCAAAACTCTTATGTTCTGCTGATCCAGACTAACACCCTACTGTACTAAGGGATTTGTTTGTTTGCTTTCTTTTGCTGGTGAACATAGTATAGTCTGCTATCCAATTAGATTGCCGTAGTTGTCCTTTCTGAAGAAAATGCATGAATCTAATAGGTTTTAATCTATAGTGTTCATTAAGGACACATTCTGATCTCTCATTGATATAATCCTGAGTTCTCCACTAACATTTCTTAATACTCCTGTAGAGATCCAAATCTGTTGCGCTGAATAGGGTACATGAAAAATGGGTGTATATTTTAGAATGGCTTATTTACCATTAATTTATGGCCAGATTTTGCTACCCTTAGTCAGAGAAAAGAGCACCTTACTTCTCTGTGAATAGCCCTACTGAAGTCAATGGGACTATTTGAAGAGGAAGACTGTGAGCCTATAAATAAGGAAATGATAATCTGGTGCTTTCTTAAATAATAATTTTGATCCCCTCAAGTCTTCCACCTTTTTTCTTTTTTCTTTTTTTTTGAGATTTGGTTTCAGCTTCTAATTAGCATCAGATTTATTTGGTAAACTGGCAAATCTTGATTTTTCTCTCTGAATCACCCCACAAAGCTCACGATTAGTAGCTTATACCCTCAGATGCTATTTTCTTTGATTCTTTGATTCAGTGGGGTTTGCACATTTTTATCCATTTGAGAACAAGATTTGTGCAAACCCACATGAGATTTACATTATATGTACGCCAGTTTCTTAATTAAAGGGAACTTGCCATTCTTCACTTCAAGCTTTCCACATTTCCTTTTGCGTATCAAAGTTGTTTTGCGCCTCAGGGGTAGAATATATAGCTGCAAAATAAAGCTGCACTTTTTGATAGAGCAAGAGGAGATGGGGGGTGTGCTCTGTCATGTAACAGTTTTCTTGGTATACTAAAATTAAAGTTGCCATATTCATTTTATGTAGTTCTAGTTAGTGTTTATTTGGAATTTTTAAGAAGTTACTTTTTCTCTATAGATATTTGTTATTGAAAGCTATATCACCTCACATATTTCATCTGAATCCATAACTCTGGTTGACTTCAGTGGGCCTTTACTGAAGCTGGTGAATATTCTAAAACTTAATCCTTTTGGAAAATCTGTTCAATAAAACTCTATATTCCATTTGATTTACTGATTCAGAGAACATGATATGTTGACAGAAGGTTTCCAGCTGTATTTTGAAACAGTAGCTAAAGAATTTTACCTCCCAAACCTAGGTTTAAAATATTGCTAAAATTCAGTTACTCTATTTGGACACATTTATAATTGATAAAAGTAGTATAATATGGACAGAATATGAAGGAACAAGGAAAGAAGGAAATTTAATTGGAGGCGGGAGGGCTCAGTTTCAATGCTCCATCTGCTGCCTCTGTCTAGAGGCATGTTTGGGATTTTTTGTGTTTGTTTTTTTATTGTTCAAGATCTGTAAGTAGAATGCATACCAGAAATACTTGTGAGCCTGAAAGCTTCATAATGTCCCAACAAAATTGGACTAATTCACTTCAAGGTACCAGCTAATATCTCGAGCTTCAATATCCTAGCTATAGAAAGGGAGTATTATCAAAAATGCTTCCTTGTCTTCATATTCTTGTAATACCATTTAATGTCTCAAAACTATTTTAAAAATAGTGCCAATAGCCTAATATTCATAAGCAGCTATAACAATGCAGTTACAGCACATTTTTGACAGAGGAAAAACATTCAAAAAGGGAACCAATTATATTTACAAGCCTTCAAAGTATTATTGTAAACTGTGTAAAGAAAAACTAAAAAACCTATAAAAATAGCTTGACAATGTCTTTCATAGCTTTAATAGTGAGAGACCATTAAAAAAGTAACACTTGCAGATGCCATGATGGTAGATACCTTGAAATTACTAACAATGCGAGATAAACAGATGCCTAACTAGAAACAAGCATAAAATACATATCAGCCAGGCTCTGAATCCCTGTTTTTGTTCCAGAAAGTGGTTTGTCAAATAAATGGAAAATAGGCCTCTTGTGTTAAACAAAGTTTTAATATACATAATGAATGCATAACTTTAATAGTTGCAGCTGCTGATCCATGGTAGAAACAGCACATAACCTGCATGCAAAAAAATTGGAAGTGCAAAGTATTAACAGTGAATTTAAGATGGCTATACTTGTTCAAACAGTACTCAATCTATGATTGCATTGTTGAGACCTTTCTGTTTCCCACATAATTGTGTTCTCCTAAATTAAAATGAATATCCTTTATTTAAAATGCATGCAAACCTTACATAATGGTCTACAAATTTACTCCAGATGCATACTAACTGCTAGAATAAGCATTTCAGTATACGATTTTACATAATACACTTATCTGCTTCATTTGGCTATCCCCATAAACTCAATACACTCCAAGCATAAACAGGTTGTTAAGTACATTTAAGGATTTTAGAATGAACACCAGAGCTGCAGTTATCATTAAAATGAAGTGCTGATATTGGAGCCAGGCCACACAGAAGTGTATACTGAGTACTGTACTAGAATTTTAATTCTTCCCTTCTCTTAGGCTTTGGAGTATGTATGGATCTGATATGTCTAATTGGAACCTGATATTTGAAACCTGAATGTTAAAATGTCTATACATACTAATCTAAACACATGGTCTATCTGAGCAGGATGGGATGATACTATACATACTTCAGCTGACAGGTCTTAAATTCTTCTGATTTTTTTTTCTAACTCTAGATTAGGAATGCTGGGCATCAAGTGCAGTGTCACACAGAAGACTATGAACTGACATCAATGTTCAGAATTAGCTGATTACAAAGCACTAAAACACCAATGCTTTGTAAGAGAAGTCATTATCACACAGTTCCACTGAACATTCCAGATTTAGATACCAAAATGGTCTTTACATCCTTCAGTGACACAGGGGAATGTAATGAGGGAAAATAATACTAATCGCAATCAATATGAAGCATCACAAATTGACAGCATAGTACTCGGGTCTTTTTTGCGTCTAATAACCATCCCATCTCATATTTTAAAAACTGTCCTGCTAATTGATTCCTAAAAATATGCTACATATAATATTTTTCTACAAATGACAATTTTAAGTGACAGACCACAAAGGTAAATGCTATAAAACCCCCCACTTATGAATATTTAAAAAAAAAGTCAGATATGAAAACACAATGCTTAGACAAATTAGTCTTAATTTCATATAGTTTTCAAAGATATGCAATAAATAGGCAAAGCAATAAGATATGTGTGGGTAACTGAAACTACCTCTCTATTCCAAGATGTCAAGATTTATGGCTGTGGAAAAGCAGTCTCGCATCATAGTTATAGCTTCTGTCTTATTTGGATTTCGGGTGGAAATCCATTCCATTTTGTGAACTTCAATGTCAGTTTTTCAGGCTTATAAGTCATATTCTTGCCATTTATGTAGGGCTTATGAGTCTATCATCTCTCTGGTATGGATATGTAAGCATGCTCAAATATTAGGTGCTCAAATTGAGTATGTGCAGTAGGCTATGAACTCTGGGTATATGCTTGACTACTCATGTACAGACCTGAGTTGATGTCCCAGGAAAGGTATATGGTCAGCAACCCTCCTGTGGTTTAGTTCAATAACTGTGTGCTTAGGGCTCTCACCGAACCAATCAGAGACCTAGGTCCTGGGATTCCTTGCTCAGCATGGACCTGTGTTACTCTGAGAGCAGTGTTCTAACTAGACACAGAACTCTTCCTGAAGATGGACCTCTGCACAGCCATGAGAGGAAGCCATGTGGTATCAGGAAGGAAAGAGTAAGCTAGAGAGTGTCTGACAGAAAGATGGCTGCTGCTTTGAAAGAGGCCACACTACACGTTCTAGCCTTGATATTTGTTCTGTTGTGCACTGCTTTACAACCATTTTATACAATGAGTATTTGATACAAGGTGCAATGGCCCAGCTTCAAAAGGAGTACTGGAGAATGACTAGCACCCAATATCTGGTGTGGTGCTTGAGCATCTTTTTAGGAGTTCAGAGAGATGCAGGTTTAATTCCTTTCTAGGCAAGGAAGGACTCATAGATTCATAGATGTTTGGGTTGGAAGGGACCTTAGCAGATTGAGTCTGACCCCCTGCCCTGGACAGGAAAGAGCACTGGGGTCAGACGACCTCAGCCAGGTGCATGTCTAGCTTCCTCTTAAAGACCCCCAAGGTAGGGCACAGCACCACCTCCATTGGAAGTCCACTCCAGATTCTGGCAACCCTTACCGTAAATAAGTTCTTTATGATGTCTAACCTAAATCTGCTCTCTGTCAGTTTGTGGTCATTGTTCCTAGTTACTCAAAGGGGTACCCTGGTAAACAGAGCATCTCCTATTCCTTCTGCCCCTACCCACCTTCCCCCAGTGAATTTGTAGGCGGACACAAGATTACTTCTCAGCCTTTTCTTGCGGAGGCTGAAGAGATCCAGGGCCCCCAATCTCTCCTCATAGGCTTTTGCCCCTCGAGGTTGTCCACATTTCTCTTGAAGTGCAGTGCCCAAAACGGATGCAGTACTCCAACTGCGGCCTGACCAAGGTTGCATAATGGGGAAGTACCACCTCCCTGGACCTGTTTGTCATGCACCTGCTAATGCATGATAAAATGCGGTTAGCTTTACTGATTGCTTCAGCTCATTGATGACTCATGTTCATCTTGGTGTCAACAATCACTCCAAGATCCCTTTCCATTGCTGTGCTGCTGAGAAGGTCTTCCCCCAGCCTGTAAGTCTGCTGGTGATTCCTTCTCCCTAGGTACAGAACCTTGCACTTGTCTTTATTGAACTGCATTCTATTCTGTTCTGCTTACTTTTCCAACCTGTCGAGATCCTTCCGGATTCTTTTCCTACCCTCTAGAGTTTCACTTTACTCCATAATTTGATATCATCTGTGTATTTGGACAGAGTGCTTTCCATGCCCTCATCCAAGTCACTGATGAAGACATTGAACAGCATAGGTCCAAGGACTGAGCCCTATGGGACTCCACTGCCCACATCTTTCCAGGTCGATACCAACCCAACCACCACCACTCTCAGTGTGTGACCCCTAAGCAAATTTGCTACCCACCTGACTGTGTAATCATCTACTGCCTGACCATGTAATCATCTGGGACTAGGTTCTGACTCTAACTACTTAGGTAGTGGAGCCTCCTCTGCCATTTTTCCAGGACCACACCTGCATAGCCATGTTCATGCCCTGCCAGTTCATAGTCTACAGTGCATGCTCTATCTATGCTTCAAAATGTACACATCCATAATGCATGGCTAAAAGAATTGCAAATTATCTGTGTAACAGGGAGTCACTGGCCCTGTTATGGGAATGTTAGGGAAAAGCATCCAATTTATTGAGAACTTTCTGTCTGACCCGTGGAACTAGGCAACAGATTAACTATTTGCCCATCCAGGATGCTAAATACCTGCTATGGACTTTGGTGAAGTGTCCATTACTTGCTGACAGTGATGAGGTGCTCAAGCAGATTGGGACAACAAAAGGCTTAATTGCCAATTAAGTCTTCCCGGCTGGCAGTGGACAACCAGAGATTGACAACAGCCAAGTGGAAACATTGTATAAAGGACTGTCGGTGCTTTTCCACAGGAGGGGAAGAGGAGCTGAGACATTAGATGCCAGAGACATCAAGCAGCCTGCGTGGAGGCACAGGTGATAAGAGAGAGATTCGCGAAGAATTTCTTGTTGAAGTGGTGAGCGTTGGGTATGCGGCCCATTAGAAGATGAATTCCTGATTCAGCCGGACAATTGCAGCTACGTCCAGATCTGTGACAAGGACTTTGCTGCTGTGAACTGATAAGCGGAGCGGGTTTGAAAATGCCCACCTGGTGAGTGTTGATTGCGGGACTGATATCTGAATCGGGACCTTGTAGGGAGAGCCAGCTGAGGGACCTACAGATGGCAGCTAGTGAGTAGCACTTCTTGTGAGCGGGCATTGCTGATGCTTGTTATTAAAACTAAGTGAGCGCTCTTCTCGTGTGGTGTCCTGCTTTAATCACTCCCATCAAAGTCGTGGCAGGAGAGATTGACACCAACACAAGGGAAAATGAAACTATAACATCTTGTTGTGTGCCTTAGAAGAAGAACACGCTCACCATCTGTAAGCAGCAAAACACACCACATACACAATTCTAAAATTGCCATTTAGGTGCAAAAAGGTTAATAAAATTCCTCCCTTATTCTACCCCGCAATGTATGATAGTACCTTGCAATGTTCACTCTATTTTGAAGGCAAATAAGGTTTTTTCTAAATCACAAATCTTTTATAAAGTGCCTCAGATGGGGAGAGATTATTCTTTCAGACTACCTAATCATTTTTACATTGTAAAAAACAAATATTTCAGCATTTGCCTTAAAACAAAATTGTCAGAAAAAGAAAAATGTATAGCAACAACCTTGCAAACATGGTGTGTCCCTGCCTAGTCAGGTATTGGGGCTCTCCTTCATCTAACTTACTTATTTTCATGTTAGGGCAAAATTACATCTACCTATCCCACATTATCCACCAGGAGGGTGCCTACTCTCCAAAGTAAATTCTTTATCAGTTAATTACTATGGTCTTTAGGTCAAGCTGTAATAACTCGTGCTTTTGAGCTTAGGAGGTGCATTGTTCCATCATCTTTGTGTCAAGCAAGAAGCAGTTATCATATAAGACTATATTTGTATGGATCGTCCCCATTGTTTCCATTATCAAGAATCAAGAGGCATGAGATTGTTTTAAAAATTGTATTTTTTTTTAATAATAACAACTTTGCCTCATATTTTCAAGCTTTTCTAGATAACTTTCAAAGATAGAAACTCATAGTTTTTCAGTGAAAGCTGAGATTATCATGCATCCTGTTAATTCCAGCAGTTGGATTCTAAGAAAAGCTTTATCATGATGTTCAAGACAGAATCACAATACTGGCAACATTCTAGCTTAAACCTGCTGGAGGAGCTTAAACCTTTGCTTAGGGGTGCTCCCCTAGCACTGGGTGAGTGATCAGCTTGGCCAGGCATCCTGTAGGAGGAGGAGTCTCTCCCTGTTCGCTCCTTTAGGACTAGGGGAGTGAGTAGCCCTGCTAGGCACAGTGCAGGGGAGGGGTCACCCCACCACCCTCCTTGTTCTTGCTGGGCTCTTACTGCAGCTGGCTGGGATGATCACTTTCCTGGTTCTGGGGGAGTAAGCAGAGGGGAGAGACATCATCCCCATTTCCCTCCCTTTGGCCAGGCTTTGGCTCTCAGCTGGTCAGAGGGAGGAAGTGAAGCTGGGATGAAAGGCTGTCACTGACTACCCAGGAGTGGGGCTGGCCACACAGGGCCCAGACAGACAGGTTGCTTGGTTATGGCTAGCTTCTTTGGCTGCCCTTAGCAGTTTCCAGCAGCCCCCAAATCCTGAAGAGCACACTGGGAGGCATGAAACAACACCCCCTGCCTCCTGACCTCAGCCAGTGCAGGAAGACATTGCCCCTCTCTCCCCCACCACCTCCCCTCCAAATGCAGAATGACTACTTTATTGGATTACCCTGTAACTTTTAGCATTGCCTTCCTGCACTTCTGTATGCATGCACAGACATGCCTTTATTGGGTAACAGGGAGTCTGGGATAACATGGGGAGATTGAAAAAACCCTGCAGAATCTAAGTGTAGAGGTAAGTTTACTTGGAGCTGAGATTTTTTAGCATCCATACTCCAAACAGTTCTGAAGTCATACAAACCAATGCCAATCCCATTACACAGACCATATAAGATTCACTCAAAATGTCAAACTCACACAAACTGGCCCTCATTTTTCCACAACTCAAGCAGTGATCTTACTTTATAAAATTGTGAAATAGAGAACTGCATTTTGTAAAGCACTTTAAGGTTCTGAGCTAGAAATTTCCTATAAAGTGTTGTTATTTGAATGGTTGTAATAAATGGCCTGTTCAGCCTTTGCAATACACCTGTGCTTGTCACATCAGTTTTCTCTGGAAGGTGTGAAGCCCTATACACTGGGAAGCTATTACAGTTCCATTCTTTGCTTTTTTATTTATACTAAGCTTTTAACTGCCATCACATACCTAGTACATACTTCTATAAAATTTATACAGAGGCACATATTCAAGTGTATGATCCATTTATTTAATTTCTTTTGCACTTTCTTACATTACATTTTGCTCTTGACCCTCAGACAATGCTCATTCCTGAGAGATCAAAACATTGCAAAGCAATCCAATGAAAATTGAATAATTGACAAATATGAGAATTGCAAAGTGGGTTTGTTTTTTTTCCCCTTGGATTTAAACACAAGATATAACAAGCATAACAGAACTGTAATTTAAAGGTTGATTTCTTTAAAAAGGGCCTCTGCCCATACATAACAAGCAGAGATTGCTTGAAATACTGAAACAAATAGACTTTAAAGTAGACAAAGCCACACAGTACATTTATTCTTTGTTAAAATACAGAGAGTGGAAAATAGTCTTTCCATTATCCTGTGATGAAACTGCTCTAGTGTCTCTCTGATAATATATTTCCTAATTGTACTGTATGAACTTTCCCTAGTTGCTCTCTCTTTTAAATAGCTTGGAGATTCAGCCAAATTTCTATAAGTATCCAAAAGCTCTAACAGAAACATTTTTCATATTCCTGCCAACAACATTGGAAGTTTCCAAAGAATCCTGTGCTATTTCTAGTACTTTGTGCTTCATATTAATATAGAAATACTCCCTCCTTTATTTAAAAAATAGTTATGAAAGATTCTTAGAACTCAAACCTTATTAAAAGCTCCCATTCTCCCACTTTGAGTAATAATTCTCCTTAGCACCTTTTTGGCATCTTTACCTACCTCGAGGATCTATATGACTAAAACTGACTGGCAGCTTATATGTGATCAACTAAAAATGGGCACAGTTGGCACCCCCTTAAAAAGCTATGTCTTCAAATAAAGTCAGTAGAGCTATATCATTTTTATCAACTGAGAAACTGGCTTTCAAATTGTAATGAGAGCTTTGGGTAAGACCACTTTTATTGTTTTATAAATTGTACCAAACAAAATATACACTCTTTTTAAAACAAATAATATAATCTGTTCAGAGTTCCTTAAAACTGCAAAATGTCTGTTGAATGTTTTTTATTGAATCCATTGGAGCAGGAAAGGACCATATAATAATGCCAGTAGTTTTATTAAATAAGTAATAATGCCATAGAGATGCAGGCATATAAATGCTGTGTGGAGGTGAATACATCATTGTCAGAGCTTTGTTGTTTTTTTTTACTGATATAGTAAACAAGGATGTAAAATTAAGTATCAACTGGTACTATGATTTTTGTGATATGGACAGTAGTCACAAGAAGGTGGACTGAGACTAACAACTTCTTTTACAGAGGTTGGTGAACAGCTAGCTATCAAATGCTCAGAAATTCTGACTATTGCTAAAAGAAGATTCAAAGCTGTGAAAACAGGTGAAAGACTTCATATACCATTTCCATTCAAGTAAACCATTCAGTACCCTCCTCTGCTCTTTTTCATTACATTTGGCATTTTTTAGATTTAGTCTTAGTTCCAGACTAATAGCTTGTATCTGTGGGCTGGGGAGATGAGACTTTACTGAGTTATAGAACATATTATTGAAAAGGGAACAAGTGAAAATGTGGAAAAAAATTAAGTGACATAACATTTAAGAAAGCTTGTTGTTAAAATCAGATTAATAGAATAAAGTTCAAGGTCTTGATCCTTATATTCAGAGATCTGCATTTGACTGGGCTAAGCTATCCAAGAGCCTCCCTTGAGAACACAGACCTCCAACATTAGCTGATTTCCTGAATAATATTGATACTCCTGAGAGATTTTGAAGAGAGACAAAATATTCACAGTATCTGCATCCAGCCTTTTGAACATATTCCTTCCAAGGTAACGATGCCCACAATACGGATCACTTTCAAAGTTATCTTGTTTCTTCACATTAGCTTTTCCTTACTTATTATTTCCTTTGCGTGCATCTATCTATCCACAAATATGTACAGATAAATACAAACAAACTAACTAATCAAGCTATTTTTATAATTGTGAGGGAAGAACAAAACAACCCAGTGAGATAGAGGCTGTTATATTGATTATTTTTCAGATTTGCATGAGCTGTCTTAATAATTTAATATTTACTGTGATGATACAGATAGATAGACAAATAGAAAAAAATGCCCTCTATGCCATGTGAGAGTCAGCATAATATAGCAGGTTAGTGTTAGGCCAATATATAAACCATCAGAAGACACATCTACAGGGACTAGCTTTATCTTAAATCCCCAAACACAAAACCCAGTTTGTAGTGTTAATATTATTTTAGGTGACAGAGGGCACATCTACATGAGATGCTTTACTGCGCAGTAGAGCAAATAACTACATAGTAAGTATCACTGTCTACATGTGCAGACCCTTACTGTACAGTAATCTGTTTTGGGGGATGGTGATTAGCAACCTTTTACTAATGACAGGTGGCCCCTTGCAACCCAGTCATTACTAGGGACTGACCAAAATTGTGATTGCATGATTTTCATGGAAACTGTGATATTGGGCAGACTCCACAAAAAATACAGGCTCTGTTCTTATCCTGAAAAAAAAATCCCAAAAATAAAATGCTGACTGTCTCTGGGAATCCAGCAGTCCTTGTGGCCAAGGGGCCTGAGGGGGAGAGGGGAGATGCCAGCATGGTAAGATGGCTGCTACCCCATTGCTTGCCACTGATTAGCTGTGAGAGCTGTCTGTCATATGGCCCTGTCCCCTCCATAAATCTGCAGTAAGAGGCAGAGCCACATGATAGACAGCCCTCACAGCCACCCAGAGGTGAGGGGTGAGGACGTATGATAGACAGCACTTGCAGCCCATCAGCAGGAATGGTTGGATGCCAGTAAGAGATAAGGCAGACAAGGTTCTTTGGGTGAATCTGATATCTTTTATTAGACCAACTTAAATAGCTGGAGAACAATTTTTAAGCAAGCTTTCGGGTTCAAAAACCCTTCGTCAGGCTAAGGAAGTTTCTGCAGTTGATGTGCGCTCTTCCTGTTCCAAATGTTTGTCTTTCTCAGCTATTTAGATGACCACTTACACCAGTAGTCTTTTTGAAGTTTGCTCATGGTCACTCATGCAAACTGTTGATTCAGGATTGGACCCTTGGCATTGTAAAATTTGTTGTCAAGCTGTTCACCCTCCCCTGGAGCTGGGCCCCAGTCACCTTGACTCGAGCTGCCAATGGTGGAAGTGCCAAGGGTCCAGTCCTGCATCAACTGTTTGCCTGAGTGACCATGTGCCTAGAGACAATGAAAAGAAGCAGTGTCATAATTTTAAAACAACTGGAAATATTTACATACCTTTAATTCTTTTCAGGGTCAATTCCATGGTAATCTTGACCACAAGAAAAGTAAATTATCACTGGAACCCTGTTTCTCTGAACATTCAGCCTATAATATCAGTAATGCAACATTAAGCCTGGCTCTATCTCAGTGTCAGGCAGCTCATCATTGGGCTGTTTTCTTTTTTTCTCTCTGGCACTGGATCTGAGAAGGAGAAAACTCACCAAGAGTTGGTGAGCTCCACTTGGCTGTGTGCCAGGCAAATCATAAAGCAAACTCTGATCAGTACACAGAATGTAAAGTACTTAACCTCTGATGGGTGTCTGATGGTTCAGAGGAATTTCATCTCTCTCTCTTTAAAGAAAAGACTTGAAACAAAAACAAGAGTAAACGTATTTAGTGTTCATGTTGAAGATGTGATTTATTTTAGAGGTTTCTTTACCTAATGTTATACAAGACAACATAAGGAGATTGTGAATGTTGAAATACTGTAATGTGAATGTAATGTGTGTAACAGCAGGAGGAACCAGGGGGCAATCTGCAGAGCTGCGCTGACTGTTATTTTGGACTGCAACTACCAGAAACCCCCAGGGCCTGTGGGGAGGGGGATGCAGGAGGTAAGGGAAAAAGGAAGACAAAGCTGTAAGTAAGGGGAAGAGAGAGCAGCCTGCATGTGGAACCTGGCCAGCCCTACACGGAGGAGTGCACAGTGGAGCTGAAGATCTCACTGCTTTAGTCAGCCAGGACTGTGGGCTGAATGAGCTGGATCAGACTTGGGAGCAGCTGGAAGCTGTTTCAGCACTCTAGGGACTAAAGGCTTATTTACACACACCCAAATTAAGAGGAAAATTAAGGTGCTGAGTGTATGTTACCACAATATTGATGTTTCTTTACCTTTTACCTGTTCCCTCCCTTTGACCCTAACCCTAATTTTCTATATAAAAGTGGTAACTTCTGTTGCTTTCTGTGCCAGTTTCTGGGGCTGCAGAATTGGCACAATACATATATTATCTATGGAGCAGCAGGCATATTTAAAACAAAACCCATTGTTTTGTTATGTATATCCCTATCTAGAGAAGATTTTTCTGTATTCCTGCAACAGAGGTGTGAAAGGAAAAGTATATACACTATAGTGCAGTAGGGCCCAAGCTTTCTGTGCTGCAGGCCAGATGAATGGTGTAGGGTCCATCCACAGACTGGATCCAGTATAGGGATTCAGTCCATGGGCCCAATCTAATGCAGGGTCTGCACTCAGGTGTGAACCAGTGTGTGGTCCCACCCCCCAGCTCATTTGATCAGGCTCCGACCCCCTACTACCTGGATTGGGCCCACTGCCCTGGACCCACATGTATTAATCAGGTCTGCCATCCCAGCCCCAGTTTGGTATACATCAGACGGGGCCTGCCAGTCCAGCCCTGGCCTCTTACATGCTGAACTGGGTCCACTGCATTGGCACTGGCTATGTACCTGCGAGATCAGGTCTCCAATCCATTTTGGTGCATGGGGCCATGTCATCTTGTCCATGAGGCCTGACAATTTGATACCAGGGGAACATTGGCAGCATTAATTGCCGTCACTTCCCCACTGCCAGATTTAAGGAACTGTGGATAACCCCATGGGCCAGATGACATGGTTCCAAGGGCAAGATCTGGCCTGCAGACTGGAGTTTGAGTACTGCTGCTACAGCGTACCTCTAGTGCAGGAGTAATGCCAGTTCTGATTCCCACTAGGAAAAGAGCTTTCAAAACATATGGCTTTAGAATATAAGACAAATTCTTCTTTGAAACCATAAATAGTCATGAATATAATAACAGAAAATATTTTAATATCTATTTTTAATTGAAACACCAAAGAAGCAAGTCTAGTTTTCTAGACTACAGTTTTAAATGTTTGAAGAGTTTCTTTCCTATTTGCATATTTTTATAAAGTTAGGAAAATAAAAATTGTAGAAGAAAAATAATTTGGGTTGTAAGGTCTAAGGATAGAAAACATCAAGGAGTGGAAATAAAACTCAAACTATTATTGCTTAAATTGGTTGGAGAAACAACTTATCTGTAAAGCTGATTAGAGTATCAAGCTCAGGCAGCTGCTAACCTATTCCATCCCTTGTAGCTATCTTACCTTGCATTATGTTAAAGAAAAAAACCCTGATAATTAACAGTATATATTCTACCTGCCACTTGTGAGGAGAGCTGTGTAAAATTCACTAGTTTTGTTCACCTTAAATTTGCTTGAAGGATTTTATCATTTTGGTACCATTTAGCATCCTATCAATACCTAATTTCCAGTCCAAAAAATTCACTGGTGACCTATTAACCCATTGTATACAAAAAGAACTGACAGGATAACCTATGAAGGAGGGATTTTTTGGCTGCTAGCATTATCCATGGTTAAGGGAAAGAGAGTTCTAAGTCACCAAAGTGTGAGCTGTCAGCTGTGTAGTATATTCCCTTGCATTAATCTGGAACTCTGTCAGGTCCACCAACATAAGCTGGTGGACCTGTGAGATAAATTCTGTGCTCTGGAAAGAGAAAGGACATTTTAAATCAATATTTTCTTATAAAACATGAAAAAAATGTGAATTTATAACTGTTTCCTGTATGATAGACTTATTCATTGTAAAAGGATTCCATTTTCACTTGTCTTCCTCTTTCTCTTAAAATACTTTATTGCTAGTATTTGCCATACCTCTAGTTTCAGTATGACTATGACAACATAAATGAATTAACTCTTTTTGTTACGATAAACTAAAGACTGCTGCACTGCCCTGCCTCCTACTCCATTCTGCAACTCAATCTGCTTATCTTTAGGGATAAGATTGGGTAGGGTTTTTTTTCTGAATTTGGCAAACAGAGAAAACTTCAAGTAAATTCATCGAAGTGAATGCATGGCCCTCTAAGTGAACACCAAAAAAAGTCATGGCTGAGATAAATCCAAATGAAAAACTAAGTGTTATAAAAGAATCTAAAAATTACTAAAAATCTAAAAGTTACTAAATTACTTATTACATCACAGGTCATAAATAACACAGCACATAATCTGGCAAAGTTTAGAATAATTTGCATTTATTACTAAAGGAGTTTAAAATGCACAGTAATTTAGTAATTACTAATCTAAAAAGGACTAAAACTGCCTTTAGAAAGCCAAATGGCACACATGTTCAAAACAGGCTTGTGCAGGGTAGAATCACTGGCAGGAGTGGAGCAGTGGTGGCCATTTTACAGGTAGGGTGGAAAAATCTGCAAAACAGCCCTGTTTCTATCAAAGGCCAAACATATGCTGGTTTAATCCAACCTGTGAGCCAGATGCTGTGGGAGGTCACAGATCAATTTTGCAGAGGATATATGACACTCACTCTAGAAATCCTTGTTTTTATTTTTGGCTATAGTAACAGGCACAGAATTTGTTCTATATAGCTTTTGGCCCATCTAACCTAAAATGGATAGGTCTAATGATCCAGGTGGAATTCCAAAATTTTAGCAACTGTTTTGACAAAAGGTGAAAGCTACCATGGTCGAAATCTTGGACAAAACCTCTAATTAACTTCAGGGGGATAGCATTTCCTGGGTTTTACTAAGTAAAGGCATACCAGCAAAGAATGGAAGCATCTTACATTGTCCTCTGTATTTTTAATAAGGTGCATATTCAGTAGTTGCACAACTCTCATTAGTGTCAATAGAAGCAGGTGTTAAAGACCACTCATTTCTTTCTGAGGATATAGACGAAAGTGATTTTAAGTGTATATACTGCAAAAAGCTTCGGCTCCAAAAAAATCCTTGCTGTGATATTTTGTTCCCAAAAGATCTACCCTAGAATTTAGATGAAAATGTACTAGTTGCTTTGGGAAAATGTATTTTGTGAAAATGGAGCTTGTCACATTAGGGTCAATTTTTCCAGGAGACAGCACTTAACATCACAGGTCATAAATAACACACCACATAATTTGGCAAAGTTTAGAATAATTTGCATTTATTACTAAAGGAGTTTAAAATGCACAGTCCTCACAGATTATAGTACACACAGGATGAGTCTAATATCAGAGAGAATACTCTAGCAAGTTGATAGCTGACCTAATATTTAATCTGTATGTCAAAAACTCTGGGAATTGAGACTAGAAGACCATCTAATATGGTAATTGCTAACATGGGTTATGTATAAGTATTATAATTAGATCAAAATAACCAGGGTTAGATCACTCTAAATGCCCACTCGTGCAGGTGTTCAGAGGGTTTAGTTTGGCCAAAAAATAGTGTGCCCAATCTAAGTTAGTTCGCCTCAAGAGGTACACTGATTAAAGTAGAGAAAGGGTTAGCTTGATCTAGGAAGGGGTTAGCCCAGTCTTGTGAATACTTGCATGCTTTCTCAGAACAACCCCAGGGCCAGGAAAGCCCAGCTGCTTGCCCCAGCCCCGGGGAAATGCTATTCCTGCTCCTTACAGAGACCAGGCTTTTTTTAGCCTCCCCCCATTTCTTCTCCCAACTAAGGACCCCCCCGCCACACACACACACACACACACACACACACACACACACACACACACACACACACACACACAC
>NW_017729033.1:81940877-81943504 GCF_001723915.1 Gavialis gangeticus | reverse complement strand
CACACACACACACACACACACACCTTTGTACCTGTGTGTTCTTTACCTGCCAATCTGAGTGCTAAATGGATTCAAAGGCAAGAACTGTTAGAAAATAGAGACAGGAGCAATAACCAAATGTAGAATCTAACATCTAGTTGATGGTCAGGCTATACTTTCCACTGATGGCTGCCACACATGCAGACGATAAAGCAGAGCAGTGAACTGAGCCTAAGGAAAGACAGTGATCAAATATTCAAGATATGCTTGGCTTTTTTACCCTATTTCCACAGTAAGTGCTGACTAGTTCAAAGTACTATGAATCTCATATGAAACAAACCCTAAACTAAGAGTATCAAATATACAGTTCAAAAGATACATTTATGTGGTCTACAGGAATCTCAGTGGTGAATGAGCTCTAAAATCCAATGATGACATTTCAGTGTCAACATTGAATATTAAAGGGTTGATCATTTTAACAATATGAAGGAAGAGTGGGTAATGAAGCCCACAGGGAGGTATGAACTGAGAGCTGCTGAAGGGAAGGAACTTCAGCAGGAATAGACATAGGCTAAATGAGAGAAACAAAGAACGGAACTTAAGAAAGAGGACAAAATACAGGGATAGCAGTCAAAGAAACATATTTTTTCCATTCACTGCTGTTGAATTCAACAGAAGGCACTGAAGAAACAATATTTAAAGCTGAGTTATTCCTTATAGTTCAGATGCTCCAGTTAATCACTCTGTGGACATTAAATTTGTCCCTCTGAGAAAGTTTGACACACTTGCCTAGGGAAGGTAGTGACCTTTAAAGTAAAACCAATAACCAAAACCAAAAAAAATAAGTTACTTAGCTAGAAAACTGGGGGAGGAACTGCTTAAAATTAGCCCAGGGATTTAGTTATAGTAGTACTTCATTGCAGTGCAGAACAACATAGCTCTACTGTAATATGTTACTAATAACTTAGCTTGTTTTTTAAGATTTCTGGCAATTGAACATCCAGGGTTGACACTTCAGTTTGAAGGACAAATTCAGTCTGCCATTTTACTGTACCTTTTAATATCATTTATCTAACTAAAAGTTTCTGTGCCAATAGCTGCATGTGAGGAGGAAAAATAACTCTACCAAAGTTAATACTTTTCTAATGCTTTAAGACACTAATTAATATTTTTGGTGGAATACTGTTAAAATAACCATTGCTGTCCCCATCAAGACTTTTTATAATATAGAAATGTCACTTTTTGGAATTTGTTTTTCTGGCTAACAACTTCTACACTGAAATGTTCATTTTGTAGTGTAAATATTGATCAAATTTCAATACAATTTCAAATGTGAACATTTCAGTGGGGTCAAGCTTCCTTTTTGAAAACTGGGCCACTTGTAAGTGAAAAGAGAATCTATTATTGCTTAAAATATTTTCTTTTCAAATAGCATGTCCTAATTTCATCACATAACCCTTTAATGGATTCATAATGCAAGGTAGTGAAACAAATTAAGCCTTTCTGAGGTTTATTTAATTGAAAAAAATGAAGTACTTTATCCACTTATTAATGCCAAGCCCTAATCCACATTCATTTTCTTGTAACGTTATTTCTGTGGAACATTAGTTCTCATTATTGTTTATTTCAGCTAATCTTGATTTCAGATTCTTTGTGGACAAATGAAGGCAGTAGTTCTCACACACTGGTCTGTGCACCATTGATGGTTTATGGAAACCTTCTGATGGTCTGAAGAATATAGCTTCTCTTTCTTCTGTGAGAAATCCCATTAAAGGATTAATGCAATAACTGTAGTTGCCATATGATAAATCAGAGAAAAAATTATCCACTTAAAATATGGAAGGGGAGGGATATGAGAATCAGTTTCTGAATTAATATGCATGACAAAGTTTTGGGGACCTCTTGCCCTAAAGATTCTGTAGTGGACTTAACATCTATGAAAGACCTGCTTGTTCTCATTTTATAGAGTGGTAATACAGCAAAATTAGTAAGTGTTAGTTGTCTTCAATAATTTGGTTGGGAAATGCAGTTTTCTAATCAAGATACTTCTACATGCTGACATACAGATAGTTGGGCATCCCAGAAAAAGAAATTTGTGGGGGCAGGAAGAAGAGCACAAACTAGAGGTTGCACAGCTTGTTGAAAAGCAAGGTTGTGAGTTCTAGCTTGCACTTTGCCTCTCAATGGAGCAGAAAACATTGTCACTTCTCTTAATCCATTTTAGGCAAGGCACAGGGTTCATCTACACATGTGCTTTAATGTAGAGTAGACTATTTTACTGTGCATTAAGCATCACTAAAACAGTGTGCAAATGCACAACTGCACATTATTGCAGCCTAATGCACATTACTTTATTACCACACATTGGAGGTGCTAAATTTAATTCACATTAGAAAAGATGCATTAATACACATGTAGATGTGCCCACAGTGACTCACCTTCAAACAAATGAGAGGTGGGACTGGGTAATACCTAATGTGTGGAGAACTGTACCAGTGAACAGCAAATTCAAATCTCCAGTAGGGATGGGGCCTGAAACCGGGGATTTTAGCTGTCTGTGTAAAAGTCCAAACCATTCAGTTCCTGAAGCTTAAGCATGGGAGGGCTTTCCTCTTCTTCCCCTGTCTGTGTTCCCCCCCTCCCCCCCA
>NW_017729033.1:81930147-81935877 GCF_001723915.1 Gavialis gangeticus | reverse complement strand
GACCTGGCCTGAAATGACTTGACCAGTGTCACCAGGAGTTGGGAGCAAATCTTAACCACTGAGTCGCTTTTCTTCCCTAGACGAGAAGCAGAAGGTAAATGCTGTCTGGGCATTGCATCCAGCTCTTCTCTAGCTGTGGGAGGACTCAGAGCTCTATGGTTCTACAAAACCTCCCCCTCTGTACACCTCACTCAACCCTACCAGACCTACACACTATATGTGTACATAGCTACTGTGCACAAATATGACCAGTACATAGCCTACTGCATATGTTCAGTCTATATACACTTATGTGTTCACATTGAAGGTTTGATAGCATCACAACGTGTGCATAAATAGTTAAAAACTACACTTAGGTGGCTAGAAAACTGTTATCCAGACAAACAAAGGGAAGTAGAATTCTGTCCCTTGTGATTCTAGCTTTTAAGATTCCAAATAAAAAGTGGAGTCTGTATCAGTGTGAATCAAGTGAGAATTTGGTTCATTGTGATAAATTTTAACAGCACATATTTGGAATTCATTCTGAACCTCTCTCAAATTGAACTTATCCAAGTACCTTAATAAAAGAAGGCTTATGTAATACTCCTTTTCTTATTGCTTTTGGAATTTAAGACCCATTTCCTTTTGTGGTATCCATTTCTCTGCAAAATTTCCTTTCAAATAAGAATCTACTTTGCACTGTTACTTTCCTTTGGTTCAGGACTTAAACTACCTTTCTCAAGAGAATGTCAATCATCTGCACACTGTAGATGACTGGCATAGTGCCTGAATTACAATAGGTCTCCACACCAGTACCTGTCCAACTGTATCACACTGAAAGCTTTTGCATTACAGATGGAAGCTCTGTAAATTGTTATAATTTTCTTCATTTTTTTTTCAAAGCACCCAAGCCTTAGAAATCATAGACTGTACCAAAGAAATAAGAAAAGCTTTTTTTTTATTCAATCATATGGGCACAGATATTATTGTAGTTTAAAAAAAAAGAGGGTCTCGTCTTGTAAGTTTTGAGAAAGTAAGACAGGTAATAACATTGGCAGTCTCAATGACATACAGGCTTTGCACAAGGCCCCCACTTCAGAAATCAGATTTAAAAGTGAAGCTACTACAGTCAAGGCTTAATTTGTTTGTCTGAAGCTGGAGAAGGAACTCATTTGTGAAACTCATGAAACCTTCAGGGTCATAACAGGGCTTAATTTTTAGTGCCTTATTTCTGCCTTATATTCATAGCAGAAAACTGTAGAGATTAAGTAAAATGAAGGCAGAATTTCTGGTTCCAGCAGTTCTTGTTTTGGTTCACACCAAGCACTTCAAATAAGTGCTGGCAAGCACTTCCCCCACAGAGTACTATAGATCATAATTTGTTGTGTGAACTCAGTGTCCTATAAGAGCTAAAACCTCTGCTTTATGACTATGTTATGCTTTATAATGCATGTATAAATTAAGCGTTATTGAAACTTTAGTTAAAATGTAAAATGCAGTACGACAAAAATGGGGGATACAAATAAAAAGATGAATGCAATGTAATGAATAAAATTAGTCCAATGTGCTATTGCTTATATTTATTGTACAGGTAGAATTATTTGTGTAAAATACTACTGTAAGTATGTCTTGAATATTTTACCATACTGAGTGTGCTTTAAAATGTTCATTTACTAAGCTAGACATCACTTGTTACCTGCATGATTCATTAACATCAATTATGTCTATTTACATACACTAGCCGATTGAGCTTTCTCTGTTTTTTGATTTGTACCAGAGATAAGACTATTAGTGATTCACGAGATGGGGTCATATGATCAATGAACTTCAAAATGTCTTGTTTGGCTTTTGACAATGCTTTCAAAATGTAGCTGTACAGTGGTGAAGGCAGTGTCTTAATACATAAGTTAGGTGAAACACACCTTGTTTCTGCATTATTAATAGGAAAGAGAGCGGAAATCAACAGTACTTCCTAGAGATGCACGTAGCAATGATTTTAAGCGGTTCTATATTTACAAAAGAGAGGGCAGAGACTAACTAGTTTAGATGCATGAATATTGGTAGACAGCAACCTCAGATGCTAGAAGTGGACATTGCTAACATTTGATAGAGTAGATTCTTGTCTATGCTGAATATATCCCTCTCTCCTGCTTCTTGTGCCTTCCTCAGACCAGGGTGGTTTTGGTCCAAGGAAAACATATGCAGCACCAAGTGCTCCAGTCCTCTCAGTGGCTTCGTCTACATTAGACACTGACTGTACAGTTGTTACTGCGCAGTCTTCTAGTACTTGTATAAACTTGTATTAAATGACTGTGCAGTGGCCCAAGTTACTGCACAGTAGCATTGATGAACAGCTTTTTTATGATGCTGACTGTGCAGTAGTGCAGGACTACCTTGTAGTAGCATCATGTCACAATTTCTGCCATGTGATGCTACTGCCCAATAGTCTCAGGCTACTGTGCAGTCAGCATCTTGTGTAGACATGGCCAGTGTGAGGAGCAGATGGGCAGTAAGCAGCAGCACTGGGAAGCAAGCAGACTGAGTAGTATGACCAAGTGTTATTTTTCTCTGGGAACTGCTGTTTTTGTTCCAGGAGAAATTGTGCGAATATCTGTAGTCATAGACATTCTATTGGAAAAGTTGTGACTCTCCCAACAGAAACATAATGCCTGTATGTAACCCATGAAAGCTTATGCCTTTCTGAACCAGTTAGTTGCTAAACTGATACGCTGTCCTACCTTGTGCTTAACTTCAGACTAACATGCTAACCACCGCTATATTTTCATAAGTGTTCAAATGACACCACTAGTATTCCCTGCCTACACACTATATTCAGATTGAATTGCATTACTTGAAGACCCATATCTAGAAAACATTTATTCATGGTTTTAAGTTTATGTAACCCTTTTGCCAGATGTTGGGCTCAAGGATTAGGCTCATATTTGCATAGAGAGTTTTTGTGGTCATTAAATACTTTTCTGGGGATGTTTAACCTAGGTACATAAAGATGGAATCCATAGAAGTCAAGTATGCTATCTTAGCAGTTGCCTAACCAATAGAAGATGCTGAGGAGGCACCTCCATGAAGTCAAGATTTGTAGTCATAGGCTAGGGACAGACATTACACATAAACTAGTTTAAGTGATCAGAAACTAGTCTAAACCTGTAAGAGAACAGATGTTCAGTGTACATAAACCAGTTTGAAAATGGCTGAAACTGGTTTCAGATAAACCTGGTTGAGTGTAGTATCAGACTTAACTGATTTGGATCAAACTGGTTTATGCAATGTCTGTCCCAGACCCCTTCCTGGTTTAACTTAAACCAGAGTCTCTCAGCCTCCCAAATGCTTTGCAGCCCTGGGCAGGGCTGTGCTCTATGCTTCTAGCTGGAGCTCTGGCAGAAACTGCAGATACAGCAACATCTGCCTGCCTTCCCCTTGCTCCACTGCCCCCACCACTCCCTGCTCAAGCAAGGATTCTCCCCCTCCAATCTCCCACATCACGGATGTAGCCAGCATGTGGTACGCTGAGAGGTGTCCATGTAAGGCAGACAGGATGAAGGCAGAATGGACAGTGTCCACTTAGGGCTTTTTGGAGCTAATCAACATGTCAGTTTTCTTGGGAAAAGTTGTTTAAAAAGAGCTTAAACTAATGAGAGAGGCTTTTGTTTTCTTGATGGGGTGCTAAATGCTCTTTTATCAACTCTCTGTGTAATTCCCTGATGTGTAACTAAATGCTGTGTAGCTTCATGCTGGCTCCCTTGCTGGTCAGAAGCAGTGAACCAGGGGAGAGGAACCCCTCTCTAATCAAAGTATCCTGCCAGAGCCTGGCCACATCCCCCTTCAGCTCAGCAGTGTGCAAAGAAAGAAAGGGCTGCTCTAGAGCCCCCCGGTTTCTAGCTTGAGCCACTGCAGGCATGTGCCTGCATTTTTTTTCAGTCCAGAGGGAATGTCTGTACAGTTACAAACTGGTTCAGCCTAGCCAGGTAAGACTAACCTGCAAAGATTGAATCAATTCAGGCTCAGGCTTTTTGAATGTCTGTCCCTAGCCATAGATTCTCTCTTGGATTTAGATATTTAAGTCTGTTCATTCTCACAAATCACAGTATAGAGAGGGAGGTCCATCTGGTTTACCAGCTTTAGTCCTAATGCATATTAATAATACAGAAAAAGCTACATTATCTGGCACCCATAGGAAATGGGGGGTGCCAGATAAGCAAATGGGCTGGCTTTCTGAGAGGTGTCTTTGCCTAGTTGGGCAAAGACACCCCTCCCACTGAGTCCGGCACATCCACATCTCAGATTAACCTTGCTGCCCCTTCAGGCGCTCCCCTGGTGTCAGTGTGCCAGGGAAAAGGGAGGGGGTCTCCATGCAGGCTGCTTTACCCTGCACAGGCTGCTTTCCCCCCGGCTGTGGGATTCAACAAAAGCAGAAGTCCTACTTCCAGTTTCCCTTTTGTCGCATTGACTGGCATCAACCAACATGCTGCTTAATAGAGCATGCCGGTTAATGAAGTGTCATTTAATGTGGCTTTTACTGTAGTATTTTTTATCAGACATGGTGAGCACTTTCAGTTTGAGGCAGTTTTTATCCCTGATTACAAATTACCAATGTTGCTGCTCAGCTATTCAACAGTTAAAATCATTGTACATCTGGAGAAATTTGTTCCTAAGTTCACATCAATAGTCGGTCATCCAGTCCTTCCCTACTTTCAAGAAATAGTTAAATTTTTGGATTTCCTCACCTTCAAGGAAGCTAAAACATCTTTGTTTCAATTCTTTATTTCTACTTAGATAATTCTATTTTTTTCTTTCAAGGCAGGTACTGTCTGGAATTCAGGATTTTTTTCTGTATCCTAGGACTACTTGGTTTAACACTGTATCAGGTGGGATCAGAACTAAAACAGATTTCAAGGCACCTATCAACTTTCCAAAGGTTCAATTTTAGTTTTCTCTTCAGCAAGTGAGACGTAAGGATGTGCCACGCTGATGAAAAACCTTTTTGTGTGCAAATTCTCATGAATTAATGCTGGCTCATTTTGCATAATTTAGCACCTTCTAAATTTCAATTTTTCATAAAATTTCAGGGCCTAAAATGTTCCCATATTGAATTATGCAAAAACACAGAGCCATTTTTATGATAGAAGGAATAGCACTACTTTCAAAAGAAGATTGAAAGAACATGGAAGACTGTCCAAAAATAGAGTCGAATGGATTAAACATGTTTGAGCTTTGAGGCAGGACACCTTGATCTTTATTTTCACCTCTGATTTATTTTTTCTTTGTAATTAAATAGCAACCTCTAGATATCATTTATTTAGATGGGCAAATATTAAGAACAAGATTGTGCCATACTACTCCTTTGGATATTACCATCTTTTGTGAGTAGTCCCATGTTGTTCTCTATGGATGTACTTTGGTCTGGGGGGTTACCTATAGGACCAAAGATAGGGGATTTAACACTTACTTACCCTATGACCTTAGTCGTAAGTCTCATTTTTTCCATCAGTAAAATGGCAAGACTCATGTTTAGCTTCCTCATAAGTTAATATTGTAGCCAGGTTCCTCACAAATGTGTTAATGTTATGAGTTTACTGGGTATGGAAATTGATTATTGTGGGAATATCAACAAAGTAATTCCTGCACTAATCCAAGAGTAGCAGAGAATTCTGTGGGTTTCCTTCCTCTGCAGCATGAAACACACCCCAGAATCCCCTTCCGGGGAACCGTGGGCTTCCCTTACTCTGCAACATA
>NW_017729033.1:81902581-81925147 GCF_001723915.1 Gavialis gangeticus | reverse complement strand
TATTAGCACAAGAAAAACTATCATGTGACTTTAAAAGAACCTAAGAGCTGGTCTAATATGAAAAAGTTAGAAGCAATGACATATATGAGTAATACAGAAGACTAACACAACAACATGGTAATAGAGTGAAGGCTGCAAAAGTGTGGAAGTAAATCCACCAAACTACAATGACAGCACAAGATGGGAGACCATTCTCAAGTCATCTAATTACTTTTTACTCGCAGAAAAATGATATCTATTGATTACAATCAAATCATTGTGTTCCTCTGATCCTGTATTATTATTCATCCACCCCCAAAAGATATAATAATAAAGAATGTTGTAAGAGAAGATCCATATAGGAAAAAGAACCTATTCTAGGAGACAGAAATTTTGAGAAATCAACAAGAAGACAATCTGTATGATTTGAGATCTAGCTGCAATTAGACAATCTCTGAAAACCGTTCCCTTAATGAGTCCATTTAATTTTATAAACAAACCATATATGAAGTTTATTCTCATTTAAGAAGTCATCACGCAGCACATGAAACAATATTGTCCCTGTTGCCTAGGCAAGAAGTCATGAGGGTCAAATTCAGAAAAGATGAGACTAAAAAATGAAGAAAAAGTGGTCGGTATATAAAGTATGCACGTGCCACTTAGTAGTCATTGCAATACTACTGACATAGATGACCAAAGAGAATATTTAGAAAAACTACTGTAATTCAGGTGTAATTCAGCTTTTCTTAAGAAGTCTATGTAAAGAAACAAAGAAACACAAGAAACAGGAAACTGGCAAGGGAAACTTGTTGGCATTGGTGTACTGCCTATAAAATATGACAGTGATTCATTTGGTAGTGTTAACATACCAGGCGTGGCATCCTATTATTTCCTGGTCACCTAAATGGTCATTTTGATGTTCTATAGGGCCTCTTTAGTGCCGATGTGAACAGGGATAATGTGTTCCTGGATACATAGTGCTATATGTATAGACTATTAGTTATGTATGCAGACTGGCAGCAACAAAATGTAAGTGAATACTCCCATTTTTGCTCCTAAGAAAGCTCAGTGGCTAGGGCATTGACCTGGAAAGCTGGAAGTCCTGACTTCCTGACTATGTCTTATCTAGATGGTGTTTGAGCCAGGGTTTCTCTAACTTCATAGCAAATCTCTCTCAACTACCAACCAAACATCACCCAGTGCCTTTTGAATGTAGCCCCAGCCAGCCATGAAAGAACAGTCTGTGGGAGATACTTAGAGCCAGAAGGAAGGGAACCAGCCAGAAGACATTTGATTCAGTGAAGTGGCTAATGGCCTGGAAGGGAGGAGGCCCTGGGTTCTAGCTGGGTCCCTTGTCCCCAGTGACCATGTCTACACATACAGGCATGTGTGATTGTAGCAGCACAAATAGGAGCAACACAAAGTTGTGCTGGTAATTTGTGCCTCAGCATACATGCCTGAACTTGCACTTTGCTGTGGTACAAGTTGTATTGCTTTGGGAAAACTGCTGGCACCCTGAAAAAGACCATGGCCATCCTGGGGTCTGCCCATCCCCTCCCACTGTGTGTCCAGGAAGTCTGCTGCCCAAAAGGCCCCCAACCCTGCCCATTGCCGTCACAAGGCTCCACCTGGAGGAATCCTCCCAGGAACAAATGTCACAGCAGGCCCCACTTGTGGTGCTCAGCTTCTCCCCCTACTAGGATAGATGTTACTTTCCACACCCCATGGGCCCTTGGCCACTGCCTCCAGCTGCTGCAGAGCTGATGGCACATGGCTCTGGTGATGCCACCACATCTTCCCTGACCTTATGGCCAGGACCAACTTCGTCCAGCTGGGGGTGCTGGCAATGTGGGGAGGCTATCCTGCCCCTGATGGGAAGGGGGGCCTTGCACAGCAGAAGAGTGGGGTTTGGGAAAGGGGGGAAGGAAGTGGTGGAGATTGGCTTGGGGTGCTTGCAGGGCACAAGGAGGAATGGTTCAGGGGAGAAGGGAGGGGAAGGGGGGTGCTAGGGAAAGGCTGCCAGATCCCAATGCCCTGTGCAGGACTTACCAGGCTGCAGTGACCAGCAGTTGCCTTGGCTGGGAGACTGTGGTTTTTGCGGCCAAGGTTGGGGTGGGGAGCCAGAGCTGGACCTGGCCACACCACAGTGTGGCATCCACCAACCTGCATGACAACCGGGCCCACTCCTTCATATCCTCCCCACTCCCACTTGTGTCACAGAGGAACTGGGGGACCTGCCACACCGGTGTCACCTTGGGCCTGGTTGTGGCAGCAGGTCCTGCCTGTGGCATAAGTGGCTGGGTGGTAGTGCTGTTCCAGGCCTGGAGGAGGGCCCTGCCTCTGGGGACTCTGGCCAGGTCCTGGGCTGGTTGCTACAGGCTCCACTCCTCCTCTGGTGGTGAAGGAGTAGCAGGGAGGCTCTGTGGCAGTGGGGCCAATGATTCAGACCAGCTCCTCATAGTGGACCATGGTAGACTGCCCTACCCCCAAGCTCAGGTTGGCATTGTGTACTGCATAAAATTGCTTGCATAATGCATTGGCACTTCTGCCATGTCTTGACATACCCCCACTTGGCCATGATCTGCAGTGCCCCCTGCCCTGAGTTTTTTTTGGTACTGGGGAATCCTGGTAGCAAATTTGGGCCCTACACTGAAAATGTAGAGCAGCACATGATTTAACATTCCAGGAGTGTGGTTTGTGGTGCCACAAAAAGATTTGCATCACCACAAACTGCATGTGCTTGAATGTCTGGATGTGGTCAGTGAGGCAGAAACTTTTCCTATATACTGCTCTTCACCCATATTTTTCTGATGAGTGTGCTAGTGGTTCAGCTTGAAAAGGTGTACCAAAGAATTGCATGAACAATGGCTGAGCTGTGGTGTGCTGATTATAGTGCTGTGGGTGTGTGTAGATGAAACAGGGGCCCTAAGTTGAAGTGGTGGGTTTTTAAAGACACTGCTTCAATTTTGGGCCGATTGAATCCCCATATCATGATTACACCCACTTAGCTGCCTCTCCAGTGGTGGGGAGGTGAGTTGCTGGTGGGCAGAGTGGTCCCTGAGCTGTTGGGGAGGGAGGCGGGGAAGGGCTGGTGCTTCCCTCCTCAGCAGCAGCAGTGGCAGCCCCACTCCAGGCAGCACCCGCCTGCAGGCACCCAGCTTGGGCAGTCCTGGCAGTCACTGCAGCTGCAGAGGGAAGCGCTGGGCATCTGCACAGCTCAGGAAGACAGGCAGGCTCTGGGCAGGGGGAGGGGGAAATCAGGCTCACTGCTGTAGGGGCACCCCAGGTCATTTTAGGCACATTACACCACCAAATTTCCTACAGCGGCTGGAATGAATGTGCAATACACTGCCAAAGCATGCAAACCCTGACACCATTAAATCAGTGTAACAGCATTTAGCCCACTTTACAGTGTTGTGCACACACTCGTTTTGTCTATATATGGCCTTATTAGTTGTAAAAAGCAACCCTAGTTCAAAGCCCCAGGACCTCCAGCAGTCTTGGTCCGTGCCCTAGGCACTAAGTCATGGAGCAAAAAAAAAGTCCTAAGGCTAAGTCCGGTAGTTATGGGTTTTGAACAAATTCACTTTTGGGCATTCAAGTCCACTGCATTTCCTCAAGGAGAGTCCTCCATGAAGCCAAAGCTATGCATCCAGGAATAAAATATCTCTGGATGTGGAAGCACCCAAATGGGTACTTAAAAGTCCAAAAGAAAATAAAATAGGGGTGTTTCTAGAGCATCAGGGCTTCTCTAATGCCTTTAAAGGTTAGTGACCAAGGATAGAAATCCTCACCCCCAGCATCAGCTGAAAAGGCCTATAACCCAAGTTTCTCCCTTTCTAGGCAAGTGCTCTAATCAGTAAGCTAGTGTTGATGGTTACCATCACTACAACCTGTTTGACCTGAATTCAATCCTGCTGATACAAATTAGGCATGCCTAGAGCATACCTAATACATTTAGTTTTTCTAGGGACTTTGACAGCTGGACACAGGCATGGTCAGGTGCCTATAGAACTTTGCAGTCCTTATGCCAGGTGCACTAAGCCTAAATTCAGACTATTAATGCTGGTTCAATTACATTCAAACTCTAAAACTGGCCAAATTTTCTCTGGTTTTCAGGAAATGCCATGCATACCCTTTAAAGTTCATGCTGTTTCCACATCAGTCTAAACACTTCTTCCCAGCACCTGTAATTCTATTCAGGCCTAGAATCAGTGACATGAGAAATGCTAGTCTGGTATTTGGTTTGGGAGAGTATTAGATACTTCAAAAAAGGATTTAAGAAACTTCAAAATGGACAGACATAGAACCTGACTAAATGAGAAGTGTCTTAAAAAAAATCACAACTTAGGCACGTAGGCCAAGTTCTCTCAATGATTTATGAATTATGATAAATATTTCAGAAACCTTCATCACACTTTTTTTATTTGTAATGAAACCAATAGCAAGACAGGTTAGGTTTCTTTTATACTTATTTTTCATTTAAAATGACCATTCTTTATTCATTCAAAGGAGACAACTAGATTGCAATCTTAAATCAGTGAATAAAAGTACTATGTTTTTAGTAACCATTCCAGTTCATATAACTAGCATTATCATGAGGCCAAATTAATTTTCTGTCATTCTCTGTCCTTGCTACAATCCTTGTTCTGAGAATAAGACATTAAACTTTTCATGTACAATATATTATGCACTTGCTGTACTGCATTAACCTTTTAAATATTCTGTATTTTAGTTGGCTGGCAATTTTATTTCTTTTTAAGGTTTGCCAGGATGATAGAAGGAAAAGGTAAGAATAGACAGCCAATCAAATTACAGAAAATTCACAAGGTCAAAGTAATACACCTTTGTCTTTCAAAAAATACATTAGAACTTAAAGCTTTATATCTCATGAAAATATTTTGACAAAGACAGGAAAAGATCTAATGATAGCAATAGAGTGATACAAAATATTACATGATTTAATTTATAAAAGATTATTTGATTCCAGATATGAGACTCCTGGACTTTAGTGTATTTTGGGCTTACACTAGAAGTCTAGTCTCTTTTATGGAATATTTTCATTCTAATTTGATAATAACTGGGCACAAACTGCAAAAGTAATTATGTGAAATTTCCTGACATTCTTCTTGATTTGTGTTTGGTTTCTGTAAATATTTGAAAAAAACCCAGATGATTTTGTACCGTAAATGATGACAAACATGAGTGTTTAAGTTCAAGATAATTTTTTAAACATGTATAGATTTTAAAATTTTCTTTCTAAAAATAATCTTAGCAGCAACTTGCTTATAAACATTCTTCTCTTCAAATTAGGGAACAGTACATTATATATCTCATGACTGAGTGCTACTAAGAAACATTATTTACATTTTAGATTTCAAATTTTAAATAGTAAGCAGTAAAAGAGAAATTTTTTTGTGGATTTTTGTGGATAATTGATCATTTTGACTAATACATATATTTATGAAAATTAAAATATAGAACACAAAAGGAACAAGCAAAGTAAAAAAAAAAATCCTTTAATAACATTTGGTCAGCTGTAATTGAAGCCATTGAAATAACTGAAGTATCAGGATTTTGTTTTTCTTCTTAGTATCCAGTTCATACTATGAAAGAAAAGAAAAGATTTAGGTCCCTGTGCATTTCTGGATACCTATCTGGTATAATAAATACAAATAGCTTTTCTTTTAGAAAAATTATTTTTCCTAAACATACCTAAGGACAAAATCCTAGGTGTTATAAACAGATTTTAATATTTATTTTCTGGGTCATAACATTAAGCTTGTTCATATGTATATTTGAGATGACCATGCTGGTAAGAAAGTCAGCAATGGGCACATCTACACGAGACACTAACTATGTGGTAACCTTATAATATGCAATAAATAATGCAACAGTAGTGTGTCGCATCACAAACAGTGTTAATATGCTACTGTTCTGTAGTATTAGGCTACTGTGCAATAGTGTCACTAAAAAGGTGCACACCAATCCTACTGCACAGTAACTCCAGTTACTGCACGTTAATTTAGTACTGGATGGTACAAGAACTAATTTTAATGTGCAGCAGACAGCGCACATTAATGAATGTGTAGACTTGCCCAGTCACTAATATGTTGGTCAAAGCACGATTAGAATTAAACTGGTGAAAAAATGCCAGTTATTTTTTTGTGAAATTTATGAAGAAAAACATACGACTGAAAAACGCTCAGTTAAAAATAATAAATATAAGGAAAAGGTATAGTTTCCAAAATCTAGAAGGCAATATTGTAACTGAGAACCTGACTTGCAAATTGAATTTTTTACCAAAAAAACCCCATTACCAAAACACAGATTTTAAACCTAATATAATTTCCAGTGTTTCAAATAAAAAATATTAACATTTGACTAAAATATACATATTCTAGAAGAAATATTTACTTTGTTAAGGGTGGAAAAGGTTATAAAAGACATTTAATTATAAAATAAATAAATGTTGTGCCCCCTCTTTTTAATTTCCTGGTGAGCATATTTTCTTTTCAGAAAAAAACAAAGCACAAATTAGTAAAACATCCAAGCATCCATGTAACTTGATATTATTGCCCACCATGATAGCATCTCGGTCTTTTCTATGTAGAATCAACAGTGAAGTCCCTAGAGGATTTCATAAGACCTCTGTCACTTCTCCCTTTATGGGACATTAATCCTGTTCTAGACATGGTATTTAATTGGTAGTATCTCCCTAAGAGAATCCCGGGATTAAGTTCAGAAGGGAAGTTGGACACTGAGGTTGAATTAAATAGGCAAAGGTAACTATCAAGACTTACAGAATATCTTGCTTGGTCCTATTCTTGAGATTTTAGAAAAGTACAGCAAGGTTGCTGTTAGCAAAGTGCTTGCTAAATTACCTAAATAAAATGAAATTTAACATTGAATGATGATTTTTGTACACATAGTAAATCCATAGAGCTTATGTTTTACAATTTCAAATATTTCCCTTATACATTGACACAATTAATAAAGTCAAACACTTCTAATGTACATTGATATTCATCACCAGACCTGGGAGAATACGATAAGAACTTTACAACTCTTAAGGAAAGATTTCAGATTTTTGTTTTGAATTGTGGCTGTCAAATAGCAATGTTATCTGAGGATCTTACAGTCACTGTAAGACCATTATGGATTCTGAAAGTCAGACAGTATTGCTATTTTATTAAAAATCACCTCTAAGACAGCTGTTGTTTTTGAAGAGGGAACTTTCAACTTTATTGTTAGATTTGCAAAATATCTGTAGGTTTTACAGGCTATCTTCAATTGTTTGGTTACCTTAAAAATAATAAAAATTGAACATTTAAACAGGTGAACTAGGTTCTGGGTTTCCCATGGAAACAGCAAACAAGTCATGTTATGGTGATCAGGCAGCATGGTTAAAGGAAAATTCACTTTACAAACCTCTCCTTGTGCTGAAACTTCATTAATATCCACTACTGCTCTGTCATGGTTCAATCACTTAAGACCATTTAGTATCACATTTTAATTATTATATACACCTGTGCCTTTCATAAGATATTTTGTGAAGGGTGAAAAGTCCTGGGGCAATGAAACAAGTCAGGTTAAAAAAAAAAAGATCAAGCAAGCTTTATTTTATGATGAAGTTAATTACAGAGCATCTAATTACGGCTTTGATTAATATGTTAGAATCCATCTAAATGAGAACAATGAAATTTTCAATGTCATTCAAAAAGTCTTTTAATAAAGTCCTATTCATTTCAATCTAACATTTTTTACACATAGGAATGTCTTGTGGATTTCATACACTGTCAGCCTATCTACAGGATCTGTCTGTCTACTAGCTTAATAATAAACAACCTGTCATTGGTACTGTGTACAATCTGAACTAGAAAAATATATTCCAGAAATGTAAAAGGAACAGAAGCAATTCTCTGTGCCAGAATATACTGGAGTTAAAATTTAGGCTCTCTGTAGCACATGTTGAATATACACAGACAAAACACAGAGTGCGATTTTATTGTCCTTTGTGTCTGAATGGTAGTTTTCTAGCAGCTTAAGCTGTATTTTTGGCACTTAATCACAGTTTATGATTCTGCTGCCTTCCATTACCCATGCACTGTGCGTGTATAAGGATACATGCATATACTGAGCCTGCTCAGTAAGCTACATGGCTATATAAGCAGACAAGTTACAAAACTGTAGATGGACAAAATTATGCACAAGCAGTTGGTCAGCAATGACAAACCCTTCCTTATTTCAGCCCTAATATCTCCTTGCTTAGGCTCCCCTCTCCCAGAGGGGGATTAAGCCTGCATTTTATATCAGAGTGCTCTAAGCATCACACCACAAGTCATAATTATGTGTTATGAAGACCATCCTCTAGCCCTCTTTTTAAAGCTGACACCCTAGGTAGCCAAGAAAAGGAGATAAGTGGAAACAGATGGAAGAGCACAAGCTAGAGGTTTTGCGTCTTGGAGAGATGGATTTTGCTCTGGAAGGGAGAATGATGGTGCAGAAATTTCCCCATTGTATTACTTCAATTTTATCCAATTAATAGACTTCAGTAGGTTAGTTTCATGGAGAAAGTTGGAGAGGTGGGAGTAGTGGCCTAGTAGTTTGAGCATTTCAGTGGGACAGTGAAGGTTTATATACCCTCTGCTTGAGCAAGATTAGAACTCAGGTCTCTAGCTCTCTCCGAATGCCCTAACCTTAGCTACGTGGCTAAAACAGGGGTGCTCAACCTCTGGCCCATTAACCAGATCCTGCCCATGAAGCTGTGTCATCCAGCCCACCAGGTTCCTGAAGGGTCCAGAAATTTGGCATTTACAGAACAATGGCAGCAGTGATTGCTGCCTATTTTCTGTCAGATTTCTAGACTTACGGGGATCCCTGTGAGCCAATAATGTGGCCCTGTGCACCAGACTATACCAGTGCATGACGAGATCTGGGTGAACAGGATCTGGCCAGCACATGGCCAGAGTAGCCTGGTGCAGGATTGGGATGGCACATGGCCAGACTGGGCCAGGGGGAATAGGCCCAAAGACTAAACCTGTGTGCCAGACTGACACAGGAACCAGCTGGCAAACTGACCCTAGGCCACACATTCATTCTGTAGGGTCAGAAGGTTGGACACTATTGAGCTAAAACATGGGAGAGTTTGCCCAGTGCATAGCTTATCAAACATGCACAGTGTATGTGTGTATGTCTGGCAGGGTAGAGTGGCACAATCTATACACGCAACAGTTTTAGGCTGCAGTAAACCAATTAAAGCCTCGGTACAATAGTTCTGTCAGGGACAGTACTATATTACACAAGGGTAATTTTATGTGATTATATGTATGTGTAGATGCTGACTGCAGGTGTAAATTATACCTAGTCAGTCTACCTAACAGCAAGCCAGACTCCTGCCTGTCACTTAGCCACATGACACTGTACTTTCAGCACCCTCTTGCCCAAACCAGCCCATACATCGCCCAATGCCACTACCTGAAGCCCAAAGCTGAGTGACCCTGGCATAAACTGCTCTACCTTGGCTCATATTTCTGCTGTTCTGGGCACACATGTAGTTGCTGGGCTCAGCAGTGGTTTACTCCAGCTCAAACTGCTCCAGAGTTTATTGCTTCAGATTAATTGCACATGTAGACATACCAAGTGTTTTTTTTCTGCCTCAAATTTGCTAAATCTGGCGTGGGATCAAGAGACAAAATCTAAATCAACAGAGGCCATTTTCAACTGGTTAATAAAAGTCATAAATAGTTACCTTTTAGATGAGCTCATTATAACTGAATTCTAAAAGTAAAGGGAAAAAATTCTTGCAGTCCCCATTTCTGTTTGAATTTGGCAATAGCACTTTTTGTAATTTCCCCAGTTGTGGAACCTGTCTCTACCAGTTTACATTTTGACTCACACAATTATAGCCATGTTTTACAAGGGAAAATTAGCTTCCCTAAGGTAAGAGTTCTCTTGTTACAGCAGAAGTGAGATCCAGCCACTGTGAATTCCTGGCAGAGATGCATACTTTCCTGTGTTTTCTCTATTTAGTGGAAGGTATCTCAAATTATTTTATATTTGGATCAGAAAATATATGTAATTCAGTTTAAAGAGGAAATTAATTTCATTTCAGTTAGATAGTTTTTGTTATATTAGATTTAAGTTCTGGTTCTAATTCTGGTTCAAATGAAAAACTGTGTTCTAGTAAAGAACTAATTTCTGAGATGGTTTTATGACCTATCGGGTTCAAGTGTTTCCAGTGGGTCCTCCCCAGATTGTAACTGAAAAAAAACTTTAGTTTTATCATAAATTTTTCAAGGTTCAGGCCCTAGTAAACCATGTCAACCATAAGCACTTCAGGAACTTTACACTAATGTTCGCAAATATTTTTCAAGACTAATTTGGAAATGTTCACACCATTCCAATCTGGATAATATCCTATACCTCAAAAATTCATTGACTTATTTTAAACTGTTTACAATAATTGACTCTTTCTTCTTACTTGTTAAGTATCTTTCATAAAAATGCTTTCAATTTTAATTAACTTTTGTTTATAAAGTTTTTTTTAGGTTATTCGGGACAGTGGTATTTAAAGTACTTGAGATAGGAACATTCTTCTATGTATATCCTTCCTTATTCCACTCTTTATTATTCTTTATTTTCTGACTTTTCTCTAAGATGCCATTTGTAATTTTGACAACCTTTTAAGTTAGCTTTTAAACTGCCTTTTAAGGGTCTCTCTGTGCTCCAGGCTACAACACATTTACCAATTTAAAGCTGTATTTTTATACTAATTTATTTAAGCCAATTACATTTTGCTTATGTCTCTCTTACATTATCTGCATTAATTAAATAAAATCTACAAGATAAACTTACGTGATTATTTTTCAGTCAATTTGAAGGGTCATTCCTAAAATTTTAAATATCTGAAAAATGTCTGAATACTAATTTAAGTTAAGCCACTGGCTATCTCTGTGTGTCATCAGAAGTCTTTTTCTCTGGGGAGGCGGGTTCCCTGTGTAGGTCATTTGTCCTCAGTTTTCTTCTTTAATTTCTTAGGTTTTTAAAAATTCTTTTTTACCGTTGTTTCTTCCCTTTGCTTCTCTTTTATCTTTTTTAATTTTTATGTTTGTTAGCTTCCAGTTCCCATTTTTCAATAATTTCTAGCCATGTTCCCATCCCTTTCTTCTGAAACTTTTCACCTTTACTCCTTTCCTGTTTTCTTGCTAGCAAGCCATCAATCGAACAAGCATGGGAACAGCTGTTCTCACAGCATTAGGGGCAGCAAGAGCACACTTGAATAATGAACAACCCTAGAACACCACATGGTAGTATCTACAGGTTAGACAATTATTTTTGGACATATCAGCATTGAAGAAAAGGGAGTGGGTTGTGAATGATGGTGGCAGACAGTGAATGCAGAGGATCATACTCTTCCATCATCCCTAGTTTTGACAAACAGTACTATATATTACTATATTTGTATTAGGAGGAAGTACAAATACTAAATTTCCTTTCAGATGGAAAACACTAAAATTCTATTTTCATTGTTTTTAAATGTAGCACTGCTGCTTGTGATGCTACGTTGAAACAGAATGTGACTGAAGAATACAATGTTTCAAAATTATGTAAGGGTACCTATCTCATAAATTTCTAAATAAGACTGACTGAATATTTGAGACACTTAAAAAATTCTCCATTATTTTATTATAGGATAATATAACTCTTGCAATGCTGATGCACAGTGTTCAATAAAATTTTAGTGAACCTTTTATTTAAAAAGGACAATGAAAGTGTCTCGCCGTTACCATCCATAACAATTTCCAACTCATATTAAGGGTAACAATTTTTGGAATATGTTGTAACCTAATGGCAGTAAAAAAAAAGTGTATTAATTAGATTTGGTATTAGTGTAGGATTAATTTACCTTGACTATTAAGTGAATCTGAAAAAAATAGGATTGGGGCATTCACAGGAGTTAAATCTCTGAAGAAAATGGCTGGGAAATGCTAATGCTGTTAGGATTCTGTATGTATTGAGTTCTTGACTGTGAAGCTGGAATTCCAAAAAGTGTTTATATGACATGTTTTTAGTACTTTATAGGTACTGCCAAGATACTAATAAAAACAGCAGAGGCCAAAAAATTGAATTATATTGAATGAAATAAAAAAGAATATAAAGTATGTTCACATTTCTTAAAATGCTTGAATTTTGTTGGTGTTCAAGTGAGGCTTAGGGAAGTTCTCAAATTATATGTTGTTATTCTTAAATTGGTAGCTACAGTCCTCCAAAATAACCTTCTGTACTTCAGCTCCCCCTGCAAAACCTTTCATTAGGTTTAAGTTCTATTCCCAATTACTTTTGCTTTTCCAGAATGCCAAGCTAACACCTATCTATGTACCACAACGACTACACCAGAGTAGACATGACCATGCATCAAGGCCTAGTAAAAATTCTTCTTCACTGATATGTGTCAGGCAAACAAACAGCAACAACAAGAGTAACCCTATGCCACCTCCAAAATATATGTTAATATTTGCAAGCTTGAGTTGGTTTTTCTTCTCACCCTTATTCTGTACGTTACTCTTTCAGCTTTCATTTTTATTTAGACTGTAAGAAAGGACAGCCTCTGCCTGGAAGCATCTAGCACCACAGGACCTCAATACTATTTGGGGTTTCTGGGTGCTACTGTGATCTTGTAAGTAGATATTCACAGTGCTAGACCCATTTGTTTGTGCATTTAGATGTTATGCACTCTTACCCTACTGCTTTGAACCAGGCTATGCTGTGTAACTCAGAACACCCAAATCTGAATTCAATCAAAGCCAGCTCATGACAAATAGTCCAGAATAATTGTTATTTGAAAAGGTATAGCTAATTCTTTCAGCCCCTGCAGGGAGGGGAATTATGCTCATCACTGATGAGTGGACAGGGTTCAGGGTGTGGTAAGGGAGAGGAAAAGGAGGGAAGAGGGAAAAACCTTACCCGTCTTGGCTCTCCACCCCTGTGCAGCAGCTGCCACTGCTAAAACTACTGCTGTAGCAGCATGGGCTGACATTGAGGCTGCATCCAAACAAGCATGGACATTTCTTTCCCCAGGGACAAGAAAAGTGGCACACCTTGTGCTGCTGCTACTTGTCCCCAGGAAGCACCTGTGCCATGTGCCCTCTAATGTACAGCAGGTTACCCTGGATGGGATAGGGGAGGCTAGGGCCAGCAGTGGGCTGGCCCCAGCAGCCTTACCTGGGATCCTGGGGAGGCTGCTGGGGGCCTCCTGGGGCTGCAGCAACAATGAACCTGCTGCTCAGAGCCTGGATGGCAGCCAGAGCTTGTCTGTTCAGCTAGGCTCCAGTTTTGGCCAGTGTTCACTGCCCCTGCATGCACTGCTCTGGCTTTTTTTTTTTTGCAGAAGGTTTTTTGACCACGGAATCTCCCAGGGTCAACTCCCCCTTTTGCAGCAAGGAGAACAGCTGAATGTGCAGTATGTGGTGTTGCACATACGTTTGTGGCACCACATCCTGCACAACTGCATTTGACTGGCTGCAGCCTGAGGGACAGACAGTGGTTTGGAGTCCCCAGGGGCCATTCTTGGTGTACTGTTTGCCCCCACATCACTTAGGGCAGGACTATGCCTCCCATTGCAAAGCCTCCCTGGAGGAGGAGACATAATTCCACTTCGCTCTGCCCGAGATACACTACTGGGCATGAAGCTGTGAATGTCTGGTTCCTATTGCTGATCTTCACAGGACTGTGCTTGCTAAGGAAAAGGCATCTGGGTGAAAGGGGTTATAATGGCACCTTCTTTAAGGTGGTACCCAAGGCTCATACCCTGCTTACCCTCTTGTCCCCTCCCCAGTTATCTGTAATCCTTAAAGCAAAGTGTTCCAGAAACTGGCCAGTAATACCAAAGGGTTCCATGCTTTTCAAATTAAACTAAAGCTAAACTTATGCGTGTGTGTGTGTATGTGTGTGTGTGTGTTGGTGTGTTTTGCTTTTTGGAGTGTTTTTGGTCCAGAGAATCTTTTACTAAGATGGTTCATTTGCAGCTGGCAGTTTAATTCTATTTGCTCATTAAAGGAAAAAGGTTTTGGTTATGGGGTATGTCCAGTTGCATATCAATTTGCTTATCTGCAGTTAAAAAGCACATCAGAGTCAGGAGCTTATACTGGGAGAAGAATCACATGTCATAAAGAAAAGAGAATCAATGCCCAGCATCGTTAAGATATATTGAGTGTAGAGGCACTCCTTTCTTGTCAAGAATTGGAAATGCTGATCAGTATACTTACAATGTGATTTGCCTTGGAATTACAATTAGAACTTTTACAAACTCTGACGTGTCCTGTAAAATAAGGACATTGTCAGGCCAGATTCTCAAGACCATGCTTGTGTAGGGGCATATTTAAGACTTTATATAACCAACTGTTTGCACAATTATTGTATCAATTATTTTGATGCATTTAGGATAGCAATCTTTGTAATTCAAGGATTCCATTGTTGTGGAAATCTGGCCCTGAACCTTCTCCAAGACTATGCTATAGAGCTCTAACTAAAAATACTTGGACTGGATACAGTGCCATGTCTCCTAAGAAGCCACATAGTTCAGGTGGTAGAGAAAGTAAATTTGATGTTATGTTTATGTTTCCAAGGCCAATGATGGACACACCCCATTCATCCCAGAATAACTCCAACAGTTAATATACAAGTTTCCTGCAGCTGCTCTGCAGCCAAGACTTTGTTCATTCCTCTATCCCATCTTTTCACACCTCACTGAAGGACTTAACATATGATCTTATACTTCTCAGTGTAGTACTTCTTAGGGAAAAAAGCTGTCTTGCTTTGCCATTGCTCAACTATCTCAGCTCTCCTGAGGACCAAACAGGCCAAGATGCAAACTATGGTATTGAGATCGAATATTGTATTGTAAGGTCACCCTTGAGAAGGGTCAGGAGTTTTAGTATTCAGACAGAAAAAAATTCACATATTTTCCAGTAGCAGAATTTTCTGAAAATATAATAGTTGCAATAGTTGACAATTCTATGAAATTCTATATCTGTTTTTTCTAAGGAACATAACTTTTTTTCCCTAATGCCAAAAAACAGCCAGAGGTAATGATTTAAAAAGGTGTTTCCTGCTTCTTGCAAAATGTGTTGCTAAATTCAGAGCAGAACATAGTATGTATATTCCTTTTTCCTTTCCTCTCTAAAACTATTCAATCTTTGTTCACTGTTGTACATTGTTAATGATTGGATTTTAATGCCAATACTCTACATGTGAATAAAATCACATCTAGGGAAGGGCCTTTGCAGTACCAACAGCACCCAAGAAAGGGCTCAAGGAGTGGGAGTGTAAGTGCCAGAAACACACAACCCCTTTCTTAGGAAGTAATCTATGTCCATGTATGCCTGATAGCTACTCTCTCACTTCCCTTTGAAAATTGCCACTTTCTTACCCTTTTCCAGCAGAGCTGATTCTTTCCCCTGAAAGATCTTGCAATTAGGCTGTTGCACACACATGAAAAGAGGAAAGACTAACCTTCTTTTTCTGGCTTCATTCACATGGCATGGCCCAGGATTACAAAAAAAGCTCATATCTCAATTACAAGATGGGGGTAAAAATACATGGACTTTACTAGCCATAGTTGCAAAAATTATCAGCCAAGTATTTTATTTGCTGAACATGGCTGATGAAGGAGGACTAAATTATTGGAGCATTTGTACCAATTCCAGTGAATAATTGCAGCCAAAACAAATTGAAAACAACTGAAAAAGTCCAAACATTTCACTAAATTGTTTTTCATTTTAAAATGCTGTTCCATTCTAAAATGTGAACCAAATTATTAGAAACAAAAAAAGGAAAGGAAAGGAAAGAGAAAATAATTTATTTGGTCTCGTGAAATAGTTCCAAAAAGAATTAGGGGGGAGAGTGATCACCCATATTTTAGTCCCAACAGGTGAGTAGCTGGTGCACCCATCTAAGAAGCAGAACATCCAGGTTCTAGGGGCTCCTCACCCAAAGAGGATTTGAACCTAGTCTCCTAGTACAATGTTCTAAGTATCAGGCCATAGATTAGGTATTATCTAATACCCTTTCCTGCACTCATTTAGAAGCTTAGATGTTGCATCTTGCATTTAATTATCACTGGATGGAGAGCAGTGCAGAAATTTCTGCTTTTTTGGATGCACATCTCTAGACTTGAGCCCAGTGCCTTCTCTCTTTTACAGCAGCTGCATTTCACTGAACCGCAAAGGATGTATACAAGTGTGACATTTAGATTGTTCTGACCAAGCTTGGAACGATCTAAATGCCTGGGTGTACAAGCAGTGGCAGAACTTACACTTTCCTAAAAATGGTATACTTGATCTAAAGTTCATTCTCTTCAGATGAGAATGAACTTTAGATCAGCATAAGTTAACCTAACCTAAAATGGGTTAACCCAACCTAACGAATGCTTGCATGCATTTCTAGCACAGCCCTAGGACTCAGAAAGCCCAGCCACTCTTTACAGCTCTGGGCCTGTGCTATTTCTACACCCCAAACCTGACCAAGCTATTTTTAGCTCCTTGACTAGCCCTCCCTCCACACCAGGCAACCCCTGACCTCCCCCTAAAGACTCACTGGAACCCCTCCTCCTCAGATTGTTTCATTTCTCCTTAGATATTTCCTTCTTTCAGTTGCCCAGGAAGCCAGCTTCATTGGAGGGTATTGGATAATGCCTAAATTATGGTATAGTAGAAGGGCACCATGCTGAGAAGTTGGAGAGATACAGATTCAAACTCTCTTCAGTCATCAGGGCCTCAAACAAGGTCTTCTGCCTCTTGGGTGAATACACTAACTACTCAGCTGTTGGGGCTAAAGATAGGCAGACCCTCTCTTCCCTCTAATGCCTGTTAGTCATTGGCCTTTGTCTACTATAATTTTGTGACTTATTCATATGTATAATAAATCACTAGATCATTAATTAAGAAAATGTTACAATTTGAATCTAGAGCAGAAAAAAGAACCAAAGATGTATTTTACAAAATAAACTTTAAGTGTCCCCAGGGGACAGATAAAATAACAAAAACTCTCTTTTATATCATTAACACCTGTGATAATGATATAAACCAATTTCTGCTACTAACTTCTAACTACTACTAACTTCTCTTAAGATGATCATTGTGAAAAAAAAATAACTATTCATATTTCATTGTTTTCAGGTTCTGAGATTACATCCAATTGAGAAGAAGCGAGACGGTTCATCTCTTTCAATATCTTTTACTGTCTGAATGCTGTTGTTTTTGTTGTTGTTATTAATATTCTGGTAGGTCTCTGACTCTTACACCAAGATCCCATTTGGGTAGGTGCTAGGGCTGTGCAAAATGTTGATGGGTGTTTCATTTTGAAGCTATTTCAATGCATTTTGAGCTTGAAACAGTGAAATCAAAAGGCTTTGAAACAGCTTCAAAATGAAATGAGGGCACTCAAAATGTTTTGAAAGTTTCAAAATGTTTAGAGTTTCAAAACTAGGCTTGCTTGCAGCTAAACAGAAACTAAGGAGAGGGAGGGGGAAGAAGAGGGAAGGACTACTCTGACGTTGACATGTGTAGCTGGCCAGTGACTGTGATCCTTCCCTGAGGTCCCTTCCAATCCCAGTGCTCTGGGGTTGGGATGGAAAAATAGCATACAAAGTCACACGTCATGAGTTTTGCTTGTCTGCAGCTTGAGGTACAGTTTCCCAGAAACCTCTGCACCTATCTCCTTGGAACATGGTAGACTTCATGGCCTCACCAGGGTCTACCATGCCTGATGTTTTCACCCCCCTGTGCCTTCACACTTACTAGTGACATGAGTTTTTGTTCTGAACAGTTTGAGGTGCAGTTTCCCAGAAATCCCTATACCTATCTCCTTGAAACTTGACAGGATTCATGCCCTCAGAAGAGGCTACCATCCCTGCTGTTTTTATTCAAATCAGGAAAGAAACGACAAAGTTATAGACACTTTCATGATTCCCTATTATAGCCTATGGGTGAAATGTTGAAACAGTGTTGAAACAGTGAAACAGTTTTGACAAAACGAAACAGAACAGTGCTTCAAAACAACAAAATGAAACACTGTCCCTTGAAATAGCAAAACGGAAGTCAGAATGAAGTGGTGCTGTTTTTCACAGCCCTAGTAGGCACCGTAAAAATATACAGCAGAAGGATAGCCTCTGCTTCAAAGCATTTGCAACTTAAGTACAAAGAAAGGAAAAATGGATACAGATGGAGGGATGGGCAAATGCAAAGTAAAAGAAATGTGCCAGAAGACATTAGTATTGGTCAGCATGGTAGACAGTTTTCTCAGCACATAAGAATCATGGGAAGAAGTATTAAGATGCTTGTGAATTCAACAAATGGGCAAAGTAGGATGGCATCATTAGCCAACTGAATGTAGGAGTTGATATCTCTATAGTGTATGAGAGCTGACAGGTAATGTGGGAGCAACCTATGAAGAAACTTGACAGTGGAGGTGTTATGTTTGATTAGATGGTAAAAAAGGCAGCCAGCAAAATGTTGCAACAGGCTAGGAGAATGAACTTTGCAGGTAGAAGTCTCTCAGTTCATATTCTGAAGTTTCTGCCCAAATAGAGGACACTGTATTATTTTTTTTAAGGAGCACAAATCCTGTAGAATTTAATGGGGTTCCTTCCAGTTCATTTCCAGTCCTAAAACAACAAAAAAAGAACATAGTTTTCTCATACATCTATCCATGATGAAACATAAAATCTCTATTTGCTTATTTGTTCCCAATACAGTACATGAAATTTAACAGTTTACTACAAGCAAATAGAATTTTAAATTGCCTCATTTCCATAAATATTGCTTATTTTAGCAGTTAAAGTACAGTTTAAGCTATCTTTGATTTTGCTGAACAATGTTAGTGTGATAAGTGTCAATTTTTAACATTCTTAATGCCATATTTAGAGTCAAGAATCGTCTTTGTCTGCCAGATTATCTCATTTAAACTATTATATATTGCTAAATGTCAAAAAACAGCCATTGCTACTGCTAAAGTGAATCACGAACTTTATTTATAGAAATATCATAATGTATATGTTTGTATACCTTCTTTGAACAAATAATTGATTGCATTGTCATTGACATTGCATTGTCAATGACAACTGGTACAGAGTGAAACAGTTAATTAAATGGATATGCCTTTGCTACACAAAGGCCAGTAATTTCACCATAAAAGCTGCCTTGAAATAATAGGCAGTACAGACTGTCCATTATTTTTTTTAATGTGAATTCATTCTTTAAGAAAACGTAGTTTGATTGACGTGCCTACACATTAAATTCCCTTACTTGTCTGTAGACTAGGTATATCAACAGTTGTGGTGATGCAAACTTCCCTTCAACTATCTGTTTTACAAATTTGCCTCATTCTTGACCTGGAGGGAGAATCTTTTTGAGGACAGTACTCTCTATTCAAGGCCTTTTTCTCTCTAAAAAACTGCCAGCAAGGGTGCCAATTAATGCCAGTTATCATGGTGGTTTGTGATGTAGCCATCTGTACATTAGGAACTGGACTAAGACAAACAATTACATTTGCATGGAATCCAAAATGCAATCAGATGGTCAATTTCTGTCTGTTGCAATAGGTTTATTATTTGATGAACATGAAATATAAAGAGTATTTTTTCCAGTTGTTGATCTAACCTATTACTCTCTGACCAGTAACAGTAGAATATGTTGCATTCAGCATGCCAGTTCACCAATTGTTGGCGTATAGCTTAACACTATTAACTCTTCCAAGCATCAAGACATCATTTTAGTGAAGCAATCTGTAATTTTGTTGGGCTTTATCCCAGGAAGCCCTAAGCACTGCCTGCTATGCCATGACCACCTACATGGTTTCCCTGGGAATAGAAACTCACCCTCACAGGATCTTGCCCTCAAAGATTGAACATTATGACTGACATGTTTGGCCAGAAGGCTCTCCTGGATGAAACGCTGGTTATGTTTGCTATTCCAGAAAAATAAAGATGCATTCAAAATCTGGAAGAATCTTGATGTCTGCATGATTGAATTATGCTGTAAGAGTGAAGTGCAGTGGAAATACGCTATTCCCAATGGGAGCTAATATTAGCCTTATTTTAAAGTCAGAAATATTTTTGCAAGTCTATAATACCTATGAAGTATTATGGAGTGCTACAGAGTACAATACTTCATATACATAAACACATGCCAGGGTAGAAACATTGAAGAATACTCTTCTATAATAGGAACTACATATTTTATTCAGGCTACAGTAATTTTATTTTAGCAGATTAGGGACTGTTCCTGCTAAAAAAGGATGCATTTAAATATTTATCTAATCCATTCATCAGCAAGAAAAAATATCTCCTTCAGTAATAAAGATTTGTGACTGGCTAATTACTAGCTGGTATTAATTTGAACAGATTAATTTTTTGCCATAGTTCTCAATAAATTGCATTCATTTCACTTACATGCACAGAAATTTCTGGAGTTTTGTTTTATGCTGGAACTAAATAAAAAGGAAGTCTCTAAAATATCCTTATCCAAAATAAAATATCCTTCTCCAAAAGAGTAATTTACAGAAATGTGATAGCTGTATTATGCATCCCCCAGGCAGAATGATGTCACACCGTGGGCACATTGTCTTTGCATGTAATATGGCAGCAGCAATGAAAGGAAGTTTAAGGTTATCCAAAATGCTTGAAGTGCTGCACGCACCACTTATTCCACAACAAAATATGCATAGCACATCCAGTGTGCAAAGAGATTCTATCTTGAAATATGGCACAAAGTGCAAAGCACACATAATTTCACTTGGAAGTGGTACAAAAACAGGTGCTCAGCACTTCTGAAAACTATGCACTAGCAAAATAAATATCCAATATACTGAAGAGATTCTGTCACGATCAAATGGTGTTTCAGGAATATGTTTCAGGATGCACAGAATAAGCACAGAATAAATAGCACAAGAACTGTTCAAATGCTACCACAGGCCAAGTGTGGGAGTGAACTAGCTCACAATCTTGTTTAGAGATACATAGAACATATCCAAACCTCCTTCATGCCGAGTTCAAGAATTCTGCCAAGCACTATATCCTATTCATTTGCTCCTGCTCCACACATGCCAAAAACCAGAAATTAGGCAACAAAGCCACTTCAGAGAACCCCCGAGTGCAGTCCATAAAGTATGCTTTTGCTAATGTACTCCATTGACTAATTTCTAGGATTTAGCCTGCTCACTGGACAAAGCATACTTTTTAGTAGTGCTCCTTGCCTAAGGAAGGAAACGAAGTATGCAGCTTCTCAGTGGGCATGTTTATATATGCTATTAATTTGAAGTAGGTTTACTGTGCAGTAAAAATACTGTGAAGTAAGCCTAAAGGGGAGATCTACACTAAGGTTGTGCGAACACCATTTCGTTTCAGCTTCTGTTTCACCATTTCAAAGGGACAGTGTTTCATTTCATCATTTTGTTTCATTTTGTTTTGAAGCACTGTTCCATTTCATTTGGTTGAAACTGTTTTGCTATTCGCAATGCATTTTGATGTTTTGTCCATAGGCTATAATGGGGAATCATGAAAATGCCTATAACTTTATCATTTCTTGCCTGATTCAGATGAAGATTGTAGGGACGGTAGCCCCTTCTGGGGGCATGAAGCTTGCCAAGTGTCAAGGAGATATGTGCGGGGGTTTCTGGGAAACTGCACCTCAAGGTGTTGACAAGCAAAATTTGTGTCACTTGTCAGCAGCGTCAGCCTCCTGACATCCCACACACATATCTGGGGGCCCGCATGCCCTGGGAGGGTTGTGGGGCTGTGACAGACTTTTCCTGGAGGTGTGGGCCCCCAGATCTGCATTTGGGGTTACTGGAGGCTGCTGCTGCTGCCTGGGACCAGCACTGGGCGCAGCCCGCACCCTGCACCCAGCGTCGGGAAGACTGGTGCTGCCACGCCCTAGGCAGCAGAGGCAGCCTCCTGTCTTCCTGCACACAGATCGGGGGGCCTGCACCCCTGGGAGGAGTCTGGCAGAGCTAAGAGGACAGGTTGAGCTCTGTGGGGCTGGCAGAGCTGGTTAGAGCACAGCCCTGACTCTCCCCACTTCCTGCTACTGGGTTGAACTCTGACAGCTCCACCAGCCCCACGGAGCACAGCTCACTGGTGGGAGGTAGGAGAGAGCCAGGGCTGCACATCAAGTGGCTCTTCCAGCCCCATGGAGCTCTCCCAGTGGCGGGAGGCAGAGGGAGAGCCAATGGCAGAGCTGCTCAGACTGCAGCCCTGGCCAGTGCCTCTCCTCCACCACCCGCCACCAGGCTGAGCTCCATGGGGCTGGTAGAACCACTCAGAGTGCAGCCCGGTGGCAGGAGGTGGGGGAGAGCCAGGGCCATGCTCCAAGTGGCTCCACCAGCCTCATGGAGCTAGCCCTGGCTCTCTCCTGCCTTCCACCACCAGGCTAAGCTCCATGAGGCTGGCGGAGCCAGTCAGAATGCATCCCTGGCTCTCCCCCACCCCCTATCACCTGGCTACACTCCAAGCAGCCCCACCAGCCCCACAGAGCTGATCCTGGTGGTGCGAGGTTTCATAGTTTCATAGTTTCTAGGGTTGGAAGGGAC
>NW_017729033.1:81902134-81902570 GCF_001723915.1 Gavialis gangeticus | reverse complement strand
GAGTGCTCATAAAGCCATGCCAGGGGACTTGCAATGACCCCAAGGTCATTGAAGTGAGAAAGAGCCACTGGCCAGGTTTACACTCCAAGCAGCTCCACCACTGGTTCTCCCTCCACCTCCCACTGCCAAGCTGAGCTCCATGGGGATGGTGAAGCAGCTCGGAGCACAGCCCTGGTGAGCACAGTTTGGCAGCTGGAGGCTCTGCAGCCTCATCAAGCTGAGGTTGGTGGCAGGAGGTGGCGGAAGGTGGCGGGAGGCGGCAGTGAGCCAGTGGTACAGCCACTCAGAGCACAGCCCTGGCTCTGAGTATAGTCCTGACCAGTCACTCTCCCCTGCCTCCTGCCACCAGTCTTACCTCTCTGGGGCTGTGGAGCCTCCCACACCAGGCTGTGTTCGCCAGGACTGCACTTGAAGCCAGTCCTAGCTATCCCCCACC
>NW_017729033.1:81896418-81897134 GCF_001723915.1 Gavialis gangeticus | reverse complement strand
AGCCCTGGCTCTGAGTATAGTCCTGACCAGTCACTCTCCCCTGCCTCCTGCCACCAGTCTTACCTCTCTGGGGCTGTGGAGCCTCCCACACCAGGCTGTGTTCGCCAGGACTGCACTTGAAGCCAGTCCTAGCTATCCCCCACCTCCCACCACTGGGCTGCTTCAAAACTTGAAATGTTTCAAAACTTTCAAAATATTTCAACTGCCCTCATTTTTTTTCAAAGTTGTTTCAAAGCATTTTGTTTCATTTGGATTTGCTGTTTCCAGCTCAAACTGTGTCAAAACAGCTTTGAAATGAAACACTCGTCAAAATATCACATAGCCCTCATATACATGTACTCCCTCTTGGGAGAAGATTTTCTCCCATTTGGAGCAGCCTGGTACAGGGCACAAGGTGGTCCCAGTGGGTACAGGTCCAGGAGATGTCTGCCAGTTGCAGTGGCAGCTGTTTTCTGGCCCCATGCACATTGGGAGGGGACCTGATATGCACGGGGCCAAGACAGAACTTCTCCTGCAGCAGGCAGAGCTCTCCTGACTTGATGCATATCTGGACACATAGCTGTCAGTAAGCCCCTGATGGGCAGAAGGTTTGCTGGGAGCTGTCTAGGGTGTAGGGCAGCTGAAGGTAACCCTTATGACAGGTGGAGGGGTATGGAGCTCACCAGAAGCTGCCCTGCTTGGCACAGAGCTGGCTGTTCTGGGGAGTGAGGGGGGGG
>NW_017729033.1:81878333-81896249 GCF_001723915.1 Gavialis gangeticus | reverse complement strand
GTAGTGGGATCCAACACACGACTGGGTGGTGAATATCAAGGGCGGTAGGCTGTACAGGAGGGACAGGACAGGGAGGAAGGGGGGAGGGGGGGCTGGGAACCCAGTCCTTCCTGTCTCTTGTAGCAGCCAGCTCCACACCACATGGACCTGGCTACTCTGGGGAGTAAGCAGGGCTGGGAATCCAGCCATTACTTGTCCCTTAGAGCAGCCATCTCCACACAGTTGGATATCCAGCTAGCTGCTAGGAGCTGGGAGCTCGCTAGTACTGGCCCTGATCAGCTCCCAGCTCCTGGGGGGAGCCAGGGTGCTGAACAGTGCCAGGACCAGGGACAGAGAGCTCCCTGTCCCCTGCTGGTTAGGCTGACTGGGAGCAAGTTTGCTTCTGGCCAGTGTCTATATGCGTTTTACTGCACAGTATTTACTATGCAGTTAGTTTACTACCTGTATTTATATGTAGTAGATAAATCCACAGTAGACTGATTTACTCCACAGTAAATGTGAGCACATGTAGACAGTGACCCTTTACTGCACAGTGGACTAATCTACTGCACAATAAAGCATCTCATGTATACATACCAGCTTCACTAAGAGTGAGTCTTTTTTTGCCATGCTTATTGGATTTTCATTCTTAGTACTATATCTTACAGTTACTCACTGGGTTCCATAGGGAATTTTGTATTCCAATGCATACACATACTGTGCTGTAACTACTATTATATTAGATTTAAAGTAGTTAGTCCATGTGGCTTGCCTATATCCCTGTCCACAGTACTACTATCTCCCTCTATCAGCTATTGCTTGTTAGTATATTAGGAACGTGTCTGTACTTTACATTAGCTCAGGTACTTGAAGCAGTCTAGCCATGATCATATGCAGCTCTATTCAGGCTCCTTTCCCCTATCTCTTGTACATGAACTGGTTTCCATCATTATCATTTTTACAGTAAGATTTCTGTCTCTGTATTTTCTGTCTTAGCTTTCTCAAGATGGTGCTGATTTGATATACAGCTTTTCTCTCTGCATGCTAATAGTGCACTCCTCTGGTTGCAGTACTTTGCCTTCTGAAAAAAACCCCAAAATGTCTTTCTAGTACCTTTTTGGAAACTGAGATGCATAATGTACTTGTATTGTCACGTTTCCCAAGTGTAGAAGGCACTGTTGCTCATGACAGAGCCTTCTACATTTTACCTTAGAGGGCCTGCTTAGATTTTTTCTTTTTCTTTTAGCACACTCCGAAGTTCTAAGGATTATTACTAGAACTAGTTTGGAATTTTTCAGTGAAATGGACAGTCTCTATCTCTGGCCTAATGAATATTAAATTTTGTATATAAGATGAATCAGCTTAAACAGAAGAGATTCTATATCACTGTGGTTAGGGCACTCACATGGGATATAAAAGCCCAAAGCTCAAGATATTATTTTTCTTGATACAGACCAAAGAATTGAAGCTGAGCCTGCTTTGTCCCAGATAAGTGCCTGACCACAAAGCTATTGGGTATTCTGGATGGATTACTCTTCAATGTTTTTATTTTGTGGGGTCAAGGAAAGTTTGTGGAGTGGATTTTTTTGTTGTTGTTGCTGTTGTTTTTGGTCCCAGTGAGGAATGTTGAAACTGGATAGATTCAAGATCAAAATAAAGTGCAAATATTTAAAAGTGGTAAAGAACAACCATTATGGCTTGGGACAGGAATTAACCATAAACTGGTATAAGTAGTTGGAAACTGATTCAGATCTAACGCAACAGAAGTTCAGTACACTTAAACCATTTTCAAAATGGCCGAAACCAGTTTAAGATACACCTGGATGGATGTTATATCAGACTTAACTAATTTAGGTTAAATTGGTTTATTGAACTTCTGTCCCAGATCCCCTCTAGATTCAAGTTAACTCGTAGTCCCCCAGCATTCCAGATTCTTTTCATCTCCCACACAACTCACTTTTCGCAGAGTGGGCAGGCTAGACTTGGCCCCAGCTTTCTGCTCCCACAAACCCAGCTTCTGGCCTGGGCCAATGCAGGCATGTAGATGTATTTCTGGAATCAAAAGTGAATGTCTGTTCACTTGCTTACCAGTTCAATCTATGCAGCTTAGACTAACCTGTTTAGATTAAATCTATTCAGCCTTGGGCTTTTTGACTATCTATACCTAGCCTATGAGAGTTTACTGAGGAGTCTGGTGTTTTCTTCAACACTGAAAACATTAAAAACATTTTTTAAAATGATATTCTAGGTCAGGGGAAGTCACCTTTTTGGCAGGTATGCCACAAAGTAACCCATACACCATCCCCAAATGACACTTCAATCCCCATCCTCTGTCTGATCTGATACTCTGCTTTCTTCCCCTACCCAGTGCCCCTGTCTGATCTTTTGCTCTGCTTTCTGCTTCCTGCCCTATCTGTCAGTGTTTCCTCTCCAATCTGCTATGTGCTACATATACAGACTGCATGATGAAAATTGCTCCTCTTGGCCTTATGATTTGTAAATCCAAGTAACAATTCTTCATTTTTTTCATAAAACAAAATTCTTGTTTTCCAGGCAGTTCTATGTAGTTTGATACAGCCAAGCTGTCACTATGAGAAGAATTTAACTTCACTGAAATATCAATCTGTCTGTAGGATGGAAGATCAGTGCAGCTATTTGCAATTCCCTCCTAGCACCTCACAGGATAGAATAACCACATGTATCTGTCTCCACCCTACATCATAGAGAGGTTTGATACTCTCACTGAGAGGGATCAAAGGACAGTCAAGACGGTTAAGCCTGAAAAGATACAAGCTCCCCGGTGCTGGTAAGTGAACTGTAATACATTGGACTTTCCTGTATTAAGCCCAGCATTAAACTCAGTATCTCCTTTTAAGTGGTTCTTCACCTCCATGCCCTGCTTTTCACCTTTTCCATCCAGATACACAGAGTTGAACAGAAGATAACTTTTGAATGATACAAAGAATCCTTTAATCTCTCTGAAGAAGTTTTCAACTTCACGTTATACATTCTCCAACTAGCAGATATTTTTAAAACCATATATTTTTCTCTCACTTCTCCTTAGTTTGTCTGATTCCACTGCAAAGAGCACACTCTGCAAGCTTATTGCTCTATGCTCTCTAGAAGTAGGCTTTTCCTAAAATCTGTCAGGCTGTGTTTAGATGTCAAGGTTATACAGCAGAAGAAACATGAAAGGGATGGAAAATGGCTTGCATTCCAGTGACTCCTTTTGGATGCCTTCACTCAGAAAAAAAATAATAAAATGGGGCACTTAACTGTTGCAAACTCTTAAGACAAGATCCCCTTATGAAGTCATTGGAATGCTATGCAGTATCAATAAGTACACATGCTCTTTTGGCTATTTACAAAGGAGTTTTGGTTTACCGTAGATAGTAGGCAATGAACCCTATTGTATATATTAATTGTACACGGTGCTGTAAAAGCTATAATTTGCTGTTTCATTAACTAAATGCTTTTGAAAATATCTTATTATTTCTGAGCTACGTACTTATTTCTTACCATAAATTATTACTGTGTAAATGCCTATTGTATACCAATTTTCTTGTATAAATGTAGGTTTTGTGAACCCAAAAAGCTCTTTTACAAAAAGGGCTATTTATGGGATGTTCTGTTTAATGGGGTCGAAACAGTCTGTTATTGTAGCTGGTGGGACTGGCCAAAATGTCTCATTTAAAAAATACAGTTCTTGCATAAATTCTAGAATAAGTTGCTTGGATAAATTATGAAAATGTAGCCAGTAGTAAATTAGAGAAATTCTTTGAGGATGTGGTTGGTTCAAAAATTAGTATGAATAAAATCAACATTATACAAAACTGAATGTATTTTAATTCCAATGGAAACCCATATTTTAACAAAGGCATATTTTTCTATGGAGTTGGCAACCTAACCCCCTTACCCCACCTATTATTAAGCTAATGCAGGAAAACCAAAAATGAAACTGAACAGAAGCTGATTAAAAGTAAATTATCTTCCACTTAAAAAACTGAGAAGTCTAAAAGGAGATAAATAGGATTTATGGTGAAAAGCACATTACATTTTTTCAGCTGAATAATCTGTGATAACCTCATATTTTATATAATTTTATTGTAAAAATAATTGCAATTTTAATTAATAGGCATGTCATTTAAATATGCACTGCATATTTCTCTGCCATCTCTCTTTTGGATTCTAACCTAATCAACCCAGTAAATGCAAATTAGGAAGGTCTCCTGCTTATTTTTATAATATGGTAGAAATCTCTCCTTACATCACAAATGGAATGTCTTTTTAGATATAGTAAAATCACAACAGGTAGATTATGTCAAGTTGTCTAGTTACTGTTCCACTATTGTTTAATAAAAGTCTGCTTAAACAAACTTATTGTTTTCTTCCATATTTGAGGAAAGTATATTTTATCAATATTTCATAACATAATTCTGACCAACCTAATTTTCTTCAATGATAAGTTGACAGGATCTATGGATAGGAGAGACCAGTACATCTGATGTACCTTGACTTTGGTGAGGCTTTTGACTCTGTGTCCAAGGACATTATCATTAATAAGATAAGGAAATACAGATGAAAGCACTGTAACATATACAAACCAGCTGGATCATCATACTCAATGAGTAGTTGGGAGGAAATATTAAGTGGGGTTTTCTAGAAGCCTGTCCTAGGTCCTGTTTAATGTCTTCATTAATGATATGGATGATGGGACTGAATACATGCTTAGAAAATTTGAGATGACACCAAGTTCAGTGGAGTTGTAGACATTCGGAAGGGTAAGTGTAGGATCCAGAATGACCTAGATAATTTGGAGAAATGGTCCAAACTCAGTCAAATGAAATTCAACCAGGACAAGTGCAAACTTCTGCACTTGGGATGAAATAATCACATGTACAAATGGACAATGTAGGAATGATTGGCCTGCAGAGAAGGACCTAGGGTTACAGTGAAACCATCAGATTAATATGAGCCAATAGTATGCTCTTATTAAAAAGGTCAGTAGCATATTGGATTGCATTAAGCAGCATCTCTAGCAGATTAAGGGAAATAAATATTCCACTCTATTCTATTTGGTATTGGTGATGCTTCACCTGTGCTACTTTGTCCAGCTTTGGACCCTGCACTTCAAGAAAGGTATGGACAGATCGGCAGGAGTCCAGCAGAAAGCAAAACAAGTTATTTGAGGCCTAGGAAGCATGACTTACAAGGCAAAGCTGAAAGAACAAGGATTATTTTTTTCTGGGAAAGAGACGACTTCAGGGCAATATAATTACAGTCTTCAAGTACTTTAAGAGAGATTACAAAGAGAGTGGAGACAGACTTTTCCCTGGGAATGTAGGGGACAGGAGTAGGAGCAGTGACCTCAAACTAGAGCAGTATAAATTTAGGTTGGATATTATGAAGAACTTTCTAACTACAAGAATGGTCAAGCATTGAAATAGGCTACCTGGAAAAGTTGTGGAATCTCCGTCTCTGGAAATTTTCAAAAGCAGCTTAGACAAACCTGGCATGGTTGACTAGAATGGTTTAATAAGGGGCCATCTGCTCTGAGCAGTGATCTCAGGCCTTCTCATGAAGTCTCTCCCATATCTAATGATCTATGATCTTATAATTTTACTGTTTTTAAATGAGTTTTTACAGAGAGGTAGTGGAATCTCCATCCTCAGAGGTTTTTAAGACCAGCTAGACATAGACTTGGCCAGGATGATTTATTTGGGGATGGTCCTGCTTTGAGGAGGGGGTTGGACTAGATGACCTCCTGAGGTCCCTTCCAACCCGAATTGTATATGATTCTATGATACTATACCATAGAACTAGAGCTGCTCTTGTCATCATCCCTTCCAGTTCTTCCCTTGGCTGTCTCTATGCCACCCATTCAAACTTCAAATTCATGTTCTCACTTTCAAAGTCCAGCAAAATCCCACTTCTCCATAAGCAGCTGAACTTATTTCTTATTCTATGAAAAGATTATGAAATATATGAAAATATTACCATCCCTACCCTGCTGGTGCTGCTAGAGTCATTGTTCTTGTCAGGACCTGGTAAAACACTCCAGGATAGGTCTACACTTTTTTCATTACACCTCTATGCTTGATGCTGTCTTTTAGGTGCGTCTGGAATGCACCGCCTTTTTATCATCCATAATACTCATTAAATCACACTTCTGTTGCAGTTCTAGGAAACAGGTCAATAACCACATCATATATATTCTTTCTTTTTGGTTGAAAATGCACATCAATAACACAGCACTACATGCTTGTTTCTTAAATCCATTTCTCTGACCTTTCATCTGTTCTTGTTTGTGGGTTTTGTTTATGTAATTAGAGAGTGGTAGGAACTGTATGTTCCTCTATATCTAGGCATTAAAACTAATAAACACATTGGCATCAAGATAGTAAAGGTGTCTAGATGGTATCAGACTAATAAAAAATATAAAAATAGGCCATGGGACATAATCATCTATTCAGTCTTAGAATATTGCCAGTCTTTTGATTTTTTTCCTCACATAAGAAACAGAAAAGTGAATATTTTGGCATTTGATTCTTAAAACACACAATGAGGGCTAGATTAGAACTACAGTATATACTAAAAATAATATGTTCAGTAATCAATTCCATTTGGTCTGCCAAGCAGCAGACTTTTCCAAGATGTAGCTTTCCTTCAAAAACTAGCCAAGGAATCAAGGGAAAATAAATTTAAATAGTAGTACAGGACTACAATTAAATACCATAAGATTTCAGGGGACTTCCTAAGTTATCTGATCAAGTCCCCTGAGTTTGCATGTGATACTGAGAATATCTTATGACATGCCATAGGTGATCTCAAAAATAGGGATCTGACACTTCCAATACCCTGCTACAACAAAAACAGGAAGTGGTTAATTAATATATCCTCAGAAGATTTTAAGAGAAGATCAATACCCCGAGTTTCACAGGACCCCTCCTATAGTCTCTGCCATTCTGACCCAGGGGAAAAATTCCTTCCTGACTCCACATTTCATTATTAATATGGCCCTGAGCAGAAGAGCCCTTTAGCTAAGAACATCTGGGTTTTCTTAAGTACCAGCAGAGGCACCCCACCACTCCAGCAAAAACAATGAGCCTTAGTTCTGGCCAGCATTCCAGTACCTTAGAGGAAAGCACTGCTCCCCCAGGAGACACTGCCATTATGAGGGGAAGAAAAAAATCATTTCTGGTCCCAGCTTATGATCAACAAGTTGCCTGAGACATGAGATCTCCAGCTACCTTCCACCCTACAAGAGCAACCTTTATATCCCAATCTATGGACCTCACACACGACTCCACATTACACAGACTTTTGAGTCTGAACTTCCTGGCATTTCATAAACATATCCAGTTTGAACTTGAATCAGTTCATGTTCTTTGCTCCCACCACTTTGCTTGAAGACTTTTCTAAATCTCTACTCATTGGATAGTCAGAAATGTTCTAATAATCTGCAGCCAGTTTTTAGCTTTTTGATCTTATGCTCAATTTGTTACTCAACCTAAAAGGATCTTCTCCTTCCATAATATTCACCCCATGAGCATATTTTTAAAGAGTGTTTATATCCCCTCTCAATCTATGTTTGGTTCAGTTAAATGAGTCAAAGTCCTTAATCTTTCTTCCATAAGGAAAGGTCTCCATTCCCTTGACCATTTTAGTGGCCCTTCTTTAAATGAATTTCAGTATAACTAAACCGTTTTTCAAACCTGACCAATGACAAGAACGGAACACAATATTCTAAATGGGGTATTACCAATGTCTTGTACAATGGTACTAATACCTCCTCATCTTTACTTTTTAGCACCTTTTTCTAGCCATTTGTGGAACTGTATAAGAAGCTAAATATATTTCAGCAGGCACAAACAGAACATTGGGTAGCAACAGATAATGTTTCTAAGAAGCCCTCAGTCAGGAGTCTGATCAGAGAAGTACAACATTTGATTCTTAGGCTGCAATCATTTCCACATGAAGAAATCTTTATTCTTGTGCAGGTCCAATTGCAGAAGTAAGGCCTGTGTTTGCAGTGAGGTTTCACAGGAGACCCACTGAAATAAGTTACTGAGAGAATGCAGTGAATGAGCACTTATTCAGTTCATTGTATGCATGTATCCTATCCAGTGTCTGGCAACTCTTCAATATTTGGGGAAATGAATTCCATGACATTTGTACATAAAAATGAATTATTTGCCATTATATATCAATATCCCATCTCAGACTTGCTGATGAAGGTGACCTAATGATTCAGCTTATTATAAACCAACAAAAATCAGAATTGATTTTTTGGAAATGCTTGAAATTTTTTAGTTCCTAGTTAAATGAAAAGAGAGCTCAGCACACCCTAGGTCTCTTCTTTTAGAGCATAGGAGAGTTTGCCCTTTATCAAAACAACATTTAGGCCTGATGCCTTACTATACTTATAAATTCAAACAAGATAATTAGGAATCATAAGCTGTAGATGCTCTTACTGTAGAGAAAAATGGAATATAATTTATCTGTCTGTGATGTAGTTTTGTTTTTAATGGTGGAAAGTGAGAACATTGTCTAATGGTTGAAATGCTTCATCACCTATGGCATAAGGTGTGAGTATACATGAAAATATATGTGCATAAAATAAATCCTGCCAAAGGGTACTTGACAAATAAATTACTTTGACAAGTGACTGCTTCCAAAGAAATCAGACCATATTTGCATATTTAAAGTCTTTTTATAAATATAAACACATACGCATGTACATACACACACACACACACACACACACACACACACACACACACTCGGCATATCTACACATGTGCTTTAAGGTGCAGTAGCTTATTCTACTGTACATAAAGTGTCACGTCAAAAACAGTGCTAATACACTAATGCACAGCAGAAATAGGTTACTGTGCATTAGTGTAACTAAAAAGGCATGCACTTTTGCTACTGTGCATTAGGGCAGTGTAATGCACATTTATGTAGAACCTCATTTTAGAGGTATGAAACTTAATGTGCAGTACCAAAGGCACATTAATGCACATGTAGGTGCACCCACACTGAAAATACCCCTATTCACACTCTAATCGAAGGGCCTTGTTCCATGGTAATTTTGAGCCATTACATCATTTGTGATCTTGAACATGCACCATGAACAGTCTTATTGAAGTCAGAGGGTTTATCTACAGAAGGCAAAATTAAACTCATTTGTAAGTCTTTTACAAATCACGACCTGAAACAAGACCTACAGACCCAGTGTGAAAGGTACTGATGTTTCCAATGAAGTTCCCTTTCAGAACAAGGTGTCTCCAAATAAAAACATTAACTTCCATGCAAAATCAAATACTTTTAATACCATATTCTGAATAGGATGTTTTCATACCATGCTCCATGCTTAAAAATATATAAGTTCTGCGTATTTTAGGAATTGTATGGTAAGCAGAGATAAATTCTAGGATCTCGAAAACCTTGCACTGTGAGTTGAGTATGTTTTGATTTGTGTAGAACCAGTGGATTATTATACTTGGATTTCAGTTTAACATATTTTGTAGGAATTTTTAAAATATAATCTACATTTTTGATGGATGGATGCATGGATCCCGTAAAATCTCTTATCTGTTCATTGTATTATAAGAAAGTAGGGCTGAAAAGGACCTCCAGAGGTCATCTAGACCAACCCCCTATCCAACCGATCCTATACAAAACCATAATCTAATGCTTTGTAAAGCTATTGTTAAGCCTGACACAACATATAACACCCTAACCTGCCACAGATAAAGCAGGGGATCCCTGGGAGCCCATATCCTGCCTCTGTTGAAAAGTTGTTAATATACTTTCAGAAGATCCCAAGTAGAGGGCCATACCTCCCTCCCCACCCTCCACCCAACCATGGAGTAAAATTCCTTCCTGACTTCTTTTGACAAACAAAGTGATTGTATTTAAGTTTATTAGTATCATTTTTATTTAGTGTAGCAATGAAAATTAATGTGACCTTCCTCAAAGCTGTTTTGGACACATTTTCTTGCTTTTAATGAAGCAGATTCTGCAAGTCTAACAATTCATTTTTTTAATTCTTATTGAAGATTTACTCTTTCAGGTTACAGAGAAAAATGCATTTTATTTCTAGCCATCATTTATGGACTTGAGTCCATAAATGATAAAGATTAGAATTAGAATGCAGTGAAGCTAAAGTGCCTGAAAGGGCAAAATCTCTAAGTGTTCAGTATAAAAGGTAGATAATTCCAGAGGCTACATTCTGGGTAGGTATTGAACATAATGGTTGGCAACAATAGGCAAGCAAAGATGGCAGGAATTCAAAGCATTTTATTTATTTCTTGTGCTTAGTCTGTTATTATTTCAGACTGTACAAGTTAAACATAAGTTTAAATGTTTTACGTGCTGTTGAATAGAGAGATACTTTGCAACTATTTGCCCACTTTAATTTGCAGCATACCCTAAACTCATCTCCTAGAAAACCAGGAAACAGCTCGGTGTTTATTATTCATATATTCATAAATTAATGAATGTGTGATTTAAAACTGATCATAAATCCTGACTGATTTTTTATTTGTGTGAAATGTATTGGATTATTTCTAGCTACAGAGTTTCCCAAACGTTTTCTTATTGCATACCCCCTTCCAGATTTACCAGCTGCCTGCATACCCCTACCAGCATACATTTTATATTTTAACTCCTTTAATGCCAGTTATGATTATAATGAAAATTAAATCCGCCATTATCCAATTTCTCCTGTGTATCCCCTAGAGATGTCTTTGTACGCCAGAGATACATGTATTATGGTTTGGAAACCTCTGCTTTAGCCCATTGTGTACATTGAGAGTCTGGCACATCAGAGCTTGTTGTAGAACTCTTTTAGACATGTGGGGCTCCTACTGACCAAATTAAAAAACACACAGTGTCTGCACTTGAGCATTTTTAAAGGCAAAACCCCTTAAGCATCAAAACTAAATTTTACTTGGCAAAATCTGTGCATTCCTCTTGAGCAATTTCTATCAATTCTGCATCATCCAGGCAGTTCAGACTTCCTCTGAACACTTTGGAGAAGTAGCACAAATACAAAAAGGAGAAATATTGTGAAAAATTTAACACAGACTGACCAAATAGGACACTGCTGTATCTTCCTGGGTACATTTTATTAGATATTCATTGCTGAATATTCTACCCTTTCTAAGCCTACAGAACATCCTCAAGCCTGCTTCTGGATTAGCTGACCCCGATGCCCAAGGAGTTATAATTCTCAACAGCATGAGAGAAAGCAAGTACCAATAACTTGATGTCACATAAACCTGACTGAAGGCTTTTACCATGAACTTGCAGAGTAGCATGCTATGCAGTGATGTACAGCATTGCCCTTTCACATGCCAGGCAATAGTGAGTATCACTCTTTGTAGACTTTTTTTTCCATAAGTGATTATAGAACCCATTGATACATACATATCTATCTCTTCATTTCTCAGAGTGTGATAATAAGAGTGTCCAAAATGCTTGTAGTCTACAGCATTAGACTGGAAGAACACAGGAGGTATGATGAACTGTTATGACCTGAAACTTCTATGTTTTTGAAAGATGAATCTTATTTGTGCTTTTATCAAAATCAGTGTTCCTTTTGCAGTAGCGCCTCAAAAACCCAAATGAGATCTAGGACCCCTTGGGCTGAGTGCATAAAGAGACAGGATGTGCAATCTTTACAAGTAGAAAAGATAGATAAAGTATAAATATCAGTATTTCATTTTATAAATGGCCAATTTATGTACAAATAAATTATAATACAGTTACCCAAGAGAAGTCTGTGACAGTCTGAAATTACATATCACCCAGATAACCATGCAGCACTACAAACCATACATGCCTCACATGCAGGCATTCTTTGTGTTGCTAATTTACAGCGCAGCAGTTTTTTTGACACTGAGAGATTCTGTTGGCAAAAAAACCTGCACCCAAAAAAAGTGGGGTGTCACACATGATAGCAGCATGTGCTGCCCAAAACCAGAGCATGGCCAGCTAGAGCTACACTCTGGCTGCTGGCCAGGCTTCATGCACCTGGACTGCTACTCCTGCAGTCCTGGGAGGCCCCCAAAACCCCAGGTAAGGTTGCTGGGGCCAGCCGAGATCCTGGCCCCAGCTTCCCTTAACCTACCTGGAGCAATTTTCCCTGTGCTAACCCCACATGCAGGGACATGTGCTAGGGCAAAAAGCAGTGGAATAAATTTGTGCTACTGCTTTTTTCCCTGTGGCAACCACATGCCCCTGCTTGTGGGGACATGGCCTTGGTTCCTATCTGCGAAGCACCCTTCTGAGCACCTTACAAAATGTTTAGCAAACCAATCTAATTTCTTTGTAATTTAAAAGATCCTCTTGGAGTGAGTCAAAGCTGTCACAGAGCATGTGTGTCAGCTCCTGCACATGTTACAAAGGGTACAACAAGCTTTCCTTTGCCCTTTTACACTTTACAAGACATTCAATGTACATGGCCACTTTAATTTGTAGCATACCCTCAACTCATGTCCTAGTCAGTCAATAAGTAGTTCTGAAGACAGAGGGTGGTCCCCTCAGTGACATTCTGGCTGGCACGTTTCAGATGTTGTTGAGCAGATGATGTTCATAACAGCGATACCCACTGAACTTTTCTTCCTGCCTCGTTTTATGCTTTTCTTTAACTTCACCCCTCTGGTGACTCTTCATTCCTGCATACCAATGAGTGGTTTCCCTGTGGTCATCATACTTTCCACATTCTATCCTGTCAGCATATTCCTTTATTTCAACTCTTAGGAGCCCTGTTACTTCAGAAAATCCCAGACAGCTGGGGGAGGACTCCCCACACTATGCAAAGTCAGCCACTGTGACGCTGCTTCCAGGGATAAAGGAAAGGGGAGTTCCCAAAAAAAAACGCCTTCAGGCACCAACACATGGAAGAGGGGGCTGTGTGAGACCCCAGAGGAAGAGGACCAAGTGGAGGGATCTGAGGCCCAGAGAGGTGCCGAGATCGAGGGATAATGAAAACAGCAGGTCGGCAACACCATCAATTACTTACGGAGGAACTCCAGAGGCTGTGGTGAGTCTGGGGAAAAGCCGAGATTCCGCGCTTGGATGAGGCGAGGCATCCCTAATTAGAAAAGGGGTCACAGGGCGAGGCCCGGGAGGGGAAGCTAGCAACAACCCCAGAGCTCAGGGGATGACTGTTTCAGGTCCCACGGTGCTGGCTCTGACAGCAAGGGAACTCCCAGAGCCGTGCTGGCACAAACTGCGGAGAGAGACTGTGAGACACCTGTAACAAGCCACTAATGAGGTAATTAGCGGCAATATGTTGAGGCACGGGTGAGGGGACCCCTTATCCCCCTTGAACTCAGAAACTGAGACAGGATTGTAAATTGTTAACATGTACTGAGGGGAAGCAGCCTGGGACGCTCCCCCACAAGTAGCCGGCGCAGAATGAAAGGCACCGGATGTGCAGATTGCTAATAAGGTAATTAGCACTGCAGGACACTGGCCGGCACTTACCTCAAGAATTTCAAAGCTGGAGATCCCCTCCTGAGCCCAGGGGTGATCCAGGGGGCAAGGTGAACGGGTTGCTGCCTACAATCCGGGCCGCTGTAAAAGAAAAGATAAGAAAAGCAAATAAAATACCTAGAATCATGTAACAGGTTGGGAGCAGTCACTCTGCAGGTACCAGTTAACATCCCATCAAACTCTTTTCTCCCCTAATAAGATCCAAGTCGTGGCAGGAAAGAACCAGAGGAGTGGGCGGTATCCCGCTAACCCAATAACACCAACAAACCCACTACATCTTAATTTGATCTTTTACTAGTGTCTTAATATGGGCATGCCCTGGACTCCTAATCTGGTCCATCCACCAAACCCAGAAATCCCGAGGGCTCTGCAATAGGGCACTGTACAATTGGTCCCCTTTTATCATCTTTCATTAACATATCCAATTATCCTATCCCTCTGATTCAGTCAGTTGGTGCTAAGTTCAATTAATTTAAGATAGTAACAAAGCCACATCCTACATGCCTATGCTGATAATAAAAGAATATAGGTGAAGCTACAGCTGCCTTGTTATACTGATAGTAAAAGCACATAAGGTGGAAGTGAGCCCAAGGCTATAGCTGACAATGCATACACAGAATGTAGAAAGTTCAAATAATACTATTATACACAACTTAAGCACATCAAACTAAGGGTAAATATAACAAAGCTACCCCAATAGGAGGGGCTAGTGGGTCCACAATGGAGTTACCTATCCAGGGGTTAGGGGTCTAAAAAAGCCCAGGTAGTGCTGGGGTGGGGTTAGGAAGAGTCCAGTCCTGATAGACTGGGCTAATCTGTTCCCAATTTAAGAGAGTTCACTATCTCACCATCTCAGGTGAACTAACTTAGATTGAACCCCTCCCCCATATTTTTGGCCTGATTAAAAACCTCTGAACATCTGCACAGATGGGCATTTAGATTGACCTAACCCTAGTTAGGTTGAACTAAATGTCATATCTGCATGTACTCTCAGAGACTGAACCAAGAATTCATGTAGACCCCAGCACAATGTTCAGTATGCAGCTAAGAGTGACAGACAAATACCATACAGCTCTCTGCAGCTGCATATTTAAATAATTTAATGAAAATGCCCATTTCTAATGTATTATGTAGTTGTAGTGTAACATTTTAAAAGACTAATAAATACATCCAATCAAAACCAGTATTTTCTTGAGTACTTAAAAATGCTTTTCCTAATGAGGACAATTTCCATAGAAATTTTTAATTTTCTACACAAGTTCTTATGACTAAGGAGCTGTTCAAAAAAAGGTCAAAGGAATATTTTAAGCATTGGAAAAGTCAAATTGTTCCTGCACTCTCTTCATACTCATAAGTAGCAGAATAATTTTTCCTTCAACTTTCTAAAAAAATATAGTTGAGAACCCTAAGCAAGGAAAATGTCAGCCCCCAAAAGGGAAAGTTACAAGTTACTGAAAATGCAGTATTTTTTAAGGGAGGCTGTTATATAACTGAAAAATGCCTATATTTGTATTCTGAAAAAAAGGGGCTATGAAAATAAGTCTTACTCAAAAGGACTCCAAGGTCTCTCTTGCTTTTGTGTATTCAAAATCCTACCTGCTGACATGAGTGACAAAAATATATTTTTTATAGCTTGGCTTATTTATTTATGTATTTATTTTGTTAGCATAGCTGAAGCAAAACTGAGCAATCAGGTTTGTAATTCTTTTTTTCATCAAGAAAATGTTCTATTAATTTCAAATCATCTGTACAAAGGCATTGAAAGTGATTGTACAGGTGGCATCAAAGAGGTCAATCTCAAAGAGCATCACACTCCATATGGGTGCACAAGATGCATAAAATTGAAAGAATACAACTTACTCTCATGAATGTTTGCAAGGCTGGCAGTCAGAAAAACATAACTTTATACATGAAAACTTAGCACATGATCTGGAAAAATTAAAGTGCAATAAAAATAACTTTTAATAGGTCACTACTAGCTAATATTATTTGCTTATTTTTTCTCACAACACTGCAATGGCTACTCCTAATCATCTTACACAGTTGACGACTTTTTGGTGGGCTGTCTTGCATTCTGCATGATATATGAATTTTGAGTCTTCTAAACTTCCTTATATCTTCACTGACTGGCAATTGTTTGTTTACTGGGCTATCTTACAATATCTGAAAGTTATGTAAATCATAGGGCCATAGGAAAGGAGGGCTGGAAGGAACTTCACAAGGTCAGCTAGTCCAGCCCCCTGCTCAAGGCCATATCAGTCCTGAAAAAAACACCCCAGTCAAGTGTCAGCTTAACCTGCTCTTGAAAACTTCTAAGAAATGGCAAATCCACAATTTCTATGGGTAGCCTGTTTAAGTGCTGACCTCCCTCATAGTCAGAAAGTTCCTCCTAATCTCCAGCTCAAATTTCCTCTGCAGCATCCTAGGCCACTGCTCCTAGTCTTGTCTCCTATGGACATACACAAAAGTCCATATCCATCCTCCAGGTAATTGCCTGTCAGGTATTTGAAGATTGTTATGAATTCCCCCTCAGCCTTCTCTTCTTCAGACTAAATAACACCGGTTCTTTCAGACTTTCCTTAAAAGTCATGACTCCCAGGGCCCTATTCATTTTTGTTGCTCTGCATTTGACTCTTTCCACTATCCACATCTTTATTGAAGTGTCGGACCCAAAACTGGACACAATACTTCAAATAAGGCCTCACCAGTGCTGAATGAATTGGAAGAATCATTGGTTATTGACTAAAGTGCCCTCTGTTAGTTATTTGGTTTCCCTTCAGAGTATTTTGATAGCAGAAAGGTATCTAACTGTGAACCAGCAAGTCCGTAGCTTTAAAAAGGGGGGTTAAGGCAATACGCAGAACTGCACCCATTATTTCCATCTACAGTTTCATCTCTGATGGTCATCTGCTAATCTTCTTTTGTCATACTGTCATACTACTGAGTCATCTTTTCAGCATGAAAACACACACAATTCAAGCTTCCTAAGTCATCTCTTTATCCTTATTCAGATCTCTCGGCAGAAGTCTGTTCTTTTCTAGTGTTCACAAGATATGACTTAGTACCAGTCTTTTTCTTTTAAGATCCAAACATTTTCTCTTTCTCTGTTTTCCAACATGTCTTGGTTTTTCCACATATTTCCTTAAGTCCTGCTCCTGCCACTGATCCACTTCTCACTGTTGTATATTTAACTGCTGAATTAGGTGCCAGGTAGCTACAGGCAGATTACATTTTACTTTGTTTTACATGGCTGAGTGCATTGCTCAAGCTGGAAATAATGACAACCACAGAGGAGTCTCTGTCAGTTTCTGATATCCAAGCTTAGTTGAAACAAGCAAATGCAGAGTGTGCAACAGATGTGGTGAGACAAATACTCATACTGTTGATTGAACAACAAGATTTAATGCTGAGGCAGTGTGTATACCAAGAAAGGCATAACCAAGTACCCAGTGCTCTTCATTAAGAAGATGGCCCATGCCATCTTCTTCCAGGGTCAGAAATGAGTTGGGACAGGTCATTTTTTACCTGGAGAGGTGTGAGCAGTGGAGTCCTCCAGGGCTCAGTCCTCGGGCCCATGCTGTTCAACATCTTTATCAGCAACTTGGATGAGGGGGTGAAAAGCACCTTGTTCAAATTTGTGGATGACACTAAGACGTGGGGAGAAGTGGGCACACTAGAAGGGAGGAACAGGCTACAACTAGATCTTGATAGGTTACAGGGGTGGGCGGATGAGAATAGGATGGGATTCAATATTGAAAAGTGCAGGGTACTGCACCTAGGGAGAAAGAACTAGCAGCATATCTAAAGGCTGGGGAACTCCCTTCTCATCAGCACAGAGGCAGAAAGGGATCTTGGAATCATTATTGATTCCAAGATGAACATGGGCCGCCAATGTGAGGACACAGTCAGTAAGGTTAACCGCACCTTGTCATACATCCACAGATGCATCATGAGCAGGTCCAAGGAGGTGATCCTCCCCCTCTTTGTGACATTGGTCAGGCTGCAGTTGAAGTACTGTGTCCAGTTCTGGGCGCCGCACTTTGGGAGGGATGTGGACAGCATTGAAAGAGTCCAGAGGAGGGCCACTCGCATGATCAGGGGCCAGCAGGGCAGACCCTACAAGGAGAGACTACGGCACCCGAACCTGTTCAGCCTCCACAAGAGAAGGCTGAGAGGGGATCTGGTAGCTGTCTATAAACTTGCCAGAGGGGACCAGCAGGGAATGGGAGATGCCCTGTTCCCCTGAGCACTACCTAGAGTAACTAGGAATAACAGCCACAAGTTGATTGAGAGTAGGTTTAGGCTAGACATCAGGAGGCAAAACTTCACAGTCAGGGCGGCTAGGATCTGGAACCAACTTCTAAGGCAGGTGGTGCTCGCTCCTACCTTGGGGGTCTTCAAAAGGAAGCTAGACAATCACCTTGTCAA
>NW_017729033.1:81871614-81873333 GCF_001723915.1 Gavialis gangeticus | reverse complement strand
CACAGAGGCAGAAAGGGATCTTGGAATCATTATTGATTCCAAGATGAACATGGGCCGCCAATGTGAGGACACAGTCAGTAAGGTTAACCGCACCTTGTCATACATCCACAGATGCATCATGAGCAGGTCCAAGGAGGTGATCCTCCCCCTCTTTGTGACATTGGTCAGGCTGCAGTTGAAGTACTGTGTCCAGTTCTGGGCGCCGCACTTTGGGAGGGATGTGGACAGCATTGAAAGAGTCCAGAGGAGGGCCACTCGCATGATCAGGGGCCAGCAGGGCAGACCCTACAAGGAGAGACTACGGCACCCGAACCTGTTCAGCCTCCACAAGAGAAGGCTGAGAGGGGATCTGGTAGCTGTCTATAAACTTGCCAGAGGGGACCAGCAGGGAATGGGAGATGCCCTGTTCCCCTGAGCACTACCTAGAGTAACTAGGAATAACAGCCACAAGTTGATTGAGAGTAGGTTTAGGCTAGACATCAGGAGGCAAAACTTCACAGTCAGGGCGGCTAGGATCTGGAACCAACTTCTAAGGCAGGTGGTGCTCGCTCCTACCTTGGGGGTCTTCAAAAGGAAGCTAGACAATCACCTTGTCAAGGTCATTTGATCCCAGCATTCTTTCCTGCCCATGGCAGGGGGTCAAACTTGATGATCTGCTCAGTTTCATAGTAGTAGTTTCATAGTAGCTAGAGTCAGGAGGGACCTGAACAGATCATCTAGCCTGACCCCCTGCCACAGGCAGGAATGAAAGCTGGGTTCACAAAACCCCAGACAGGTGATCATCTAACCTCTTTTTGAATTTGCCCAAGGTAGGGGTGAGGACCACTTCCCTAGGAAGCTGGTTCCAGATTCTGGCCGCCCTAACTGTAAAATATTGCCTGATCTCTAACCTAAACCTATTCTCCATCAGCTTATTACCACTGTTCCTCATCGCCCCACGTGGTGCTGGGGAGAATAGGGCTCTTTCTATTTGCTGATGATCTCCACCGATGAGTTTGTAGGCGGCCACCAGGTCCCCCCTCAGCATCCTCTTGCCAAGGCTGAACAGGTTCAGGTCCCTCAGTCTCTCCTCATAGGGCTTGTCCTGCTGCCCTCTCACCAAGCGAGTGACCCTCCTCTGAACCCTCTCCAGGCTGGCCAAATCCTTTTTAAAGTGTGGCGCCCAGTACTGAACACAGTACTCCAATTGCAGACTGACCAGTGTTGCATAGAGGGGGAGTATCGCCTCTCTGGACAGGCTTGAGATGCATCTTTGGATGCATGACAAGGTGCAGTTAACCTTACTGACTGTGTCCTCACATTGGCGGCCCATGTTCATCTTGGAATCAATAAAGATTCCAAGATCCCTTTCTGCCTCTGTGCTGATGAGAAGGGAGTTCCCCAGCCTGTAGATATGTTCTGGAGATTCTCAACCTTATGAAAATGACCAAGTCATCATTATGGCTTTTCAGTGTCTTGGAAAGTTCCCAAGACACCTATGATGACTGGTACTATTTTAGCCTTTTCTTCTTCATGTTCTTTCTAATTCTGCTCTTATTGGTTGATATTTAGAGGTATCTTATTTAAGACAGTCATTCTATGGAAAAATAACATTAATAACGTGTTTTTTTACCCCATCTGGGCTGAGTTCCTTCCCCCAGCCCGATCTAGGTCTGGGGAGGGTAACTCAGCTCAGCTGGTCTGTGTCAAGGAAAATTTTGATTGAATGCTGCCAATGCA
>NW_017729033.1:81866437-81871603 GCF_001723915.1 Gavialis gangeticus | reverse complement strand
GTGACCACGACCATGAGCTTGGCTCGCCAGCTCTGGGGCTGTGACAGTCTGAATTGAGCTAGGGAGGGGAACTGAGCAATTGGGCTGAATTGCCTTCCCCAGCCCGATTGCAGCACTGGGGAAGGGAACTGGGCCTGGGCTCAGTTCCCTTCCCCTGTGCTGTGATCAGCTTTCCATGGCTGGGCTGTGGGAGGTGGGGAGGGCCAAGGCTGTGCTGCCGACTGAGCCACATGGGGCTGTGGAGCCACTGGGAGCGCAGCACTGGTTTTCCCCTGTCTTCGACCACCTGGCTGCTTCAAAACTCAAAACGTTTCAAAAGTTTTGAAATGTTTTGACTAGCCTCATTTTGTTTCCAAGCCCTTCATTTCAATTCGATTTCACTGTTTCAAACTCAAAATGAGTCGAAACAGTGTCAAATCAAAACAGCCAGTGAAATTTCGCACAGTCCTAGTAAGGACATATAACTCTGTCTGTACTTTTCTTAAAGTATTATTCTTCCATCCACCACTGAGGTGTTTGAGCATCATATAAAGTACCATCACCATTTTCAAAGTAAAACTTCTGCCTATGTGGTTATTTTTGTTCACTTAGGTTGATTTTGTATTTTTTTCATTTGATAGTTTCAAGATGTGTTTTATGAAAGGTGAAGGGATAAGTGTAGAAGATGTGTAAGGCTATATTTCATTCCAGTTACAGATATTTAGGCATACTTGGGGAAGCTAGTTCAAGTACCAGTACCCACTAAGATGTATTAGCATGGTATTGCAGATTCAGACAGTTCACACAGACTGACAGCCTTGAATTTATTTAAATGAAAACAATGCCAACAGTATCCATTCACTTAGCAGTTAAAGCACTTGCACAGAATATAGGAGACCTGTATTACGCATCCTCTTCAACTCCTGCCCGATTCCATTTCTCAGGGGAACTTCTCTAGCCACCAGACTACAGAACACAATAGATAAGACTGCAAGCTAACTCATGGTTGCTTTCTTTCTGACTCATGGCTTTTGTATGCTCAGCTCAGTTGCAATAACAATGGCTGAAAATATATCCCCTAACCTATTCTACAGCACAGTGCAAACGTTGGCACTCTTTCTGGTGTGGGCCAGAGATTGTGATGCAGCTGTTGCTGCAGCTGCAAGTCTCATCCCTGTCTCTTTTCTGAGAAGCCAGGACCCTGGCCCCTCTGCATCAGGGAAAACCTCAGATGCAACAGTCTCCATAGCAGAGGAGACTGCTGTGAAAGGGATGGGTGGTACGGTGCATCTCTGTGAAAATAATCCCTTGTGCTGAACTGGACTTCCATAGACTGATTAGGACGTTTTCATAGGCCAGATCCAGTCTGGTGGCCATAGGTTACTGGCCCCTAGCTTACTGGCTAGGGTAGTCTTCTGGGAAGGAGGAGGAGATGGGTATTCAAATTCTCTTAGGGTGGAAAGGCCTTAAAATACAGGCCTCCTGCTTAAACACTGCTCCCACCTACTGCCTATCCTCAGAGGCAGGACAAAGAGTATTGCATTTCAGTTGAAGCGATGTGCATAATACATCTGAGGGAGGTTCCTAACCTCTTGAGAGGGTTGGGAATTCAGACACGCCTCTGTGTTCAGCGTTTCTTATTGTTAGCCTCTAGGTGCCCTGAGACTTTCTAAATCACCCTTTGGAAACAACTGAATCTTCCCATTCTGTAAAAAGAGCATCAAAATACGTAAAACTGGTCAAATTGGATTATTCTTCAGAGGTTCCACATTGTCTCTCTGGGGACTGCAGATGACTACACCTGATCAAATTGGATCAACTCCTGAGCCAAAATGCCTAAATTTTAGGTGCTGGGATACCTAAATGTAGACACCTCTGAGACCTCTGTGCTGTGTGTGTCATTATTTTGCCTATATAATTAGAATGGCATCCTTGGTATCCATAGAATGGTCACACAGTTTGCACATAACTTCACAAAGTATAGCACAATAGAAAATCATGTTATAAATAATTTTATTTCCAGTTATTTAAACTTTTTTGTGACATTATCCACATGCCGTAGGCCAATAGTATGCTTGAAAACTGAGTTTGCCATTTTAGCTTTGGTCATATTTTCAAAAGATCCAGCCTTCCTAATTCATAGCTGCAATTTGTATTCACTTTAGTAAACTGCATGAAAATTAGCAGCCACATTGAACTACAGACACAAATTAAAGCAAGCAAGTAAAGGCAGACATCAAATAAGTAGTTAGCATGAAAACATTCTAATTTCATTTCTGTGAATACAAATTAGTTTTACATTCCACAGGTACAAGAGTAAACTGAGCTTTGTGAACTGGTGAAAAATCTTGCCCTTCATATAAGAAACCATTTTGAATCGCTCAGTTATACAGTGGGTCAAGCACATTAAGATTTGAATTAGACATTGAGGTTCAGTAAGTGATGCCAGCATACCTACTGAGGTTTAAATACTGTTTTATGCAGCAAGATATACTCTGATCCAATTAAGAAATATTTTAGCTATCAAGTTCTTAATATAAAATATGCAGAGGTTGATTTAGGAGTAGCAGGCATTTTGAAGAAGCTGATACATATAGAAAATCAATTCAAGTGGGAGCCTGGAGAAACAGAGATTAAACTTAAATCTTTAAAGGGAGTTCTGGGGAAATGTAAGAATGCTATCCTGTGGCTGAACTTCAGAGCCTTTGACATCTCTGCATCTTTATTTTATATTTTAATGATTCTATGAAATGATTCTAATTTTGTAATATGACCATCTCTAAATGGTTTATGTCAAGAGTAAAAGCAGCAATATGGTACAGCACCTGAGAAAAAATATAGAGAAGCTCAAACAAGGATGTACTGCTTCAGCAGGAAGCTTGCTTACCATAAGATTTTGAAAACATTTTGCATAATTAGAATACTTTTGTAGCTCCATAAAACAAATCATGCAAAAAGTTTAATCAGTACCACAATAGATTTTAATGTACAACTGAACTGTAAAATCAAAGTACTGTATATTATACTGCATAGAATGGGAGGCCAAAAGTAGATCAAACTGAAGTTAGCAAGGGATTCAAGCAGAAAAGAAATATACTGTTCAGTGATCAATGTAAATAAATGGAAGCATAATAGAAAGGAAGATAAATAAGCAGATGACAGAATTTGTAACTGCTGTGGCAAATGCTAATTATCTCATTAATTTGAGAAAGTAGATTCTTGCTTTTCTATAAACAGGAATGTAAGTATACTTTTATGTGTGTATGTTTGTATACCAAAGTTTATAAATCATGCTTTAAATAACATTGAAAATGAGTGAATTTTGTTTGATTATTAATGACTCTCCAAGCAAAAGAGCAGTGAAAACATTACATCACAGCTTAAAATAGTTTCCACAAATTCTTAAAGAATATATGTTTAACCATAATTACATTTTCTATTGACAGATTCTGTCAGGAGTGTCACACTCAAAGACATTAATCAGAAAACTCCAAACCAGTTAATTGGGTAGAATTTGTCTCTCACGATAATATATAAAGTGATTATTTTCTAAACCCTCTGTATCAGAAATGATAGAAAGACACAGGTGAGAAATGTTTTGCACAAATGCCTCTTAATTCTGTCTTGGCTATCATACGTGCACATGGGAACATGCACATGCACTTCATCTTCCTTGCTAAATCAGTCAGAAGCTGGAATACAGATCTTTATGGAACCAGCCCCCTAACCACTTGAATTGAACACCAGTGACTTTTCAAATATAGTATTATTTTATGACCAGAAGCAATTCACACATTTAAATTCCTTTCCCTTGAAATCATAAGAAGGTCAAGATACTACGAGGCCACAGTAGACAAAGATCATAGAAAATACTGATCATTAAGAAAAGATGAGAAAGAAAACAGGTTTCTTCTAATTATTTTTAAGAGTGGGAGACTCAAGATCTTGGATCCATTTATCAAAAATAAAACATATTTCTGTTTTAGTTACTAAGGAAGACAAAGATACTTGGAGAATAAATCCTGATCTCCCCATAGTTTGCTCCTTTTCAAATTCATTGATCTATATAGAAACAAATAAAAGTTTTGGAAGTGCTTTATGCATAAGAGAACATGTTTTGCAGCTATATAAGAAATAACCTTACACCTCTTATTACTCACTATATATACACCAAAAGCAAACAAATATATGAACACATAGATTATACTGAAAGAGTATTTCAAAAAATGGTTAAAAAGTGAGCACTGTGTTATGGATGAATTTTCATGGGTTTTCTAGCCTGCGGAGTAAAGTATCTCCTTGAGTTTGACTCCAGGAATTTTCTATCAAGTAAAGAGGAAAAATTGATATTTTCTTAATCAGGTAAGGATTTCCTCAAAGTAGCCAGGCTTCAAAGGGCATGTGTTGTGGCCTTATCCAACAGGAGCCCTGCTGTGATTTACTAATGAGTTACATCTGGAATTCTGCAGGTGTTAATGCTTCTACAGGTGGAATTAATTTATAATCTGAAGTCTGACTGGAAATCCAAAGGCTTTTAGGGAACGTGTCATGGAGAACAGCTGCTACCCCATTTGCTCTTTGTCCCAGTTCTTCTATAAGAAATCAAGCTATTGCTATGGAGTTTGAAAAGATTAGTATTTGTACATTAAATGGGAAGCATTTTGCTTGTGTTCTGCATGTAAAAAACACTTGTTATAAAGTGATTTTAAATAAATGCTAAAATTGACCAAGCTGTCAGCTGCTAATTGTCTATCCAGAAAATAGGTTTGGAGGAAGGGGAAGGGCTAAATCTGTATTGGCAACCTATTCTGGCTTCAGTTTGAATATACATCTGTTTGAAAACCAATCCGGTATTATTTAATTATATGCCAGAAAATGAATTTGAGACTGGGTGATGGTTCAGAAGGGATGACAATATATATAGGTATGAAACAGTTGGGTTTTTTAAAAATAAAATATCACACTAGGAATCATAATGTGTATAAAGTATCCAGATCTATACATATTCTGATATATCAGATCACTTTGCACATACATGTATATAAAAATGTTAGCCTGAAACATTAAAAGGGTGGTTAATTGTGAAGCACATAATAACATTTCAATGGTGATGGCATATCAGCAGGCATGAATAATAAAACTACTGAAACAGATTTGGTTTGATTCTCCCTCTGCCCCCCCCCCCCC
>NW_017729033.1:81859446-81866370 GCF_001723915.1 Gavialis gangeticus | reverse complement strand
CCCCCCCCCCCCCAAAAGCAATACTTTATCTATTTTGTTTATATTTGGTTTGTCTATAAACACTGGCTTTCTGGCAACAGCAAGTGCGTTTGATAGTATGCCATTTCAGTTTTTAATTTGGTCTTAAAATCACCCAATAAAGTGTAATCATTTAGAAGTCATTACATAATTTTCCACTGCCAGACATTTCATTAGTTTAGCTGAAGAGAAACAACACTAAACTTACACTTAATTAAGCTAATGATGGGCTTGTTTTCTTTTTAACAAGGAAAATTCAGGGGCTCAACTTTGTCTGGATGTGCAACAAAGAAAAGTTAATCAACAAAGCTTGAAGGCCAATTTAGTAATATAGAAATTTGACTTATAATCAAGATTAGTGGTATTTTTTGTTTGGCATTGGCTTCCACCATTGGCTAGTACCCAATATTTCAAAATTAACTGTCCTCCATAAATTTCCTTTCTGATCACAAAATGTGATCAGCTTACAACTAAAGCCTGAGATTTGGTTATTCTTATTAGCTTAGATGTAAATGCTGTTGGCTGCTATGAAATTACCAAGGCCTTTATTAAAATCCAGCCACAATATTTTAATCATTAACCTCTCAAAGCAGTTGTGTATGATTGCATATACAGTGTGTTCTGTTCCTTTGTTCTAAATTTCCTGCTCACTTAATTCAAGCATGTGACTGTTTGTGGGAACAGGTGAAAAAAAAGAGGGGACTGATTAACTTTTCCTATGTGTTTTTCTTAAACATGGTTTCAGCCATCGAGGAATAGATACAGGGTTTAATTAGGTGATTTCTTTTTCCGTTGCTTAATCAAGAAGGCAGGTGGTTTCACAGGAGCAGCAATAAGCTGGATATAATCAGCAGTAAAAGACAGACCAGCTCTTATTTGCAAAATCTGTCAAAAATGAAGCTTCTGAAACAGAGATGGAGACAAGCCCTGAAACTTGTATTCAGATCCAGATACAAATATTCTTGGAGTTCAAGGCATTTGCACCCAGATCTCTGGCTCAAAGCTATCTCTGTATCTGTGCCTATCCATGTCTAGCTGAAATCAGGAATGATACCATTTTGCTTTGTTTAACGCCACTCTACTATTGGACAAAGCTGAAGAAATAGGCTGGAAATTGAGACTCAGAGGCTGAAAGCAGACATTCCCCTTCATTGCCTTCACATCATAAAAATTTGTGTGGTGGCACAAAAGCAAAGCAAACAGACACCCATTCCCCTGGTCACCCCACAAATACCAAATACTTATGGATGCAATGAAAGCGGTCGCTAGTTGTGGCACTGTTTAGCAGTGGTTGTCTGTTTACTTTATGGTGTGACAGTGACATTGATTTGGGGGCTTGAGGGGCTCAGTCCTGTTCATCCCAGGAATTCCCACACAGGGATCTGTTCCTGGCTTTCCTCACTTACAGAGACATGTCCCCAGGAGTCTCCAGGGTGTGTCTCCGTAAGCAGGAGTTGGGGTTTCCCCATTTACTGGGACGCCTATCTGGGATCTCTGGGGAACATCTTGGTAAGTGGGGAATCCCTGACTTTCCCTGCTTACAGAGCTGTACCCTCACCTGCTGGGCCACATCTCGGTAAGCAAGGAAAACTGATTTTCCCTGCTTATGGAGATGCATCACAAAATTCCCAGGTTGAGCAGGACCAGACCCCTCAAAACCCAGGAGAACGTGTCACTCGTCCTCCATCGATGGGTGGGACAAGAGGTGACGTGTTTCGTCCAATGAAGCAAATCACCTGTGTTGGGTATATAGCTCATCTACTTTATTTAGCAATGTGTGTTTCTAGCCAAGAGCATGTCTCTGCATCACACTGGCACTCTTGAAGTATTGCACATCCTTTTTCCAATTTATTGTCTAAGGCTGTGGCTAAAGGCACAACGTAACCTTTTTCATTGATTTCATCATCCCTCTCTATTTAACCTCATTCACATATTTCCTGCTTGTTCACTGTTCTCTCTTCCTTCGACTCTACATAGTATGAGAAGCTATTTTTTCACTCGTGTAGCTCTTTCTTCTCTCTTATCTATTACAAAATTATTATTACATGTATATAGCTAAACTAACATTCTGGAGCCTGAATATTCCTTTTAAGCACAATTAATCTGAATATATGTCTTGTATTAAATTCCTTTATTCAATCTTCGGGAATTTCAAAATGGATTGAAAGAGATATGAAATGGCAAAATACTGAATGGACACCCCCAAAAAGTTTGCTAAATGGACAAAAACTTGGAAATTCTGAATTTCCAGTTGCAAATTGAAGTTATAAGCCTCAAAATCCATAAAAGTCCTTGCTGTACCCAAATTTATTTACATACATTAATTTATGTTGACATAATATCTGAGGCACAGATCGGCTAACTGAGCCAGAATACAAGGCAAAGCAATACATTAAGAGTGAAATCCTGGCTTTGCTGAAGTACAAATATTTTGCAATGGACTTCAATGGGTTGAGGATTTCATCCTAAATGTCTTCTTCAAGGTCACAGAAGAAATGTGTGCTGTACTAGTAATAGAACTCAAATGTCAGTTCAGTCTAATCTACTCTACAAAGGACTTCTAATGTTCCTATTTCTATAGCACCTAGGTATATATTTGCTATCCCCATCCATATTTTCACCTACATTTTACCCTTCACTATGGCTTGCTAAGGTGGGCCACCTTCTCTGTGACCTTATTCAGATGATTTGCCTTTCCCAAACCTGTCAAAATCAATTTTCACATATCTTTAGATTCCATAGCATGTTACTGTAAGTCTGACACTGAACAGCATAACCATAGTGTGATGAGAGTGCAGGTAACAATTACAATGAAGAATTAATAGAGCTGCCTTCCTATATAAATTTCCTGTATAGCAACCCAGATAACTGAGTCTGAAAAGAAAGTAAAATGAATGGATACTAGATGTGAGTAATGCTCATTAGAAATCATTAAAAGTCATCTGAAACAATGAAAAAGAAGATACATAGTTCCCATTGGGTTAATATAATGGTAAAATTCCATGAACTGAAGTTCCTAAAACTCAACCATTCTCCTATTCTGAATAGCATTCTAGTAAAGTCTAAATGAGATTTAAATAGAAGTTATAAGGTAGCCACAGTGTCAATGGCATGCTTTTGTTGGGTGTTCATTGATGTTCAGCATCAACAACTGGGCAACAACTTTGAGTATATGGACAACATCCAAAAACTTTTTCAGTGCTTAACCACAGAGAAAATGAGGCTTTTTTCCTTGTATAATGCATATTGAACTATCAGGTTGCCAAGATAGCTTGTTATCTGGAAAAGCCTAGTGCTACTAAAAGATAAAAATACTGAACTAATTGTCTGTATTAGTGCCTTGAGGCAAGAAGCATTTTATATGCAAATACACTAGGGCAATTTATTTTACACGTGCATTAAGTCAAATAGATCAAATTATCAGTACAGAATGAACCAAAATGATAGACCATTTCATTCATTCTGGAAAGGATTTGCAATTCTGCATTTTTATACAAACCTAATTGAAATGTATTCATGCCACTGAAAAACAGTGATAAACTTAATAAATTAACACAATTATTTGGAGCTGATAAAACACCTAAAGCCAGAAATTTTAGGCACTCTATTAATCAGTTAGACTGTTTAAGACAGCATAACTGAATTTACAGCTGGGTCAAAAAATTACAGTCTCAGACACCAAAAGAACAAATCTGTAGAAGTAACTGCACTTTATCATTAAGAATAAAGTACATGATTTACGCAAGGTAGTTATGCATGTATCCAATTTTAATCCTAGGAGTTTCCCACTGACTTGAATGGGACCACACATAAACATAAATGCTGAAACTCTCACTCTGTGATTTGTTAGCGTAAGCTGGAATATTTTACCAGGGTGCAGAGTTTTGGTATTTTGGGTGGGGAGAGAGCAGGGAAAGGAAATATAAAATACTTATTACTTATTACTATCTGATCTGACACCTGCATAAAAATAACACCATATTAAATGGTTTATTGTCATTAACAAATAGACATAAACATTTCCATGAAGTACAACAGTTCGTAACTAAGGCAGAAAGGAGGTTAAAGGAAAACTGTCACTGACAAAGTTTCTAGCAATATAAAATCATAGAATCATAGAAATATAGAAATTAGGGCTGAAGTGACCTCAGGAGTACTCAGAGCATGCCCATCCCCAACTATATTATCCTAGCCAAGGCTTTGTCTAGCCCATTCTTAAAAACCTCCAAATATGGAGATCCCACAACCTCTCTGGGTAGCCTGTTCCAGTATTTTACTACCCAGAAGATCAGTGGTCAGTCAGATAGAACGATCAAGGCAAACTGAAGATGTGAGACACCGACTGTATGACCATCCCACAGCACACAAATGTCTGAAGTCACACAGGGGCTTCCTCCAAGGAATTGGGGAAGCTGGAGAGGGAAGCCAAACCTCCCTCCTCCTCCCTTTTCCCCCCAGTGGGATGTGGGACAAAGGCTTAGCCCTCTGGGGGCCAGATTGCTTTCAAGTTTTAGGTCTCATTTCACTGGTAAATATGGTAGGATCTGTGTTGGTAGAGCCTTTCTTTTCCACTAATTACTACTTTTTTCATACAATTTACACAATAAGTGCTTGAATATAGTACTTACTAAGTATATGGAGGGATTGAGTATTATGGTTCTTCATATTTGTGTGCTTATTCTTTTTCTCCATGTTTCTTTAAATTTTCGCCAATATGCAGCGTCTGTGCATTTTCTTTTTATTGATGGGCACGCAGTCTGCACACCCACTCTACCATCAAGAAAGTCTGCCAGTATATAAGAAGATTATAAAAATGATATGAAAAATGAAAACATGTTAGGTATTTCAGAACAGAGGCTGATGAGATGGCATAGTGTATTGTTAACCATGTTTACCACATTGGTTATTGTGTGTGATATCTCTGAGTCTACAAATGTGAAAGATTTGAAGAACATGGGTTCAAAACATGGACAAAATAAAAATCGTGTGTGAGAAAGAAAAGAACCAATGATACACCCAATACTTAAACATATTTTAATTTCTAGGCAAATACAATCTGCATTGAATTACAATTCAGGAGATCACTTTCTTAAAACACTTTTTTCATTTAAAAGCAGCAATGAAGATTCTTAAGTAGCTCAAATATTAAGATCATGTCTCATCAAAACACTGAATATTTTTAGTATGAAATGTTTATAATTCTTTTAGGGGGTTGAGAGAACCAATTTTGCAGACTTAATTGAGGCCTGCAGTCTTGAGGCTTTAGATATTCCCACATTACTCAGGCTCTCTCTCTTACTAGGTATCCCTGACAATCCTTACACACCGAGGCAGATCCTAATCAAACTCTCTAGAACTGCTACAAAGGTGTTACCTCATAGATTTATAGATTCACAGATTCATAGATGCTAGGGTTGGAAGGAACCTCAATAGATCATCAAGTCTGACCCCCTGTCTGTGGCAGGAAAAAGTGCTGGGGTCACGTGACCCCAGCCAGGTGCTTGTCTAGTCTCTTCTTGAAGACCACCAAGGTAGGGGAGAGCACTACCTCCCTTGGAAGCCCATTCCAGATTCTTGCAACCCTAACAGTGTAGAAGTTCTGTTTGATGTCCAACCTAAATCTACTCTCTATCAGCTTGTGGCCATTGTTCCTGGTTATTCCAAGGAGTGCCCTGGTAAACAGAGCATCTCCTATTCCTTGCTGTGCTCCCACTCCCCACCCCCAATGAATCTGTATACTGCCACAAGATCCCACCTCAGCCTTCTCTTGCAGAGGCTGAAAAGGTCCAGTTCCCTCAGCCTTTCCTAATAGGGCCAACCCAACCCCAGCCTGACCTGGCTAGCCCTGCCCTGCACCATCCCACCCTTAGCCCTCAGAAGCTTCAGGAGACTGGAAGCTTCTGTCTAGCAGTGGATTCTGCCTGGCAACTCTGTGGCTGTTCTCCAGCCCTCCCTCCCTCTGCGAGTGGAAATTCAGGTAAGAACAGGCCCGGTGGGGGGAACCACCAGTGATCACCCCACTCCATTGGGCTTGCAGGACTATGGCTCTGTGCCTCCGCATGCTGCTCCTGGCTAAGGTCCCAGGAGCACCATGTGGAGGCATGGAACTGGCCTAGCCTAATGGTGTGGGACTTGCCATGGCTTCTTGCACTCTAGTACATCACTGGGCCGGGCCGGGCCAGGCTGACTTCATGACCCACTGTGTGGGTCCTGGCCATGGAGTGGGAATTGCATGCTGCTAGGCCAGGCTGGACTGGTTCTGTGCCATGCTGTGTGGGCCCCAGACTTGCAACTGGGAACTGCATGCCGCAGCCAAGATGGGATGGTTGGGGCTGGCTCCATGCCACACTGTATATGTCTCAACCATGCAGAGGGGTGATGGAGGTGTGGAGCTCAGGCGGGCAGGGTGTCTGTGTGAGGAAGGGTGGGGGCATGAAGGGGCCCCCCACACACTCCTCCCCATGGTGCACAGCCCTGACCACTGGTGACAGCAGCATTAGGTGGGGGTCCTTGGGGAGCTTGTGGCACTGCTGTTCAGTGGTGTGCAGCTCCAGCCAGAGCTCACATGGCAGCAAGGAGCACAGTTTATCCAGCCCACTTCTATTGGGCACAGTTTATCCAAGCCCAAAGGAAGGTAATCCCAATGAGGATCAAAGGGAGCAGAAGGGCGCATAAGCCCCCATGGCTCACCAAAGGCATCCAGGAATATCTTCTTGCTAAAAAGGTGGCCTACACCCAATGGAAAGAAGGGGTCATCACCAAGGAGGGCTATTCTGCAGTTGCTCGGGGATGTAGGGGGTTAGTTAGGAAGGCCAAGGCAGAGATGGAACTGGGGCTAGCTTCCCAGATTAAGGACAATAAGAAGTCTTTTTTTAAATACATAGGGGGTAAAAAGAAGGTCCCAGG
>NW_017729033.1:81838601-81854446 GCF_001723915.1 Gavialis gangeticus | reverse complement strand
GGGTCGTTTAACCCCAGTACTCTTTCCTGCCATGGCAGGGGGTCGGACTAGATGATCTTCTCAGGTCCCTTCCAACCCTTGAAACTATGAAACTATTGTGCGAGGCTCCACATGGCCCATATGCAGATCCCAGCACTTGTGTATCACCAGTGGAAGCCATGGCGATGGAGCCAACTGCCTTTTCCACCACATGTAGCTGCCAGGACTCTGCTGGAAGTGAGGGGGAGCCCTGCCTCCTTCTTCCATGGTGGCAGGGAAGGCAGCTGGCTGCCAATGGTGTGGAGCTGCATGGGTGCCTCAGGAAGCCATGTGCAATAGAGGCAGGCCAGCCAGGCTGAACTCCATGCTACCATATGCAGCACTGGTCAAAGCCATGCACCACTAGGCAGCAATACTTGCATGGGCCACAAGTGCCCTGAGTACCTGTTGCCTCCTGCTTCTTCTGCAACTGCTGGTGGAACCTGTGCAACATGTTGGGGAGTGTGTGGGGATTTCCCACATGCCCAGTCCTCATGTGGAAAGTGGGCTATTCATGCTATGCATGTGGCAGGAAGAAGCTAGGATGCCCAGGCTGTGTGTGTGGTGTGGGAAAGCTGAGCAGCCTTTTCGGTGCATGGTGACCGAGAGGGAAACTTCCCTCATGGCAAGCACAACAAGGGAGCTGGGGTTGGAGGATGGGGGGAAGGTGGAATGTGGGCTGATTTAGCTACAAGAGAGGGAGCAAGTGGTCTGAAAAGTGTGCAGTCCCCATCTAGTGAGGAGCTGTAATTTATAGCAGCTTTGGGTCCAGTATGTGATGCTGCATCATTTTTTCACTCCTAAGTGCATCCATTGGTGAAGTCTCAGACATTTACTCAATAGTCTACAACAAGGTGTCAAAGATGTGACCCAATTCAGCCCATGTAGCTTTGCCACTTGGCCTGCATGGTTGCCTGCAGAACCAGGAACTTAACAGCAAGACAAGTGATGGCCACTGCCCCTCATTTACTGCCAAATTTCCAGCCCCATAGGCAGCCACATGGGATAGATAACATGACTCTACGCTCCAGATCTGGCATGCAAACTAGCTGCAAGCATAAAATAATCTAGTCATTCCTGCCAAACATTCAATATTGAGAGCACAGCTTCATTTTGCCTAAACCTCAAAATATATTTGTCTTACTTTTTATTTATTTACTTGTCTTTTTACTTTGTTATAACTCTGTTAACTGCAATGGAATTATTCTCAATATGCATGAACACTCACATTGTCTTGCAAGCAATAACTGTGTTGATCTGAGCCCAGATGTGTTCAGCACCTCTGCTCCACAGGATACAGCATTCATCCCATAAATTTCAAACCTAGAGTGTAGGTTTGAATCCCTCAGACCTACATCTCCCACTTCTCATAAGAATGAACTTAAAGCTGGGCTCTTCTTCTCATTGAAACTGGACCATTGGCAGTCAAAAATGCAAGATTCATGGGGCCAGAAGGAGAGTAAACAAAGAGAACATGACAGTGTATCCTAGTGATCATAGCATTTACTTGGGACTGACAATTACCACACTTCTGCCATGGTCTTGTCTTGTCTTTTCTTTTCTTTAAACTGCAACAATCCTGGGTAAAATGCATAAACAATATTGGGAGTGACTCCATAACACAGTGCACTCTGTTGGATAAGTAGCGGGGAGTCCTGGATTCTCATTCCTGCTACCGATTTTTTTGTTTTTGCATTTTACAGTTAGACAACACCAAGTCTCCCACTTCCTAGAGAAGTGCCATAACCAGTGGTACCAGTTATACTTTGCCTTCTTCTTGCCCTATGACCAGTGGGCCAGTGGGCCAACTTCAACAAGAAGAGCAGAGGGAGAGCCACATCCCCAATTTAGCCTTTAGGCTGATGGCTAGAGCATCCACCTAGGAAATGGAAGATATTAGTTTGAATCTCTTAAGGGGAAGGAAGGCCTAGAACACAGGTCTCTGACCCACTAGGCAAATGTTTTTATTACTATAAAATAGATAAGAGGTAGACACTGCTCTTCTGGCTGTGTTTTCTATTCAGCTGCATATGTGATTTCAGTACCAATGATCACTAGGCATTCTCTGACCTCACCTAAGAAACTGAGACTTATACAATCTTTAGGTACCTTCCAATACTGATTTGGATTGCAGGGGAACTTGGGCAAAAGTCAAACATATAGGTGGCTAATCCGGATGACTTGTGAGCATCCACAGTTGCCTATGTCTAGGCATCTAAGCTGTTTTTAAGACACTTATCCTGGCCCCTTTGGATCACTCTGTGGCTTAGACACTTGAATTCCATCTAAGTCTTTTTTAGAAACTTCCAGGAGAATCAGGATCTCATTTTTTTTCACTACACTTTTTTTCTCATGCCTGGCAATATATCTTTGTTAGTTCAGAGTTATTTTATGGCCTAGTTGCTTTTCCATTGCTAGACTTTTTAAAATGTTTGCATTTTATCTGTCAATATGAAAATTGTGCCAAGTGACAATAGGAACAGTTAAACTGTCATTTAATTTTCTATGAAATAATAAGACTGTCATCTGAAATGTATATTTTCAAAAATCTTAGAAAGATAATATGTTTTTATTCATTTTGCATTTAGCAGAACATAGCTTCTGAACTTTTAAAGCATCCTTGCATGGATTTCTAATCATGCAAGTCCTTTTTAGGTCAATGGAGTTTCATGACTAAAGTCTATGCAATTCTCTGAAGATTTATCCTTATTTGTCTGTCTATTGGGATGGTCAGTCACTATATATCTTCCACTCTCAAATCCAATAATTTGAATGACATAAATAGAGATGACTGAAGAGCATGTGAGGTAGAGATATATATTCTATTTAGCAACTTTGCCAGACAAAGATGAGGTTGTATAAAGACAACTATTAAGTGATTTCTTTACAAAACACCCAGCACTAGAAGTAGTGCTGTTTGACTAAAGTAAAAAGCACAGAGTTACATTCCTTATAAGACTCTGGGCACATCTACATGTGCAAATGCTGTGGGGTGGGCTTACTCTAGAGTAAATTATTCTAGAGCAAACCCACCCCAGGCAGGCTCTTACACATGTGGAGATGCAGGAGCAGATTTGCTGCTCCTGGCAGCAGTCTGCTCCTACCCTTTCTGGCTCTGCAGTAGCTCCCTGCAGCAGCCAAAGGGAGTGCTAAGCTCCTACTGGATGTTAGTCCAGGGGCTGCCAGGGAGCACTTGGCCAGGAGATAGCTGTCTCCAGGCAGGGGCTGAGAAATTGCATAACTGGAGCCTGGGTGGAAACAATCCCCCCTGCCCAGGCAGCAGGGAGCTCCAAGTCCCCACTCACTGATTGTGACCAGGGAGAGGACGTTGGGGGACAGTTCCCAGCCTCAGCTTCATGATCACCCCTTGCTGCCCAGTAGGCCATCTACAAGTGCCCCCATGCACCAAGTTTGCTCCCTGTAGCCTGTGTACATGTGCTGTACCATGCAGTAACCAATTGGCAGTCAATTTTCTACTTGTATTTACAGATAGAAAATGTACTTGGATTTAGAACAAATTACTATGCAGTAAGCATCTGCATGTGAAAACAGTGATACTTACTGCACAATAATTTGTTCTAATCATGAGTAAAGCATTTCATGTAGAAGCATCTTGTCTTCAATAATTAGATTCAGGAGAGATGGGCCCAAATCAGCTCTCTGTGTATACTCAGCTTTGGATCAGAAATTCCAAATCCAGATCTGATTTTTATGTCCATCTTACTCCACTCATATAGGACAGAGCCAGCACTCTCAGTCTCATTACCATCAATCTCTGTATCTGAATCCAGATTCAAATATTTTAGTTTTGATTCTTCTCAAAATTTTGTTTTAACTTTTTTATTTATATATTTTTTGTGTTAAAATGATCCTTAAGTTGTCTCCACAAGGATTTGGGTTCTGTTCAGCAGAAGAATATGATAATACTGGAAGGAAATCAGTGAAATAGGTGTTGAAATCATATGTGACATTATACGACAAAATCCTAAAATAATAATATTTTAATAGCATAAAATAATCCAGTCATTCCTGCCAAACATTCAATATTGAGAGCATAGCTTCATTTTGCCTCAGCGTCAAAATATATTTGTCTTACTTTTTATTTATTTACTTTGCTTTTTACTTTGTTATACCTCTGTTAACTGCAATGGAATTATTCCTAATATGCATGAGCACTCTCATTGTCTTGCAAGCAATAACTGTGTTGATGCTAATTTTATTTTGTTTATTTATACCTCTTTTTCATTAAAAAAAAATCTAGACTATATTAATCTAAATATCCAATGCAAGTACACAATCAAATTATGATGCTGCAGAATCTAGGACCAGCACACTGCATTTCCCCATCACAGCTTCTCCTTATTGCTCAGCCTTGGTGCACCATGGGTGGCTGCCCAGGTATGGTGTGGTGCAATATAGCACATCATGGACAAAGCCCCTAATGCTGAATGCTGCTAAAGCTCTTGCTCCATGGACCAGTTCTGGCCCACAGTGATTGGATAGGTTTCTATAAGCACTACTTTGAACTCCTAAAACATATTATGCTTTACAAATTGACAGAATAAATCGAATAAAATGTAGTTTAATGTAGTCAAATTCAAGTCACATACCTGAGAACAAAGAACACAGATTGTTCTCCCTACTGAATGGGAGATTCAGTTTTTAGAAGAAAAGATTGGAAAAGGGCTAGGAGTCACAGATAAACATCTTAATATGACCTGCCAGCTTAATGCTGAGATAGAAAAGACTAATGCCATTCCTGAATATGGGGAACATAAAATAGAAAAACAAAGTGATCTTGCCTCTCTGCGTACCTTCTGTACTGACTTCAATAAAAATATGCAAATGCTAAAGCAACTTTAAATGAGGGTCACAAAAATGATCCCAGGCCTCAAAACAAGCCTTATAGGAGAGTTTTTTATTTTATCAAAGAGAAGTTTGCAAAGAGACTTGAACACTTTTTAGGTATTTGTATTTGGGAAAGTTCTTTTAGAGGAAGACGCTCGTCAGTTTTGCTTACTGAGTCTTTAAAATAAATGTTGAAGTCATTCTAAAATGTATACTTTAACTGAGTTTCAGGGACAAATACTTTGCTCTTTATGTGGGTCTATACTGAGAAGGTAAATTGGGATGGATGTTCATGGTAGTCATCTCCAGCCCTGGAATCTTCTGCATTTTGAAATCTTTTCTTATTGGGCATGAGGAGAAATGGACTGCCGATCTTGTCCTGAATACTGGCAAAACACAAAGCTCATGTTTATCTGCCATTGCCTGCAAGTCTTAAACAGACTTTTTTCCCTGCTGCACTCCAGAACTATGTTCTGCTTCAGTGGAAGGCACCTTTTTGGCAGGCATGCCAAAAATTAGCCCTGCACCTTTACCACAGTGATCCCCTTGTCCTGCCTGATCTGCTGCTCTGCTTTCTTTTTCCTGTCTTGTTTTCCCTATCCTATCTGCTGCTCTGCTTTCTGCTCTATCTGCTACTGTGCTGCTTGTCCCCTCCCTGATTTGCTGCATGCCACACAGAGGCTGCCTGTGCCACACATGCTGTAGGTTGCCCCCCTGGCTTAATGTATTCCTTGTCATTGGTGTTGGAGGGTGTTTCCGACCTCCCTCTTCATAATTCAGAAATTGGCTAGGACTGGGGAGGAGATAACAGATGAAGATGACCACCCCTGTGATGCTGGAGAGAGAATACTTTTCCTTAAATAGCTGGCAGATGCATCTTGCTCACCTTTTCAGATTCAAACTGGTCACCGGTCAAAATTAACTAATTCCCTAACACTGCAAGTGCTTCAGACTACTGCTGGTACCTCAGTCTCTACTGTTCTCTGCTTGTGATGGAGAGAAGCTTTGTAATTGCCTGACCAACTACAAAGATGATCAGCATGCTAGAATAGAAGGCAATGAAGTGGATGGTGTCAAGGACTGGTAGTAAAGAAGAAGTGGAGCTTGGTAAGTTTTAAGTTGCTGTTGAACCTCTGACCAATGGGAACTCCCAACTATGAATAAGAGCAGAGCTCCTCAGACAAATGTCCTAACCAGGCTGAAGGCTATTGCCAGGATCTACTGACATATAGAAGTGGATTCAGTACTTAGTGATAGCCTCAAGGAAGATCAGTTACCCTTTTTTCTACAATGTAATTGACAATTCTAACTTGGAGCCATAACCCCACATCTTAGTGGAAACATCAGCTGATGTATGGAATAAGTTTTTTTTCTGTATAAGAATTCATTATGATAATAGGTGTAGTATACTGGAAAAGTACAAGTGTGTCAGTTTAAATATATATACATATATTTATGCGCGCGCACACACACACACACACACATATGGTTATATATAGTTATATATGGTTGTATATATTGTTAAATGTCATTTATCATTTGAAAGGCAATCTGATCAAATTAGTGGTGCTGAAAAGTTGCTGTAGTTTTAAATGGGAGTGCAAGCTTTCCTCAAAGGAGACAACAGAAATACAATTGGGGCATAAAGAGGGAAGTTTGTATCTAAGAAAATGATACTAAACCTCCTAGTTCTGACCTAGAAAAACACTGATGATAGCATGGCTAAGATATTTTAAAATAAAAAGGGTTGGACAGCTCTGAAGTCCCCTGATACCTGAAGACCACTACAGTAAGCACCTTTAAAAACAACCCCCCCGATGCCTGGAGACTACTACAATAAGCAACTTTAAAAACAAAATAAAACAAAGCAAAACAAAACACTATGATATGCAATACACAAAGAGAAAAAGGCCTTGAATGATCTCATGTGTTTCACCAGACTTAACTACTGTCTTCATACTGATGATTCACAAATCTATTTCTGCATGCCTGGTATGTTTTTATAAGAGTCTCTGACATTTCCTCCTGGATAATTCAACAACTACTGAAGTCTAGCAACTAAGCTTTCTTATTCTTTTCCTTTGTTTTCAAACCCTGGTCCACTATGCTAATATGGCTGCTAGCATAACTTCTGTGGGAAGACCCAAAAATGGGTAATAGTTTCAACACATGCTTTTCATTTAGCTTTTACTCTTTCTCAGTCATATGTTTGCTGTTGCAAATATGAATCCATATTCCTCCATGGTTTCCCCTTCTAAGACATACTGCCATTGTTTGTAAAACCTTTTCTACCACATAGTGTTGAGTAGTGAAACAAACTTTTCACAGTTTGTTTAGAGCACATTCTTTGCAACTCCTTGGCTCCCTTTCAGAATATGACAGTAATATCCCTTAACAGTCCCTTAGACCTTGGGTTCAGAGAGGGCCTGTTCCTGGATATGTAATTTTGAAGCTACCATCTGTTCCAATATCAACTGGTACCTAGAGGTGTGTTATCCCTGTGCTCTTTCTTATATTTTGCCCCTATATTCAGCCACTCTGGGGAAACCATTTAATCTACATTTAAGGCCCCTTCTAGATATTCAGGTAAAGATGTGATGGGATCTGATATGCAAGACATATAGTCACACCTCTTGCCATGCCACATGTGAATGGCAGGAGGCATGATTGTGGGAGCTAGCACCAGATCCAATCACACCTTATTGCCAGTGCAGGGGGAACCTGGAATTGCAATCCTGGGCTGCCCTGCACTGGCAAGTAGCAAGCTCCTGCACCTTTGAGGCCTGCAACTGATAGGACTCACAGCTATGGAAAAACATGGGGCATTGGTATGGCTGGGAGTCCCATCATCTGCAGGACTCACAGCTGTGGCAACACATGGGACACTGCCGCAGCTGGGGATTCTATCTACTGGGGGAGCTCCAAGGAACCCTGTGTAGCAAAGAGCATGTTCAAATTAAAGTGAGATAAAAATTAGCTATAAAGTTGTTGCACATTTTCAAGCTCTAACTTTATAGCTGGGTGGACTTTTTATGGCATGGTACATATGTTGCATATGTAGCCAATCCAAATTAATTGTGCAATTAACTGGTTAATTGCATAATACATGTAATGTGTGGATGGGGCCTTAGTCTTTTATCCTCTTTAGAACTATATAAACCTCTTCACAGAAAATAGAGGAATGGCTGGCTGGGTGTTGAAGGCTTTTTTTCTGAGGTGCAGAACACCATCATTTGTCATTCAATTGTATTTTGTTCAACTACAGTTGAAGTTTCTCTGGACCATATATTAGGCCTTCAGTATCCAGTAATAGCTTTGACTGATAAGGACAGATCCTAATCTCATTTAAAATAATGTAGCTTCAGAGAAGACTCATTAATTGTAATGGATTTGTTAAATTTAGCTCAGTGGTATTTTAAGGGTGTCTATACCTCTCAGGAAGCACACAGTACCTTGCCCCTTGTTTCTGAAGCTATATCGTTGAGCTTCTTGATAAATAATGGCAGAACTTAATTAATGTTCCTGTGGAGCTTTTTCTAATTCATATCAAAGTAACTGCGGGAGCTTAACTCCCCGCATCCTGAAGAACATGTGATGGGTATATTCAGGGGAACTGCTCCGGAGCATTGGGAAAGAACGGGATGGCCCAGTAAGGGCCAATCATGTTCCTTACCTCCCAGCAGGAACACAGGCAGGAACAGAGGAGCAGCAAATGAGGAAGATGTGGCAGAAAACATGTTTTAGAACCATGTGCTTGCTGCACATAAGACAGCATGTTGCAGCTTCTAGTATAACCCAAAGCCTGGCACCAGCCAGGGAGAAAAGCCAGTACAGCAGGGATATAGCTGACAGCAGGAGTGGGGGTGCAGGGAGAAAGCGAGTCCAGCATCCTGCAAGCATCCCCTATACCGGAGGGGAAGAACACTGGAAGCCCTGAGTGACCAGGAGTTTTTGTAGCCCATCATGGCCAGGAGTGATAGAAAGGAAAACAAACTTGAAAGTGCGGGAAGATCCTGCAATATCTGAGCAGACTTCACATGTGAGTTAAGGAACTTGAGAGTTCCAGGTGCTTTATGTTCTTTTTTGCTGTTTCTTTACCAATTTTATGGGAATACTGAACAATCTAGAAAGCCCTGTTCTAGCCAGACTAAAGTATTCTTTCTATGTTAAAGGAATAATGGGTACTGTGGCACCATCTGGGACTTATTAGAAAACCATGTATGAGCCAGTAAGAAGGCTTGAGCAGGGACAGCAGGAAGCCAAACCCTCGGGATACAAGTCCCACTAAAGACACTCCAGTGGCCCTGACAAATTGTCAGCTGTAAGGGGATTTGCCTTTTTTCTTTTGTTTCCATTTTGTTTACTTTCTAGAATAACTGGCTGGAGAGTAGGCAGGGTAAGGGGAAGGCAGGATCCCCATGAAGGCAACCCATAATCCCACATGTGTAGCCTCAGAAACATCAGGAGCTTTCTGCATATTCAATAATATTAAGACATGGCGCGTGAGAGCAGAAGGGTGGCACAGGTGTGGGTACATGCATAGGCAATGTGTAGGGGAGGCATTGGGGGCACATTCCCCCCCAAGATTGGTCCACACCAGCCAGGGAGTGGGGAGTACCAGCCGGTGCCCCCCTGAGAAACACCAGTGGCATTTCTAATTTTGCCTGCAGCACTCCTGGTTTTGGTGCTGGTGCTTCCAAGGTTGGTGATCAGCTGCTGCCCCCCTCCGCCGGTCAGCAATCGGCCCAAGTCAGGAGGCACCAGCCACCCATGGGTACACGTTGAGGCCAAGCTGTCATCAAATAAGGACAAGTATGTAGAGAGCTCTGGCTCTCATGCCTGGAGGTACTGGATGTATTCATAGCACCAGGTGCAGTAATACAGGAGAATCAGGCCCACATTTTGCAGAACCCAGAAAATGTGATAATAAAAGCATTTTCCATATTCACCTTAACATTTTTCTGAACTTTAGTGAAAACAAAATATAATTTCCATAGGGAAGAAAAGAAAATGCCTAAAATGATTCAATTACTCTGTAGAAGTTTAAATGTACCATTTTCTGGCGATAGCTTTCAAAGCAAATCTTGTGTTTGCAAAGTAAGGATTGATATTTCATCTTTGCTTACATTAATAGTCCAGATAAGTGAATGGAGGAAAAAGGAATATTTGGTTAACAAGAATCATAGGTTTATGCCAATGTTGACATTACTACTCAGAAAAAGTTCATTTGTTAATCTTTTTTGCTTTTAAATTAATTCTGTCAGTGATGAATCACATCACACCACTAATTTACTTCTGCTTAGAATGTCTCAAGTAATATTCAATATTCTGTTTGTCAACATTAATACATAAATAGATTAAAAATAGAACTCTATCTAATTAACTTCAGTTTTTTTAGATAGGAAATTGTTTATAAAAGTACAACTAAATTCATAAACAAATGCCCTTAGGAGCTCTTAATAAAAAGAGCTCTTATATCTTTTTAAAACCTTTTTGCATTTTTAAGATTTTGGAAAGCAATGGGAAATTAAATATTATAAGCACTATTTGATTGTGTGGTATTATTTTTCCTCTATTATAAAAGAAAAGCATGATATACTGGCAAGCATTTTCTCCAGATACTTATTGCAGATATTTAATGGAATACCTGAAACAGTTGGAAAGAAGCAGCCATGTCGTAGTTAGGAAAAAATATGGCATTGATAAAAACGTATGAGAATATATCATATATAGCTTTTCAACTGAAAGTCAAGTAGAACATTAAAAAATGGTAAGTAGAAAGAGAATTGATTGATTATTTTATCAGGATACCATCAGTTTAGATTGGGATTTATTGCTACATGACTTAAAATGACTAACTGCAAAAAGCTTATAGAAATTTTGCTTTAAAAGAAGAAAACCTGTAGTAAAATTATTTGGGCATGTCTACATGTGAAATTCAGGTGACACAATAAGAAACCTATAATAGTTGTGTAACTTGTAGCTGCTTGTCAGCTCCTAAATTTCATGGCGGTTAGGCCTCAAGAGTCAGAAACATGGAACTGACACCTACATGGGAATCTAGTTTATTAACATCCATTTACACTTAAAGGATATTGTGTGCATTTATATTTATGTATTAGACCTTGTAGAGTTGAAATCCATTGTATAATCTAGGCTGATCTCCTGAATATTGCAGCCCATTACATTTCACCCAAATATTACAAAGTTGAGCCTAGTCGTTTAGTTACATGAAAGCATTTAAGTTTTCAGAAGCCTAAACTAAAGTTAGAAGCCAGTTTTCAGAACAGTGATTTTAAAAACTTTTATGAAAAAGTGTGGACAGTATATGCTGCACGTGCAATGAGCATAGTATGTGCAGAAGGATACCACTAACTGGATTTCTGAAGATAGAACATGTTTGGTAAAAGGAAATGTCAAGAAGGTCTTAATTAAAATGACTTGTGTAAGAAAGTATAATGAACAGGTAAAGAACAAATGGGAGTAGGGGAGAGTAAGACCCCAAAAGAAAATACTAGATCATTTGTCTTTGGGGGAGCAGGGGGATAATAAGTAGCTAAATAACAGAAGTAAAGTGTGTCACCCGTATAAGTGACCCTGCATAAAACTACTTATGTGCATAAGTGTTTCTTGAACCAGATCTTGGATTGTTCACTGAGACTGTTTGTGCATAGCGCCTGTACAAAGACTGCAGTACTTCCATCACTTGTGTAGTATGGAAGTGATCCTGTTTTGAACTCTTAGGAAAGGACTGAATTTCACCTAAACTATTTTTAGGGCCAAGGAACTGCTTACACAAAGTGTTAAGTATTACTTTTGGCTTATTTTCTTAACCTTTACCTGACACATCATGAACTTGACATGAAATTGATGAGAAGCCAAAGGAAGTTGGAAGGGTTAAAATAAAATCGATTTTTATTTTTTTAAAAAGAGAAAGAAGTTCAAGCAGTGAACTATATTCTCACCCACTTCTAACCTTAAGGGTTAATGTGGAGAAAATGAAATATTTACCAAAAATATTAATACTAATTGTACAGCGATTTTCAGGCTATCCCTTCAAATGTATTATGTTCATAAAAAACATTTGTAAAATGCTTTTTTTTTTACTAATGCTTTCTGCCTTGGTTAATTTATTTCAGTTTTTGGAACACAAAATGGGTTACTCCTATTTATTTATGTACTACCTGCTTCAAAATCTCTCAGATACAACTGATTGAACTAAATTTGGCTTTTAAGCACAACAGGTTTAGAATACTAATGTAGTCATAAAGGACACTGTGACCACAGTCATTTGTCACTTGCCAAGCTCCATTTATAGACAATCTGGAAAGATTATAACAGAACTATTTTCTTGAAGTCTATCTCCCTTTTCTTTTATTTTAACATAATATTTTACTCTGCATTTGCAACCAGTGGGGTATGTTTTGGAATTCTGACGAGGCACATCGACACGTTATTAATTCAAAATAGGCATACTGGGCTTGTCTACACATGGCCCTTTTATGCGGGATTAGCCTAAAATCACCATTTTTAAGGTGCATAAAGGATGCGTGTCCACATGTGTGCACTTTTAATGTGCCTTAAAAATGGCAATTTTAGGCTAATCCCACCTAAATTTGATACCTTCTTAAAGCAAGGACCAAACCTAGGCATGATTAACTAAGTCACATTAGGCCACATGTAGGTGCCTAATGCACATTAACCCAGTGTGCATCAATGGACTTGGGCTAATGGGACTTAGTTATGTGATCCCATATTTAATGTGCCTTAATGCACATTAGCACATCTATGTGTAGACACATACTTAAATCACCTTAGTGCACCTTAAACAAAGATGCATTAAGTTTAGGTGTGTGTGACTAACTACTATATGTGTAGATACACCCACTGTGCAGTAAAAATACTGCATAGTAACCCTACCCAGGAGCACATCTACATATGCTAATAGTAGATTAGCAGAAGCCCAGTACAGCAGTCAGGGGAGCTCCAGGCTCCCCACAGGTGCTAGCCTGGGGGATGGCAGGAAGCAAAAGGCCAGTCTCCATGTGCACAGGACCAGGAGAGCTCTTCCAGCAGCAGCAGCTGTCTCCTGACCCCGAACACACTGGGAGGGGTCCTGATGTGTATGGGCCTGGGAGGCAGCTGCTGCTGCAAAGCTGTCCCACTCCGTGCACATGGAGACAAGTCCTGTGCCCAGCAGGGCTTCCTCATATAGCCCATAGGCTAGCTGGGAACTGTCCCACTTCTGGGGAAGGTCCCAGGCATCTCCAGGCTGTGTGGAGAGTTCTCTGTGCAGCTTGGGCCTGGCCAGGAACTGTCCCAATTCTAGGACTAGCCAGGAACTATCCCACTCTGGGGCAGGTCCCAACCAACTCCAGGCTGGGTGGAGAGCTTCCTGTGGGGCTGAGAGCTGAGCAGTACTGGGATGGGGGTGGAGGGGCAGAGAACTACTGTTCTGGTGCTGTTCAGCTGCCAGCTGCCAGCTGCCACCTGGGAGCTGAGTAGTGCCAGGACCAGGGGAGTTCCCTGTCCTTCAGTTGCTGTAACTCCATTGATTTACATCACATTATAACATGGAGAAGAGATTTCTTTTGATCTGAGTAAGAAATAGCTTTCCCTCCCACATTTTTTTTTAAGATTTCACATATTTTCCTATTCTGCCTTGGTTTGAGACTAAAAGCTTTCATTTTTTTTTTTCCTGCAGGCAGAACATAAGAGAGAAAGAGAGAGAAAAATCCACCACAGAATAGACAAATGCCTGGTACTCAGGGAACTCATTAGGGAAATGGGAGAGATAAGTTTCAAGTTCCCAGTCTGAATATGGTAGTGCCAATATTTGAACATTCATTTCCTATATCCTGGCTGAATGCCCTAATTATCATGTCACTTGCCATTCTAAGGTTGCATTTTCCCTCCTTGGCTTAGTTCCATCCTAGAACCAAGAAACATCTCCCATTGAAAATGTATAGCTGTAAGTTCCTACACAAAGTTTTGGTTTCAACTAATTACAATTTTCTAAGGAAAAAGACATTTAATTGAAAAATACCTTCTTTTCACATGTTTTACCCAAAAAAGTACATCTATCGACATAATCTAGCCTAGGTGTGGCCAGCCTGAAGCATGTGTGCCAAAAGTGGCATGAGCAGCTTGTGCGTGTAGCACTCAGAAAATTAGGGAGAGTACAGGTAGAACAGTGGCAGACAGGGCAGGAAGCAGATCAGTCGGGGAGCACAGGACACAGGGAAGAAAGAAGAGTAAATCTGGCAGAGGAAGGGGATTAGGGTGGCACTCTGGAGAGGTTCAGGATTAATTTGTGGCATGCCTGCCAAAAAGGTTGGCTCTTATTGATTTAACCTATAATATCTTTATAATATCTTTTAAAAAATAAGCCAATAAAAACAGATACAAACCTGAGATGTTCATCTAAATTGTTGATTGGCTGCAGGTGATCTTGCTTTAATAAATCTTTAGCCTGTGTTTGATACAATAATATATTATAAAAAGCCTTAGAATTCAAGACATTTTTACATTTTTAAGTCAATGAAGTGGACTAGTTTAATTTAGTGTTTCTTTCTGATATTAGAGATAATGGGTTTTTTACCATTTTTCTTGTAAAATCAGTTGTAGCTTGACAACTATTTTACTTTAAAACTTTGCACCTTTTTTCTATTCAACAGTTATTTTTTTTTCAACTGGAAGTATGTCTGTATATAATAAAATCTTTAAGAGGCAGTTGGACAGCATGATGGCAGATGAAATGCAGGGTTGACAAATGCGAGATAATGAACATTAGTAGTAGTAATCATTTAATCGACTCAAATTAGCTGTAGAAAACAAAAATGGATGCCATTAGGAGTCCACTAAAATGAGTGCCATTAGGGACTCAATAAAACATAATATGTTATGCAATTCATAATATATAATAATTGTATTTATTTATAATAATTAGAATAATTATTTTGATAGAACGTTATAATTTTTTTCTTTGAAGTATCAAGATCAGTTAAGTAAGGATGAATGTTGTTTACTCTACTGCTTTGCTTAGTGATAAACCTTGAAATAAGCAAAATCATTGAAGGGCAGTAAAGCTCAGACATAAAAAGGGCAGCAACAACTAAACTGAAAGAACCAGGTTTTGCTGATATTGATGAACAGAACATAAATGAACAGACTGAATAGTAATGCAGACTGGATAGCTCTAGTAAGTCTTGAAGTAGGAAAATAGGAAGGCCAGAAGAGACATGGAAGAGTACTAGAGAGAAAGCAAATTTAGAAAAATCAAAAGCAAGTAAGAAAGAAGGGTGAAGGCATTTTTTTGTAGACTCCACATGTCACATCATTTAAAAGATACTAAGAAACAAGCATCATGCAGTAGTAATCAAAGCAAACAAAATACTAGCATGTGTACAAATATTATTACAATAATAGAAAAATAAATTGTGGCAGGACACCCTTGGTGCTTACCACTTTAAGGGGCTTCAGCATGTTGCAGAACAGCCTGCAGGTGAGAGCAGAGACAATCAGGTCAGGAGGTTGCATGAAGGTTGCCTGAATGGAGGTTGCCAGGAGGTTGCCTGAATGGAGGAGTGCTTGGCAGCCTGAGTATAAGGCCTGGAGAAACCCAGGGAGCAGGATCAGCAGCTGCAACTGAGAGGCCAATGGAGTAACATTGCCCAGCTGGAGGCATATGCTTCCAGAACATCATAGTTTCATAGTTAGTTTCAGAGTTAGTAGGGTTGGAAGGGACCTGAGCAGATCATCAAGTCCAACCCCCTGCCATGGCAGAAAAGAGTACTGGGCTCAAACGACCCCAGCAAGGTGATTGTCAAGCCTTGTCTTAAAGAAGGAACCAGCACCACTTCGCTTGGAAGTTGGTTCCAGATCCTAGCCACCCTGACAGTGAAGTAGCGCATCCTGATGTCTAATCTGAATTTACTCTCTGCCAGCTTGTGACTGTTATTTCTAGTCACTCCTGGTAG
>NW_017729033.1:81836234-81837119 GCF_001723915.1 Gavialis gangeticus | reverse complement strand
CTTGAAGTGCAGCGCCCAGAACTGGACGCAGTACTCCAGCTGCGGCCTGACCAGTGCCGCATAGAGGGGGAGTATCATCTCCCTGGAACTGCTTGAGATGCATCTGTGGATGCATGACAAGGTACAGTTGGCCTTCCTGATGGCATCCCCACACTGCTGGCCCATGTTCATCTTGGCATCAATGATGACTCCAAGATCCTTTTCTGCCTCCGCACTGACGAGAAGGGAGTTCCCCAGCCTGTAGGTATGGTGCTGGTTCTTCCTCCCCAGCTGCATCACCTTGCACTTGTCAGTATTGAATCCCATCCTATTTTCGTTCACCCACCCCTGTAACCTGTCTCGGTCCAATTGTAGCCTATTCGTCCCTTCTAACGTGCCCACATCGCCCCACATCTTAGTGTCATCAACAAATTTGAATAGGGTGTTTTTACCCCCTAGTCCAAGTCACTGATGAAGATGTTGAACAGTGCAGGCCAGGACCGAGCCCTGCAGAACCCCAGTGCCCACATCTCTTCAGGTAAAAAATGACCCATCCACTACCACTCTCTGGGTGCAGCCCTCCAGCCAGTTCACAACCCATTTGACTGTATAGGTGTCGACACCACAGTCCCCCAGTTTTTTAATGAGAACGGGGTGAGAGACAGTGTCGAAGGCCTTCTGAAAGACGAGAAAGACTAAGTCCACTGCTACCCCTGCATCTAAAGATTTGGTGACCTGGTCATAGAAGGCCACCAGGTTGGTCTGACAGGACCTGCCTCTAATGAACCCGTGTTGGTTGCCCCTAAGCATAATCTCTCTTGCTGGCCCCTCGTGGACATAATTCTGCCAAAAAGCTTACCCAGGTTCAAGGTAAGACTAACTGGTCTATAGTTTCCCGGGTCCTCC
>NW_017729033.1:81834830-81835198 GCF_001723915.1 Gavialis gangeticus | reverse complement strand
TGACCTCGCATTGTCGGCCCATGTTCATCTTGGAGTCAATAATGACTCCAAGATCCCTTTCTGCCTCCGTGCTCTCAAGAAGGGAGTTTCCCATCTTATAAGTGTGCTGCTGGTTACTACTGCCCAAGTGCAGCACCCTGCACTTGTCAGTATTGAAACCATCCTGTTTATGTTAGCCCACCCCTGTCACCTGCCCAGGTCTTGCTGCAGTCTTTCCCTCCCTACTTGCATGCTCTCCTCACCCCAAGTTTTGGTATCATCAGTGAAGGTAATCACGTTGCTTTTCACCCCATGGCCAAATCACTGATAAAGAAATTGAATAGCGCGGGCCCAAGGACCGAGCCCTGGGGGATTCCGCTGCCCACTTC
>NW_017729033.1:81824623-81828639 GCF_001723915.1 Gavialis gangeticus | reverse complement strand
AGCTGTGGCCTGACCAGTGTTGCATAGAGGGGGAGGATTACCTCCTTGGCTCTACTCGAGATGCACCAGTGGATGCACGACAAGGTCCGGTTATCCCTGCCAACCATGACCTCGCATTGTCGGCCCATGTTCATCTTGGAGTCAATAATGACTCCAAGATCCCTTTCTGCCTCCGTGCTCTCAAGAAGGGAGTTTCCCATCTTATAAGTGTGCTGCTGGTTACTACTGCCCAAGTGCAGCACCCTGCACTTGTCAGTATTGAAACCATCCTGTTTATGTTAGCCCACCCCTGTCACCTGCCCAGGTCTTGCTGCAGTCTTTCCCTCCCTACTTGCATGCTCTCCTCACCCCAAGTTTTGGTATCATCAGTGAAGGTAATCACGTTGCTTTTCACCCCATGGCCAAATCACTGATAAAGAAATTGAATAGCGCGGGCCCAAGGACCGAGCCCTGGGGGATTCCGCTGCCCACTTCCTCCCAGGTCGAATATGACCCATCCACAACCACCCTCTGAGTATGACCCTTCAGCCAATCTGCAATCCATCTGACTGTGTAGGCATCAATGCCACAGTTGCCTAGTTTTTTAATGAGTATGGGGTGAGAGACGCCATCTCCGCCTTGGCCTTCCTGACTGCCCTCCTTCATCCCCGAGCAACCGCAGTATAATTCTCCCTGGTTATGACCCCTCCCTTCCATTGGGTGTACACCTCCCTTTAGCAAGGAGACATTCCCGGATGCTTTTGGTGAGCCATGGAGGCTTGTGTGCCCTCCTGCTCCCTTTGATCCTCATTGGGGTTACCTCCCTTTGGGTTTGGAGGATCATCTCCTTAAGGAGCAACCACTCTTCTTGGACACCTGGCTCCCCTCCCCTCTGGGACCTCAGTGCTTCCCCAACTATTCTCCTTAGCTCATTGAAGTCTGCCCTCCTGAAATCTAGGGCTGCTGCCTTGCTGCAGGCCTTTGCCACCTTGCGCTGGATGGTGAATTCCAGCAGGTGATGATCACTGTCCCCCAGGTGGTCGAGCACCCACAGCCCCCTCACCAGGTTGTCACCTGCGGCCAGCACCAGGTCCAAAAAGGCATCTCCCCTGATGGGGCTGTGCACCACCTCGGTTAGATGGAGGTCCTGCATTTTGGCTAGGAACCTAGGTGAGCAGTCAGACCTGGCTGACTGCTCTTCCCAGCAGATGTCTGGAAAGTTCAGGTCACCCATGATAAGCACGTCCTTTGACCTAACTACCTCCGTGAGCTGTCTTAAGAACTCCTGGTCTAGCTCTTCCCCTTGGTTGAGTGGTCTGTAGTAGACCCCCACCGTTAAGTCTATTTCCTCTTGACTGCCTTGTATTCTAACCCAGAGCACTTCCGTGTGCCCCTCCTCTAACTCTGTGCTACTTGATGAGGATGTGTATTCCTCATTAATGTAGAGCATCACACCCCCACCTTTCCTCCCTGTCCTGTCCCTCCTGTACGGCCTATAGCCCTTGATATTTACCACCGAGTCATACGTTGGGTCCCACCACATTTCAGTGAGCCCCACTATGTCTGGGTTGGTGTCAGCTAGCAGGAGGGTAAGTTCCTCTTGCTTGTTTCCCATCGTGGAGGTTAGGGTAGGAACTATGGAGAAGGAGGAGGTTCCTAGGGATCCATGTGGGGTCCAGAGTCCTTGGAGGGGCCTGAAGGCCTGGGGCTGTGGAGAGGTCAGCTTATAGTAAGGGGCTGTGTATACAGGGGCCCAAGGGAGAGGCCAGGATGGCCTATTGAGAGAGGCTGTGTGTACAAGGGCCTAGAGAAGGCACAGACCTCTAAGCAGAAGGGGCTTAGAGTTTGTGGGCCTACAGAAGGGGTACATAAGCCCCTGAATAGAACTGTTGAGAGTATGCATGACTGAGGAAAGGCCTGAGGAAACCCATGGAGTGGGGCTGACGCTGGAAGTGTCTGTGGAGGGGCTCGGATGAGCCCAGTGAAATAAAGGGAAGCATTGTACAAGACTTGTAGGGCTCAAGGCAAACCTGGTGGGAGAGAACTGATTTATGGGAGGGCCCATCGGTGGACTCCTATTGAGGAGAAAGTCAGCTGTTTGTAAACTGACCCAGGGCTCTCGACTGGCCCAAGATGGAGCTAGGGCCTGAGTGGCTGAAGGGCAAGTATGCTCACCATGAATCTGGCGTCCCAACTGGCCAGAGAGTGGAGCTGGGCTCAAGTGAGTGAAGCTGTCTCAGGGGAGAGACCATTGGCAAGAGAGTAAGGGGGTCAGCCAGCAACTAGTCTTGAATGACAGGGACTGAATCTCAGCCACTTGAGGGGAGGTATCCCATAAGGGGTCTGAGATAGAGTTGGGGCTAATGAATGAGGGTTATGTTGTAAGGTGGAGGCAGTAACAGAACACCCAGGAGTGAGCAGCCCAGGAAGAACATCAAAGAGCCCAGAGAGGGAGGAGAAAGACCAGGGTAGGTAGGGCTGCAGTTGGTTCTGGGCAAGATGGAAAACTGAACCCTGATGTGGTTGGATGGTGTGGTGGGGCTGTCTGTGATGGGGCAGTTTGCAGGAAATGCTACACCTGTGCCTCCACAGTGAAAGGTGAGTATGGGGTGCTGGAAAGCCTCAGCGTCTGCTGCCTTGTGGGTACCCTGTAGAGGGGAAAGGCTAAGGGAGCACAACCTGACAGAAAAGCAACAGGCTTGGGTGACAGCACAGGGGCCAGGAAGACCTGAGGCCCAACACCTGAGAGAGTGGAGCCTATGGGTGACAATATAGGGGCCAGGAGGGCCCAAGGCCCAAAGCCTGAGAGAGTGGGGCTTATCAACAAGACCATGGAGGCCAGGAGGGCCCAAGGAATTTGGCATAAAGAAGAGCAAGGCCTCTTGGGAGGCCTCAATAAGAGCAAGACCTACTGGGAGGCCTGAATAAGAGTGAAGTCAAAAGGGAGGCCAAGAGAGAGGGATCCAGGTACATTGACAGACACATGAGGCCTGAGTGGGCTGTAGGCTGAACTTGAGATGCCTGAGGCCAGAGAGGACCGGGGCTGGAATCAGCCCAGTGTGTGGGGCAGTAGGCCTGCCACCCTGTCATAGAATAGGGCCTGAATGGGGTGGCCTGAAGGTCTGTGAGAGGCCAGAACCAAGTGTGAGAGAGAGGAAGCCTGAAAGACTGTATGAAGTAGGGCCAAAGGGGCCTGAAGGGCCATACGGAGTATGCCACAGTGTATGTGGCCCATTGTGGGGCAAAAGTGAGTGTGACCCCATAAAAGAGGTCATATGAGTGAGACCCAGTTATAGGGCATGTGTAAAAGGTTCAACACATGGACAGAGTTTGGGTCTGGAGAGGGCTAAGTGAGTGTTAACTGTTTGGAGGCCATCTGTGAGGCATGGGACATGGTAAAGGGCAGGTCAGAGCCATGCATTTTGCCCTTGGCATCAGGGCTTAGAATGGGCAGCCTCCTGCTTAGATTAATGTGAAGGAGTGAGAGAGGGTGGCTCTTCATTAATGTGAAGGAGTGGCTCACCAAAAGCATCCAGGAACATCTTGAAGCCAAAAAGGAGGCATACACCCAATGGAAAGGAGGGGCCATCACCAAGGATGATTATATCTCCGTTGCTCAAGATTGTAGGGGAGCTGTTAGGAAGGCTCAGACAGAGATGGAACTGGGACTAGCAACCCAGATCAAAGATAACAAGTCATTTTTTAAATGCAAAGGAGGTAAAAAGAAGGTACTAAGTAATGTGGGCCCTCTGCAGGACATGCTTGGTAATCTGGTGGTAGAACCAGACGACAAAGCTAAACTCTTTAATAGATTCTTTGCTTCCATTTTTCTGAGCAGGCACAGGGACATCACCCTGCACTGGGATTCCGGACGGAGCCAGGGGAGGCGCAGCCAGGCCTACGGTCAGTGAGGACCTAGTCAGGGAACTTCTGGAGGGACTAGATGTGTTCAAATCAGCAGGTCCTGATGATCTCCACCCCAGAGTGCTCGGGAAATTGGCAGAGGTCATTGCGGGACCCCTGGTACAGCTTTACAA
>NW_017729033.1:81819120-81819623 GCF_001723915.1 Gavialis gangeticus | reverse complement strand
ACTGGAAAAGAGCCAATGTGGTCCCCATTTTCAAAAAAGGGAGGAAAGAGGACTCAGGAAACTATAGGCCCATTAGTCTTACCTCGGTCCTGGGGAAGCTCTTTGAGAAAATTATCCAGGAGCACATCTGCAAGGGACCAGCAGGGGAGTTTATGCTTAGGGGCAATCGACATGGATTCATTAGAGGCAGGTCCTGTCAGACCAACCTGGTTGCCTTCTACAACCAGGTCACAAAAGCCTTGGATGCAGGTGTTGTGGTGGACATAGTTTTTCTGGATTTTAGGGAGGCCTTCAACACTGTCTCTCACCCCATCCTCATTAAAAAATTAGGCGACTGTGGTGTCAATGCCTACAGTCAGATGGGTCACAAATTGGCTGGAGGGCCGCACGCAAAGAGTGGTGGTGGATGGGTTATTTTTGACCTGGAAGGATGTGAGCAGTAGGGCTTCCCAGGGCTTGGTCCTTGGGCCTGCACTGTTCAATATCTTCATCAGCTATTTGGA
>NW_017729033.1:81811318-81818629 GCF_001723915.1 Gavialis gangeticus | reverse complement strand
GAGGGGATCTGGTGGCCACCTATAAACCTGCCAAGGGGGACCAGCAGGCAGTGGGAATTTCCCTGTTCCCCCCGAGCCCTACTGGGAGTAACAGGGAACAATGGCCATAAGTTGACTGAGAGTAGATTCAGGCTAGACATCAGGAGGCACTATTTCACAGTCAGGGTGCCTAGGAGCTGGAACCAACTTCCAAGGGAAGTGGTGCTCACACCTACCCTGGGGGTCTTCAAAAGGAGGCTAGACAACCACCTAGCCAGGGTCATTTGACCTCATCATCCTTTCCTGCCCATGGCAGGGGGTCGGACTTGATGATCTGCTTAGGTCCCTTCTGACCCTACCACCTATGAAACTAGGGTAAACAGATCCCCCAGGGTGCTTTATGTGCCAGACAACCGAGACTAAGGGAGGAAGAGTGGCCAGAAGTAACACAGAGGAAAAATGAAAGTAAACAGAACTTACAGCCTGAGCAGATGGTGAGGCTGCAGCTGGAGACCAGAGAAGAGGAAAACCAATCACAGCAACACTTCTGCAGCAGCCTTTCACACTGAATTGGAGGACAGAAGCTGCCAGGAGGTATTTCTCATCCCGGAGAGGGGCAGACAGGGTCGATTCCCTGCAAGCTGCTGAGAGGAGTTGCTCAGCATGCCTGGAAGCAGGTATTGCTGACCCTGCCAGAGAAACACTGCGGGAGTGACCAAAAGAAGGAGGCATACAGAGGCATTCCTACACAAGAATTTTGAAAAGTACTAAAGCAGAGTAGCTGCTGAGGATCCTGGAGAGGAGCAAGGAAGAGCCCCCATGGTGGAGCTTTGCTTTGCTTGGAAGCGAGATTTTACAGGAGACTGTGTATGTTCAACAGTAGACTTGTGCGGATCTGTACTGAGCAGCATTTGATTGACTATTTTTTGGATATGAGAGATTGATCCCCAGGTAAAGTGGACACGGACTTAATCTAAAGAGACTGAAACAGTTGTTTTTTGGGGTGCTTGAGCCCAAGGTAAGGCCATCCCCTGGATGGGGTGTGTGTCAGGCTAAGACTGCGGTCATCCAGGTGGCAGGCTACAGAGGACTAAGCATTAGAGAATCGGGTGGCATCAAAACCAAGTTGAAGAAAAACTTAGAATTCCATCTGGAGTGGGTAGGGTAGGGTAAAGGTGAGGTTTGTAGCCCCACAGAAAAAGACAGAAATTGAGACCTGAAGGATCACCTCAGGGTATTTCCTCCTTTTAACATTGTATTAACAAAATCATGGCAAGGGAGAAAAGTCTCCTGGCAGACCAGGTGATCCAAGGTTGAGATCCATCCTGTCACTGCCTGTAGGTAAACAAACTCTCGGCAGTTACGGCAAGCCCTACAATACCTACAGCCATCACAATTAACATGAAATTTTATGTAACAGCAAAGGCATGGCAGGAGAGGCAGGAACAACTGCCTGAGACAGGTGGACAGACTGACATTGAGCTTGGCTAGGGACAGCCCACTGTCACAAATGTCATTTTAAAAATAGATAGCAAGCCTTCTCTTAGATTACTGTCTCCAGTTCTGGTTACATTATCTCAAAAAGATACGGAAGAAATAGGAAGTGATCACCTGGCCCTATTGACATCAATAGAAATATTTTCTTTGATTTCAGTAAGACCAAAATTTTATTTAAAAAATACAAAGGCATAGGCTATAGAAGAAGGTGGAAGCTTGCTTCCTGTCTCCAGACTGACCACATACATAGGGAACAGACAAAATTAGGAATAGCTTTAGGACTCATAGAATTATAGAAAATTAGAGCTGGAAGGGATCTCAGGAGGTCATCCAGTCCCACCCCCCTGTTCAAAGCAGGACCAGCCCCAACTAAATCATTCCAGCCAGGGCTTTGTTGAGCCAGGCCTTAAAAAACTCAAAGGATGGAGATTCCACCACCTTTTTAACCTGTTCCAATGCTTTACCACCCTCCCAGTGAGTTTTTTCTAAAATCCAACTTAATCCTCCCTTGCTGCAACTTGAGACAATTGCTCTTTGTTTTGTCATCTGTCACTGCTGAGAACAGTTTAGCTCCATCCTTGTTGTAATCACCCTTCAGGTAGTTAAAGGCTGGTATTAAGGGGGGCTGAGTCCCCCTCAATCTTCTCTTCTCCAGATTGAAAAATCCCAGTTCCCTCAGTATCTCCTCACAAGTCATGTGGCCCAGCCCCCTAACCATTGTCATTGCCCTCCCCTGAACTCTCTCATCTTTTCTGTAGTGGGTGGTCCAAAACTGGACACAGTACTCTAGATGTGGCCCCACCAGTGCAGAATAGAGGGGAATAATTACTTCTCTCGGCTCGCATGAAGGTAGCCCAGTATGCCTTCCTGGCAACAAGGGCACACTGCTGGCTCATGTCCCGGAGCTGGTTAACCAAGCTCACGGTGTCACGGTTGGGCGGCCGGGCGGTGGCAATTGGACACGAAACAGGCAGGATTTTTGGCGTGGAGTTCTGAGGCATGGTAACGTAACGGTTTCAAACAAAGTGGGTTTATTTGACTTATGCTTTGAAGGCGTAGGTTGCGATGCTTTCTTCAGTTACAGTTTTGGAACATGAACAAACAACAAAGGGATCTGTCGGCTCACGGGGTTCACCAGCAAGCCCTTGCTATCTAGCCCTGGAGAGCTAGGGGCGGCTGCCTGCTGGCTAGTCCCAGAGCTGGTCGACAGCTTATACAGGGATGAAAGAATAACAAACAAGAGCTGTAACTCGTAGTGATGAGACGATGTTAGGGTCGAGAGTGTGACGCCAGTCCAAAGGACAAAATGGGTGGTCGAAGGAAAAGCCGAGGTCGAGAGCCGAGAGGTGAATTAGGGATGAGCCGGATCATGGCCGATAATGGAAGCTGAGGTCAGTCAAATGCCAGGTAAGTAAAAGCCAGAAGTAATCGAAGTTGGGGTGAAAGCCAGTAAGTTCGGTAATCGGAATAATCAGTATGTGAGGAAACAAAATCAAAGGTATGAATTCGCTGTGTGAAATTGTGAGGAGAACCAGGGGATTGACTCCCAAATCGCTCTTTGCCTCGCAGTCCCTGCTGACAGCAGCCTCTGCTATAGATAGCGCACGGTCTCTCACCACTCTCTCACCAATGACACCCACACAAAGGTGGGGGTTTCACTCACTAATATAGCAGCCCCTTAGCCAATCAGGCCGCTTGGCTGTTAGAATTTTCTAGCACGATTACGTCATGCTCTTTTTAACTGAGCATGTGTGAGTTAGAGCTCTGTGTTGTAACTAGGCATGCGCAGGGCTGAAAAGTAGGTCACCGGTGATTGACAGAGCTTCAGGTCACCCAGGGGGCATGTGCTGGGCATGCTGTGGAAATTTCCATGAGCCAGTGTTATCTGCGCATGATCAGACTTAACTCATGTGTTGCCAGCACCTCTCTAAAATTTTGCTTGGACAACTCATATCCACCTTATTGTTCATTGTAACCCTCAGGTCCTTTTTTGCAGAGCTACTTTTTAGCCAGTTGGTCTCAAGCCTGTAGTGGTGCATGGGATTCTTCCATCCTAAAGTGCAGGAATTTGCACTTGTCTTTGTTGAACCTGATGGAATGTCTTTTGGCCCAATCCTCCAATTTGTCTAAGTTATTCTGAATCCTAGCCCTACCTCCCAGTGTATCTACTACAGCCCCTGGGTTAGTGTCATTCATGAATTTGCTTAGGGTGCAATCCCTCTCATCTTCCAAATTGTTAATGAAGGTATTGAACAAAACTGATGCAGGACCAACTCTTGGGCACTGCACTTGATACTGGATGCCATTGATTACTACCCATTGAGCCCAACAATCCAGCCAGCTTTCTATCCACTTTACAATCCATTCATCCAAGCCATACTTCCTCAGCTTACTTACAAGAATGCTGTGGGATACGGTATGAAAAGCCTTGCTAAAGTCAAGGATATAACAGTAGATGATTTCTGGTGGATTTAAAGTGTAAATAGAGATAGTAAAATGACTGAAAAGTTCTAAACACCTAATTTACTGTATTATTTTTAATCTCTTTATTATTGTCAGTTATGTACATCTGATTTGGAATTAGTTTTACAAAGATAGTTATGTGAAACAAGATCTTTCCTATCTAAGGTATATGAATGTCTATATCATGTCCAAGTTATATATAATTTATTGTTTGCCCCTTGTTTTTTAGATTTGCTTATTTTACTGGTCTCCTGCATAGCAGTCTATGGAAATGATATATATTTCCCATTGGATTGTATTTTATTTGACATTACACAGTTGTATGTGTCTGATCAAAGCAAAACAAAAGCAGTGACCCTTCTGTGTTCCATATTGCAATATGATAAACATTTTGAAGCATATGTTATGAAACAGATGCAAAAAGAAAAAAAAATAGCTTAAACAAATTGTGCTGGCATCCAACGTAGTATAATCATCTGAAACTGTCACATTAATGGTTCTAGCTTATCATGGAAAAGCAACATGTGATAAAAATAGCCTGAACAAGCAAACACTTACAGTGATTTAGCGTTCAGAAATAACCATTTGAAAACTGCAGTAATACAACACTATGGGTAGTATCGAGAATAGTATTGGTAGTAAAGTGCCAAGTTTAACCAGAAAGAATCCACAAAGATAGCCTTTACAAAGTTAGTGATAGCTCTATGGTATGTGTACAAAGGCGTTGGCCTTTACCAGTTCATAGTGCAGGTTGTCACCTTAGAAACTTTCTCCCTAACGTATTTTGCTAACAATTACCACTAAATAAAGGCTAACTAATGAGATTAGAGTCCTACTTTGCCACCACTTACATATATACATAATTTTAATCATGCTTTTTTGAAAGTCAACAGGATTGCTCACATGCTGAAAATTAAACTTGCATACAGCTGTTTGCTGGACTATAGTCTTTCCTGGTTTCAATTTTCCTGGTCACATTCTTCTTGCATGCATCACATGCTGTGCAGTTGATTTGATGTATTTTTTTATAAAGTTAATTCAAACACACCACTATCTGTAAGAGAACCTGAAGAAAGTATTTAAGTCTTGTGCTACAGTTCTTTCCTTGCCTCAAACATGAGTGCTGATATATAGAACATGAGTAGCTTAAGGAATAATTTACTATTCAGCATGAACAATAAATGAAAAGAATAATTTATTGCTCATCACACACCTCTAATTATAGAAATATAAAAAGAGGGGAAAAGACTTATTGGCTGTGTTAACTAATTATTTATATACTACATCAAAGGCTCAGCACTTCCACTTACAGCAAGTATATGACTCACTGCTCTCCTTGTCTTCACCCACCACCTTGGCCTTCCTTAAATTTTCCTTTTGCAGGGTTCATTAGGTAATGATAGTGGGTTGCTTACTTATTTCTTCTAAATCTACCTATTAAAATAAATAATTGAAAGAGTAACTGTATATAGTACATTAAGATTAATATGTTGTGGACACAGAAATGCTTGGCACATACTTCTACTTGCCTTCTTCACTGAACTGTTGAAAACAAAAGGGTAAGGCCCTTAAACACAATTTCTTAGTTTCCTACTCCCAACTAATTGCTGTGAGCGTTTCACTAAACTGCATTGTAAATGCACATTTCCATATAAATGGGCAAGATTTTTTGTGAATATTATTTTGTTATAGTAATGTTTTATTGGAGAAGGAAAAACAAAATTACCAGCAATTCCAATGAAATAAGGTGAACGCTGAAAAATAAGTACATTCATAATATCATGTAATGATATTTTCAGTTATTCACTGCTCTATCATCTTCAAAAACAGAAAAGAATTAAATGAAAAAGAAATAAGCTAGTGGCAGCAGAAAGGGAGTATTTTCAGAACAGATAATGTTACACAGAAGAAATACTATTCAATAGCAAAACTAAACTTGACATCAAATAAAAATAATTCACAAAAATAAGCCTATGAAAGCTTATTCTGATCTGAACCAGTTCCTCTCTAATGTTCCACCCTGCCCTGCCCTCTACCAAAAAATGAACATACGTGAAGATATGGGATATGTTCATATACTCTACTGAGTAGCTAGAGTGAAAGCACATAGCAGTGCCTTCTACATTCTCTCTCTTTCCCCAACCTTTTTAAGCTAAACACTATAAAAGAAAAAAAAACCTGTTACTATTCAGAAGGCAACAAATAAAAAGGCAGAATGTTCATATTTCCTGTGGAACTGGCTGACCCTTGTTCTGTAACAGAAGGGCTTGCTGCTAATAGCAAAAATAAACAACAGATGGCCTCAGGGATTTTTTTTCTTAAATAGGCTTTTGCCTAACACAAATTTGTAGTTTAAAGTAGGTCATTGTTAGCTGAGAAGTGAAGACTACCAGAGTTCTTAACAGTTTAGATTAATTGGTGAGAAAGACCACCAAGCCTGCCAAGTTTGGCTGCCTGAGGAAAAAGCACAATTTAAAAGGAAAGGTAGGAGCTTATCCTCTTTCCTTTAGTAGTAATATCGTTCTGTGCATACCACATTTTTGTGTCTAATAAGCACAATCTAAATGCAAGATCTCTGAAACATTTTTGAAAACAGCTCTATAATACAGAAATGTATGTACAGAAATGTAATACAGAAATGATCTATGATATCAAGACTGGTGAAAAAACGGCCATCTGTTATTAAGCTATGATAGTTACTTACAGCCCTTTAGCCAGCTTTTTCTAACATTTCCCATGTCCATATTCTACTTAATGGAGCTACCACATTCATTATTTCTTAGAGGGAAATCTAAGAAATATTGAATTAAAGCAGTACTCAGATAACTGTGCTTATGTATAGCAAAGAATACTGCATGGCACACTACTCCTGTTGCTTTCATCTCTTTGCTTTCTGAGAGCAAGTTGAGTCAACCCCAGCAACAATATGCAGAACACTCTTCAAGTGGAACTTTCTTCCTCAGCTGCTGGTTACTAGAGGTCCTTTTTATTCAAGCTGAGTGCTGCGGTCACTGAAGAAGGATATGCATGCCTCATCCTTTGGGCCCTTCCTACTTCCTATCTAAGAGAGAAAAAGGGTGACATATATGTTAGAGTTAACTTGTGCTAATTGTAAGGAATATTAGTTGGTGTTAAGGTTAGCTTATGCTAGTGATCAATGGCAAGTTATAACATGTACTGCTCAGATCTGTCACTAGAGGGTTGGAAAGCAGGGGTGTGGCTAGAAGCTGCAAGTCTGTAGGCAGTGATTCAGAGGGTGGAGGGGCAATTGGGGGGCAGAGGCAGTGATTGGGGTCACAGTGTAGCAATCTTAGAAGAAAGAGGGGGGGGTTCAGTGATTTGGGGGTGGAAGAGCTTGTCCAGGGGTCAGAG
>NW_017729033.1:81809453-81811155 GCF_001723915.1 Gavialis gangeticus | reverse complement strand
ATGGTCGGGGGGGGGTGTGCTTGGGGTGGCACTGCATAAAGCATTGTCTTTCAGCAGTACAGGAGTCTAAAGTCAGAGAGAATGATCCTCAAGGTTAGAAATTGCATTTGTCCAAGGGTAATTTGTCCCTCTGTTTGTTCCAGAATATAAATGTCCCAGAACTGGCATGTACACACACCGCCTTTCTGATCAGGGCTTAGTGAATGGATAAATGCACTGCCACTTTTTTGCCAGTGATGCAATCCCAGGATAACCATTCAGATGTGTTTTGCAATGTCCTGGGAAAAACTGACATCCTGTGAACCATTTTAGGATTTATCTCAGGACAGCAGACATGGACATCTGAATACATGCACTTTGTTGTGGAATAAGATGGATCATCCTGGGATAAACATTACATCTGTTTGTAGCTCAAGAAGAAGAAAGTAATCTGAAGCTATGAAAGGGAAAAATAGGTAAGGAAAGAGGATGGAATAATATGTCTTCAAGGAAGGATGGAATGGATGGAAAGATCTAGTTAGCCATGATAGTCTGAAAGCAGGGTAGATTTATACCTTAAAGACTAACCAAAGAAGACATATAGCACAAGCTTTCATGTGCTGAAGCTCATTTCATGAAAGGCTGTGAATGGAAACACAGAAAGCAGAGTATAAGAAGGAGAGACACATTAATTTCTAATTCTAATCTCTCCTTCTTATGCTCTGCTTTCTGCACATCCTTTCACAGTACTTGATGAAGTTAACTTCAGCTCATGAAACTTGTACTCTATATATGTATCTACTTTTGTTGCTCTGTGGGGTCAGGCCAACTCACAGGATCTCAATATTGCGCTGTTAGACAGGAGGGTGTGACACAATTGCACATATATAAACACACAAATCAATTAAGTGCATGCACATACACACTACCAGCTCAGGCACATACACATCCAAACCAGCCTAGGCACATGCATACCTATCACCAATTCAAGCACATACACTATATATCCCAAAAGTTAGACACAGATCACTAATGCATATATCATGCACACAATGACATATATATATATATACACACACACACGGGAACGTTCAGGTGAGAGAGTGTTAAAGTGCAGGGAGTGAGAGTTGCCAGAACCAAGATTAGAACCAGTGGACTATAGAGAAGCTGGCTGAGGAACTGAAGTTTGGGTTTACTTAAGGTAGACTGGGGCTGGAAACTGAGGCAGACAGCTGAGAGTTAGCAGGGGTGGGGGCAGATAAGTGGTGGCAAGGAGGAGACAGCCAGGAAAGAAACTGAGGCAGAAACCTGGTTACTCAGGGGAAAAGGAAAAGGCAGCAGAGGTAAGACAGTGGCAAAGAAACAGGGGGTTTGGAGGCAGAGAGGAGCTCAGGACAGGTGTTGGAGGTGGCAGTGAACCAAAAGCAGGAGAGGGAGAAATGAAACAGAAGTTAGAGGGGTGAGGAGTGGAGATTGGAGCAGCGCCAAACCATAGTAAAGCAAAACCCAACTTAGGGGTCCAAATAACAGTTTTATTACACAGACAACACACTACACAGCCACATGAAGTTATTGGTTCACACACACACACATACACACACACGCACACAAAAGCACTCACAATGGCAGCAGGAGAAAGAGACTCAATGGAAGGGTTGGAGTCCAGGTAGGGAAGAGAAGAGTCCAAGTCCTTGGTTGAAGAGGGAGTGGGGGTGATAGCTAC
>NW_017729033.1:81772910-81809404 GCF_001723915.1 Gavialis gangeticus | reverse complement strand
TGGTCCAGATGGACAGGGCATCCCACTGGGTCTGTCTTCACTGCCCCTTTTTATAGGCATGCCCAGGCAAGGGTCAGCCCCAGCGTACTAAGCATGTGTGCTCCATGCAGGGATGTGCAGTTTCAGGTGTCTGTAATGTTGGGGTACAATGGTAGAGTTGCTGGTTCTGCAGGGTCTTTTGTCTTTTGTCTTTCAAATGCTGGGTTCTTGTCTCTGTTCCTGAGTGAGGTCCGTGGTTTCTGGATGAATCAATGCGAGGTGATGGCCTGGTCGTTACAAGCCATTCAGTAGAGGCCTGCTACCATTGTATTTCAATCATTCCCAATCACTCTCATTCATCCGGGAACCAATTTACACAGTAGGGGTACATGAATCATACAGTTGCAACACAGGGGATGTCCAGGCAGAGGACACAAGATGGAGGCTTGTGAAAATGGAAACTTGACATGACATATGCTAACTTACATATATAGGTCGAAAACAGTAATCACTCAATATAAAAGTGTCCCGGAGTTGGTTAACCAAGCTCACGGTGTCACGGTTGGGCGGCCGGGCAGTGGCAACTGGACACGGAACAGGCGGGATTTTTGGCATGGAGTTCTGAGCGGCACGGAAACGTAACCGTTTCAAACAAAGTGGTTTTATTTGACTTATGCTTTGAAGGCGTAGGTTGCGATGCTTTCTTCAGTTACAGTAGCAATGAACAAACAGAGGGGTCTGTTGGCTCACGGGGTTCACCAGCAAGCCCTTGCTATCTTGCCAGAGCTAGGGGTGGCTGCCTGCTGGCTAGTTCCAGAGCTGGTCGACAGCTTATGAAGGGATAAACGACTGACAGAACAAAACTGTAACTCGATGAAAACGAATGGAGAGATGGAACGATGTCAGAGTTGTGACGCCAGTCCCAAAGGACAATCCGATGGTTGAGGTGATTGCCGAGGTCAAAAGCCAGGTGAGTCATAAACGAAGCCAAAGTCAAAACAGTAGGGATGATCCGGATCGGTGGTCGATGATCGGTGCCAAAGGTAAATCGTAAGCCAGAAGATCGGTATATCAAAACAGCAATCGAGAACGATACGAAGCGCCAAGTGAGGAGGAGACCAATAGGCCTAAGAGCCTAACTGAGAGACAGCGCTGAAAGGTACAGCCTCTGTCTCCAGCTAACTGGGTCTCTCTCCCCCTGAGGGAGGGACTCCTTCACCTTTTATAACACTTTGGTGGCCAATTAGAATGCATCCCTCAAAGAACTTTCTAGCTGAATGACATCATGCTCTTAGCTGACTGAGCATGTGTGAGCCTGAGCAGGGCTGAAAAGTAGGTCAGCCTGACTGACAGCTCTTGGGGTCACCCAGGGGACACATGCTGGGTGAGCCCAATGGAAATTTCCATGAGCCAGTGTTATCTGCGCATGATCAGACTTAACTCATGTGTTGCCAGCACCTCTTTAGAATTTTGCTTGGACATGCCCCCTTGCTGGAACACAGGAGTGATGAAATTTACGTCTAGCATTCTTCCTTGATTTTGTTTTGAAAATCGACGTGTGTGGGGACACGGGTATAAACAAAAATGGATAATTAGCAGACAACCTAATGACATATGTACAAAATACACAGTATAACGTAAAAGTCTTTTGAAGCTCTTTCGTTTGCATCATCATGGTGTTCCGGCAAGTCAGTTGTCCCTTCCGAAGTATCGAACGAAGCCTCGTGTTGAACGATGTGGGGTCGGTACGTCTCTTTCTGTTCGTCTATGGTTTTTGCACCGATCGATAGCTGAAACGTAAAACAGAAGAGGACAGACTATGTTCTGTAATATATATATATATACAAATTAATTTACGGGCCTAGGTAATGGGGTTAGTGCCGGACCGCCTAGATAGCCAGTTGTGGTGAGCTAATATTTTCTGCCCACTTTCTTCAAGCTCTACTGTATAAGTGTTGGGATAATATTCTGCTTTTCCTATTACGCCTTTCAGGACCTTTGGATGACGAGTTTTTGGGTCTGGGAGTGTGACCCACACTAGCTCAGATGTTTTAAATTTTCATTTCCAGGGTTCCACTGGCTCGACGTTTCGTTGATTCCACATCTCTTTTCCGGTGTTTAAATTTGTGAGGACTCCATGATTAAACTTGGTCCAATTCTTATATGACCCTTGTCCTTTCAGGTGTAAAGCTTCCTTATACCGTCCTACAGCTCTTTCTACCAGCCCATTGGACTGGGGGTGATATGGCAGATGGTGATGCCAACTTATATTGTGGAGATGTGCAAACTTTTCGATGGCAGTTGACGTGAACGGTGGTCCCCCATCCGACTGTATTACTCTGGGGACTTGCCATACTGCGAAGATGCTGGTAAGGGCTGAAATAACGGCCACTGCGTGGGTCTTACAAAGGGGTATGACAGTAATTTGCTGTGTTCCTAGATCTATTGCTATCAGCCCCTTGTTGGGGACTGCGGCTCCAGGCAAAGGACCTAGCAAGTCCACTTGCCATGAACTTCCGGGCGAAAAGGTCTTCGGATTTAACGCGCCTTTGAGGTTGCTTGTCAGATGTGTTTTCTCTGTGGTGCAAGCCTCGCAAGCTTGGGTGACCCTTTTCCAATCCCTGTATTTTCCATGTTTCGGATCATTTTGTGATTCTTTTCTCCACCTTTGCTGACATGTTCGAGGACCAGGATGGCCCCAGTTCTCATGCAGCCAACCTAAGTATGGGTCGGTACATATCTCTTTATCGGTATCTTGAGCTATTAATATTTGCTCAGTATGGTCTGGTTCATGTAGTAACTTATCTATATATTCATGCACTGGGTCAGTATCGCTTTGATGTGATCTTGTATGTTTTATTAATGGTGGGATGGTGAATTCAGGTAATATTCTGTAAATTTCAGAGAATATATCCATATTCTCTCTGGGTGATGCATTACCAGTGATAACTTTATAGATATATTGTGAATCTGTTGCTATCACAGGAACTGGGAGTGTCCCATTATGGCACGTCAAGCAATGCAATACTACTTCCCTGAATACCAGTAGTTCATTTTTCTGAGCAGATGTGCTCCCAGAATAGATGTCGTGTTTCTGGCAAGGTTTACAGTAGAACCCGTACTTTCCTCCATCCCGCGTGGATCCGTCGGAGGCCATCCATGCAGGCTCCATGGTCCCATACAATATGATCGTTTGGTCTTCAGTCACAGCTTTCGGAGGTGGTACATCCTCATGTTTCCAGTGGTGCCACTGGTACAGGTGGTTTAGTACCAGGGCACTCCAGGTGGCTGGATCCCCCTGGAAACATGGGTCCAGTCGTTCATGACTTAAACGTGGAAGTAAGGTTGCCCCTACTGCCCTCAGTTTCGCGTGTCCACATGACATTGATTCTGCTAATTGGGCAGCCAGGAGAATCTTCCCCACCGCGCCATAGCGATGCTGTGCCGATTGAATAGTGCGGTGTGCCAGGTACACGAGGCTCCCCTCAGAACCCCTCACGGTAATAAGGAGGTGCTCTTCGGAGAAACCCACCGTCACCACCAATGGCACCGTAAGGTTGATAGCGCTTAGGGGTGTGTTCTCCATGGTGGTCAACAGCTTGTTTAATGCCTTTGCATCGTTAGACGTCCATGGGATCCTTCGTCTAGACTTCTCACATATCTGACGCTGTATTTTTGACAACACGGGCAGATGTTCCAGAGATATGTAATGACGGAACCAGTTTAATTTTCCTAGGAGTGACTGATACTCTGTCTTTGTTTTCAGGGATAGATCTGCCTTAACGGGAATGTCGAACTTGCCATGGATCGTTCCATATCAAATGGCTTTATTAAATGTAGTCCCCAGGAAGTTAAGGCTGGTCTTAGGTTCCATGTGAGATTTTTCCGTGTTTATCTCCCATCCATCCTTCATTAGGTGTCCTAGCAGGGTTTTTGTGACTTCTTTAACGAAGTTCTGGTCTCGCCCCATAATAGCTATATCGTCAATATAGCTCCATATGCGAACGGTGTTACTTTCGGGATGGTCTTCTGTAAATCCTTTTAGGCTGTAGTTAATGGCGCTTGTGGCCAATCCCTGAGGACACACGTTCCATTTATATATCTGCCCTCTTACACACATATTTAATATTCCGTTGTCATCTCGGATGGGAATTGAGAAAAACATATCACGCAGGTCTAATGTCATTCCCCACCACGGGCGGGCTTGATACTCGGCCATTTCCCTGAGGCTCTGTAAGAGTGTGTATGGGGAAGCTTGCGCAAGGGTGACACATCTTTTATTGACTTCCCTATAGTCGACTACCAATCGGACTTCCTGTGGTTTTCCAGGTTTAGGTATTCCCCAGCCGGGTGACAGCCTGGTACTCGCCTGTATCAGGCTAATAGACCTCTTTTTGATAAGTCGATCAAGCAATTTTCCTAAGGCTTCTCGAAGATGATCCTTCATTGGAATTGGGGTGTATTTCCACATGGAAGTCATTTTCAATATGGGTCGGTGTCGATCTGGTGGGTTGATGATGTTGATGGGCAACGCCTCCAGGACCTGGTATTTCAAGTTTAACGTCCTTATTCCGGGCACCCCAAGGATGTTAATGCCCCCTAGTACTGCATCAAGGTGTTTAAGATGTCCCTTAACTAGAAACTTCACATGATGGGTTGCCGTTACTGCATTTAGACCTTGCACCATTATTACTTTAGTTGTCCGTTGATGAGGAACCGATGGCTTTATTACGTTCACCTGTGCACCTGTGTCTAACAGAAATTTTGAATACGTGATGTTGTTTGGATTGTCGGGGTTCTGTATTTCGATTCTAGCATATGGCCGTGGATCATTTTCAAAGAGTTTTGCATTATTTGCTGCTACGGTCACGTTCGTGCTTCGAAGTTTTCCTTCATAGTTATTATCTTCAACGCCCTCCTGCACTCCTTCAGTCATGTTGGCTACGTTCGCTGCAAGTTTTGTTTCTAGCTCGCTTCACTTGGGTTTTTTTTGTTTCGATTTGGTTTGTATGGTTTCTTTGAGTTTTGAGTGTTGTTTGCTTTGCTTCTGTTCACTTGGTTTCAATTCGCTTTGGTGCATTTCGTTTTGCTTTGATTCGTTTAGTTTTGGGTTCTGTCGTTTCAGTTCGGTTTGTTCGCTTAGTTTTATTTCATTACATTTAAGTTCGAGTTCATCTCGCTTGAGTGTAGTTCTTGTTAATCCGGTTTCGAAGTCCGCTTCTCGTTTATTGTTCTGTTCACTGGGATTGCTACAGCCGTCGGTCACCGGACTCACGCTGACGGCGGTTACTCGTTTTTTGATTTGGCTCTTTCATTAAATCCTAAGGTCCTCGCAAGAGCTCGTTGCCCTTCATCTTTTAGAAGTCGTAGTTGTTTTTTCGTAAAGCCAGACTTCTCCAAAAGGAACCCAAACATTGCCCTTTCTAATGGGGTCCTTTGTGGAGGTGAGTAACTTGTCCGAGGTGATAGGTCTCTGGCTGGTGGTGGTGAATTACGTGGTTGTGGTTGTTCATTAGCTGATGGGGGATTACGGGGTGGCCACCACTTTACTATTTGCTTGGTTGTTGGAGTCGGTTTTCATTGGTATTCTCGAATTTGTTGCCGTTTACTTGTCCATTGAGGACGGGTAGAGGGTTTCTCGATAGGGTAAGCATACGTGGTACCATGCTGTCCATCGGAGACGGGATATATTGTCTTTGGAGCCTTCGGTCTCATAGCTCCTTGTAGCTGGTCCAGTTTTACTAGTACATGCATTACGGGACCATTGATGGAAGGACTCAGTAGCAGCCTCGCAGTTATACCTTGGCTGCCCCCGTAAATCTCCGTAGCTGCCTCTACAGCTTCGGTGAGGCAAGGCATGTCCCCAGGTGTGGTAGCATACCGGTGCAGCCATACTCCCTGCACCTGGGCTGGCGTAAGGTTTAACGCCCTATGCGTTGGGTTCCAAAGGGCGTATGAAGCCCCGATGATGGCATGAACCATTGCTGTGGGGTTTGTGTGGCCTACAGCCCCCTCGTGCCAACTGTGAACCTTACGCTGTAAGGCCTCAACCACAAGGGCTGGAACCGGTATTGGCCAGTAATAATTGGCCATCACAGGTATCGGGTCAATGACCTTGGCACAACTCCAAGCCGCACTTCGTACCAGATGTAGCACTTCTTCACGGTCAATCGTTTCGTTTCCTGCCTCCGCTACAAGTCAGCCTAGCCAAGCTATGGGGGTTTCTTCGTTACGTATGCCCGTTTCCTTTCTAAGCTCACTCATCTCTGAGCAGGTTCTTGACCTTGATGTCACTGTTGTCTGGACTTGGCCCTGTGGTCCGGTCACAAATTTCTGTATCGCAATTGGGTACGCGGTTATTAATTCTGGTTCGTTGTTTTCCATCGTATTGGTTTCGATTGTGTCGTTGATTGTGCTTGAAGTTTTGGTTTTGTTCATTCTTGTTATATTTGTATGGTTCCTTTTGGTTACCCATTTGCTTATGGGTTCCATCGTATTAATTTCGCCTGTGTTGCTTCTTATGATCGTATGGTTGTTGGCTGGTTCATTCGTGTTGGTTTCAATTGCGTTTGTATCTTGGCTTGTTTCTGGTTCGCTTATGGTTACGTGATTGGTTTTCTTTGAAGCTTCTGTATTGGTTGTTGTTGTGCTTGTGCTTTCCTTTGTCATTTTGTTAATCCTTGCTGTTTCATTGTTGACTGGGTTGGTTCAGCTACTTGCTTCCTCAGTCGTATCCATTCCCACGCTTATGGTTATTTTGTTGCAATTCCTGCAACTCGTCTGGTTGCAATTCTCCTGTACATCCTCCTGGTGGCACTGGCTGATGTACGGGGGCGGTGATGTGTGTGCAGCGGGTGGAGCTGTCGCGAGAGGAGAGGTCTCGCTTGGCGGAGCCTTGACAGAAGGCAGGCTCGGGATGGGCGGAGCTGGGCGTCTTGACGTCAGCACAGGTTTCGGCGAGCTGTTCATTTGGCTGGTGCCATCTTGTAATGGCCGCTCGGTCAGATTTTCGTTCACAGCTCTGGTCGCAGCCATGAGCTGGGCCCTCGTGTCAGTCAGTTCTCTCAATAAAACAACATACTCTTGAAACAGAGTGTTTATTATTCTGCCCTTCTTCCATTTCAGTCCCGTCCATTTTATTTTCCTCCCCTCTCGCTCCAGGCCTTCTCTGAGTTGGGTCAGGAGCTCGTGCCCCCTCGATCCGACCGTAAGTTTCGGGCAGCTAAATCGATCCAGAGGGGTGTTTTTGCCTCCCTCCTTCACATATTTTATACACTGGGTGAGGTCCCAGTCTGGGCTGGAACCGGCCGTGCCCAAGGATTTTGTACGGGCCAGGGTTACGGTCCCGGTTTCTCCCCTTGGGCGATACACGGCCTGGGAATCCCGCACTATACAGCCCAACGCTCCTGGGGTGAGCCGGATGGCCCATTCTTCCCCGCTTGTCCCCCCGAGGGACAGGTACCCACTTATCGAGTTTGCGGCCTCATTTGTGGCCTGGTGGAACAAGATGTGGTCCCACAAATCATCCGGACCGGTGGTCTGTCGGACTCCGCTGCTCCACGGGCAGGTTTTTGCAAGCTCAGACTCCATGTTGCCTCCCATTAATCCTGTTCGTGACGCCATGTCCCGGAGTTGGTTAACCAAGCTCACGGTGTCACGGTTGGGCGGCCGGGCAGTGGCAATTGGACACGGAACAGGTGGGATTTTTGGCGTGGAGTTCTGAGCGGCATGGAAACATAATGGTTTCAAACAAAGCGGGTTTATTTGACTTACGCTTTGAAGGCATAGGTTGCGATGCTTTCTTCAGTTACAGTAACAATGAACAAACAGAGGGGTCTGTTGGCTCACGGGGTTCACCAGCAAGCCCTTGCTATCCAGCCAGAGCTAGGGGCGGCTGCCTGCTGGCTAGTCCCAGAGCTGGTCGACAGCTTATGAAGGGATAAACGACTGACAGAACAAAACTGTAACTCGATGAAAACGAATGGAGAGATGGAATAATGTCAGAGTCGTGATGCCAGTCCCAAAGGACAATCCGATGGTTGAGGTGATTGCCGAGGTCGAAAGCCAGGTGAGTCGTAAATGAAGCCGAAGTCAAAACAGTAGGGATGATCTGGATCGGTGGTCAATGATCGGTGCCAAAGGTAAATTGTAAGCCAGAAGATCGGTATATTAAAACAGCAATTGAGAACGATACGAAGCGCCAAGCGAGGAGGAGACCAATAGGCCTAAGAGCCTAACTGAGAGACAGCGCTGAAAGGTACAGCCTCTGTCTCCAACTAACCGGGTCTCTCTCCCCCTGAGGGAGGGGCTCCTTCACCTTTTATAACACTTTGGTGGCCAATTAGAATACGTCCCTCAAAGAACTTTCTAGCTGAATGACATCATGCTCTTAGCTGACTGAGCACGTGTGAGTCTGAGCTCTCCGCTGTTACCAAACATGCACAGGGCTGAAAAGTAGGTCAGCCTGACTGACAGCTCTTGGGGTCGCCCAGGGGACACATGCTGGGTGAGCCCAATGGAAATTTCCATGAGCCAGTGTTATCTGCGCATGATCAGACTTAACTCATGTGTTGCCAGCACCTCTCTAGAATTTTGCTTGGACAAAAAGCAGTACAAACTTAATAATTATCACTTATAAAACAGTGGGTATTGACATCAAAATAGCAAGGAACTTATTTGCAAAGAGGGGAGAGAAAAATTAAACTTACTACCTAAAATAAAATGTTAAAGCTTATCCTATATCTTAGCTTACCTATACTTATCTGTAGGGAATAGAGAGGGAGAGAAAAAGTCAGAAATGGTTGGGGAAGGGGAGGGAATGCATTTTAAAATAAATAAATAAAAAGAAAAACTGGGGGTTTTGCTACACTTTTGTTAGTCTATAAGATATAAAACTACCCTGTCTTCTACCTATGGAAAGCATAAAAAGAAAGTAAGTTTAATCTTGGTGGAACAGGCACTTCTTTCATCTAGCAAGGGCAAGCAATAGAAGAGAAGGTGCAGGTTATAGTTGCATGTTAATATGTGGTAGCCAGTTGATGACATCCAGGTCACATAAATGGATTGCTTCAATCCCACCATGATATGCAAGTTCAGGGCAGAAGTTTGCAGTGTGGCTCATTGACTGCACCTCACTGCATATGCAGTTCAGCAAGTCCTTGATTACCCATTTGTTCAATATGTAGGCACACCTTCCATGTCCCACACGAATGCAGTTCAGCATGGTCCAATATTCATGTTGCAAGTGGAAACCCAGAAGCTCGATGGTTGGATTTACAACCATGTTTTTGTTGCACACTGTTGCTGCAGACCAGAATTCGCATCAGTGGCTCTCAGTGTCCAGACTGCTCCATGAAAGGTGGAGAGCATGTGACCAGAAAGATTTTCATTGAAGTCCACATCTTGGTGGATGTACAATGGGAGTTCAGGGTCAGCCATGATTTTTTCATACTCTTGAAGTATGACTGAATTCCTTCTCACCAGGAAGGGAGTGATATTCAATAACACCAGCAGTCACAGAAGCAGTATGAATTTTAGAGCACCACTTAGTACTTGCATGGCAGCATTCGTGTGTGTCACAGTGACAAGTATGAGTGCACAAGAGAGGACCAACATATTCAGCTGTAGAAAGTAGCAGGGCACTGGGATATGCCTGCTCCTTTAAGACGGCAGGAAGCCTGAGAGGCTTCACCTGCCTAGAAGAGGGCTTAGGCTGGAGCTATATAAGCCCAGAGCCTGCACCAGTCAGTTAGTTTCTCCCTGGCAACCACAAAGTGAGGAGCTTCTGGCTGTATGACAGCAGGGCTCCTGAAGGGACCTGGATTAAGCTAACCATCACTGTGTTTTACAGGCAAGTGTTCTGTGTTTATATTAAATCCCTAGAGAGTTTGAGTTGTCTACAATGGGTGGAGATGTTTCTTGTTTATTTAAGTTACATGGGTAGTTTAGCTTTGAGTCCTGCTTTGGCAGGCTCAATGCCTGTTTGAGAACCAGTAACCCAGGAACCCTCAGATTGATCTTGGAGCCCACTAAGGCGCTGAGGAGCCTAGGAAAAGGCTGAGACCTGGACCAGAGAGTCCATGTACCCAGGGAAGGGCTGAGCCAGGGCTGAGTTGAGCCAAAGTGTCCATGAGCCCAGAGTGGGCTAAGTCAGATTACAGGGTCTGAGAACCCAGAAGAGGAGCTGTGTACAGGACGAGAGGTCTGAGGGCTCAGAGGAGGGAGTGTGTGTGGGACCAGGAGCCCAACAGTTCAGAGGGAGATGGTGTAAGAGACCAGGGGGTTCAAGGGCCAAAGGGGGTTGTGTGTACAAATAGTTAACATCAGTGAGTGAGAACAAGGCAATGCTTGTTACTTAGCTTACTAAGGTCGGCAAGTAGGAAAATAAGGGGGACAAGTGGTGAATTTAATGAATTTAGTTTAACTATCAGAGAAGGGCAGCTAGAAACAAATTAGTAACAGAAGTGTAGGGGGGGAGAGGTGGCTAACAAGGTAACAACAGTTGCTAGGGAGCTGGGTGGATGGAAATAGTTCATAGATATTTTAATAAATCAATAGCCCCTATGCTTTTATGTTAAATTCTCACCCCTCACATCAATAACTTTAGTCTGCTCTTTGTCTTGGATAATTTTGTTTTTTGGGGCAGGAAAGTGTGCCAACAAATTCAGTATCTGTACAGTGCCAGATTAGCACACTTTGGGTATTATTGTAACGCCTATGAATCGATAGTGAAAATAGAAGGGAGACTTAGCCTTATTCAAAATTGATAATGCTTGTTAGTTGGGCCTTATGATAAGAAGAAAAAGGAAACTCATATTTAGGTATAACTGTGAGTACTTCCTAAGCAGAGTAGTACAAAGATTTTTTTTTGTTTGTTTCCTGAAACTGCTTAGTAAGAATAAGAAGTGAATTACTGCATTATATGGTCCCAGAACAACACACATGCAAGGAGTCTGGGAAACAAGCAAGAAGAACTAGAATGATTAACACATAGCAATTAAGACCCAAAGAGCATAATATAAGATGGGTGGGATGAGTCTCACAATAGAAATTTTGATTTACAAATCCATAAGAAAGATAAAAAGGCAAGAAGCAGCATGGGGTCTTACGGGTGGGGTTAAGTGTTAAAACTATTTACAAGGAAAGAAAGCTTCAATTCGTTAAGAGAGAGGGTAGTGGTGAGCTCATCTGAGTAAGACAAATGTTCAGTTGTTCTTTTCCTTTTCTTGTACCAGCAAGGCTTTCATGACAGGAGGGATGAGAAGCCAGACCTAGAAAGAAAGAGTGGGGAAAAAAAAATGAGAGAGAGGGTGGGGAAACTAATTTCAAAATGTTAATAAATGCTCTCAGGCTTTCAGTTGAGGTGACCATGTGCCTGTAGTCTGGATGCCCTACATGGGTGTTTAATATAATGATCCAGATTGACCAAACGAAAAAAGCTGGACACTTTTTTTCTTTTTCTTATTGTAATGAAAAAATGGCATTCTTGTTTATGAAAACCAGAAGGTAGATAAATAATTAACCAACTCAAATTAATGAAGTTCCATAATTCTAGAAAGCAAGCATATACTGCACACTTTAATCTTTATGCAGAGCTCATTTCCTATAAAGAGAACATTTCAACAATTACCTCAATAATAAATAAAACTTGTTGCTCAATAATATATAATAAGCTTGTTAGTATAAAATACAGCTGGAAAATGAAGGATCAAGGAAGGAAAAAAAAGAGTATGCAGCTCTGCAAACAAGAATGTGCATGGGTCATCTACCTACATATAGAGCTTGCTCCCAACTACTGGAGAGAGTGAAAGGAAAATCATACAAATATTTTACATTGTATTTTTATATTTTGAACTTTTACTGATGTCCTCCAGAAGAGCAACTATAGGTAAAACAAAGCAGATACCTTAATGTGTTGTACACACTACCCTGGGAATGGGGTTCAACGTAGGATTAAAAAGTTAAGACTATCTTCTGTTACACTAACCCAGGACAAAATTGTGCAATGGATATGTCAGCCCTCATGTTTCATGTTATACACAAACTACTTGTTGTCTTGGAGGAGAAAGACATTTACCATATGGACAAAATTAAATATTTTGGGTTGCCGTACTTTCTTTCAGTAACAGCCATTCTCAAACAGAAGGGACAGGATTTGAAGGGCCAGTAGCCGTATCTCTAATACCAGTCCTATCCAGAACCTATAATCCTCTTATGCTTCCAGCTGTTTGAAAATTTTTAAATGCCTACATATGCCATAGGGTCTTTTACTATAAGTGTTTTTTAATTCATAATTATTGCATTGCTAATGCAAAGATTAAAATTATTTATGATATGATAATTAAAAAAATATGCACAGAAGTTGTTAAAGGAAACTTAAATGTTATTTTAGAATTATAATTTGCTGGATCTCTAAGTTGATTTTTCATTACCTACCAGCACTTTATAAAACATTTATTTTTGCTATTATTTAATGCTTGTTAAGAAAAACACTTCTGAAACAAGGTTTTACATGATTATTTGAAGTAGGAACATGAATATGCACATGACAACTATTTTTAGCTAAATTTCATTGCATTCATTTCTCTGGCAATAATACATAATACTGTTGTTACTAATTACTTCTATTTTTCCTATTACTTAAAATAACCTAAAAAGACCACTAAAGCAGATTAAACAGAGCCTAAAGAACTTTTAATATTTTTTTTCATTAAGTAGCTTTTTATCTAACTCCCTAATCCTTTGAGTTCCACCCCCCAAAATGTGTGTGTGTGTAAGCTATGAAGTCATAGGAGATGTAGTATATATGTATATTAAGCACATGTGTGTGTGACACACACACAAAATATATACATATTTTATGTAGATATATGTATTTATATTTATTTTTATACGTGTAAACTTAAAAACATAATTACATGTGCCAACATACCTACCTACCCTAGTCATGGTTTAGTGGCCCAAATAAAAATATTCCATAAAGCCACAGAAAAAAAAAAACTTGTAATGGAACACATTTGTGAAGTAAATTATATCAAATTTAGGCTGAATTAACTGTTCCATAAGTTCTTAAAAGTCTTTGGATGGTCTCTGAGTCAATAAACTAATACATTCTAACAGGACATATCATGCATTCATGCCTTTAATCCATTCTGACATGGCATTGAAGGTACAGATTCCTTTGTTTAGTGTTTCATTATACATGTTCTTTTTACTGACAACAGTGCTCATTGTGGGTTGATGTTTGAAATATTTTATTCAATGGACGTAGAGCTTCAGCACTTTCAAATATTCTATTAACCCATTGCTCTCAGCAAATGGAATTTACCATTGTATTTTGGTCTTTAATTACCTATGCTGGAAAAACAAGTTTCCTCCTAGAAAGATGAGACTTTTCTTCCTTTTTTTTTTCCCACTAGTAGGGTCTTGGTAGTCATGCCAAGTAAAGGGTAACATACTATCATGCTGTGTAAGGAGCTGGGCAGCCTGAAATGACATGCGAGTCTGAAAGGCTTCTAGCGTCTTCTTCCAAACTGGCTCATTTGGGCTAGGCAGTATGCTGTAGACAAGGACCAGGGTCAAGGATCAGAACCCTCTTTCCTGTTCACTCACCACACGCTTATAGCAATATAACAGCCTGGTATTGTGTGCTCTTCTCTAGTAGTCGGTCTAGCTCTTCATATCCTTTTTCTCCTTTGTGAAGGGGTGCAGTTAGTCTCTCAAGTGTGCCTAGTGTAATCAAACAACCATGAGCGACTGGTGCCTCCTGAATTTGGTGGGGCGCCCGCAGAAGCTGCCGACCCTGTCGGGAGGGGGATGGGGGGAGGAACCAGCCCTACCGACAGCATCAGTGTTCGCCATCGGGGGGGGCACCAGCCCCATCGGGGGTGCACATGCAGCCACGTGTACCCCCTACCAATCGCCTATGCAAACAGCCAAACTGCATGTTTTCCATTGTAATCAGAAAGCTTTGAGCTTATAAGGATGCTGAGGTGCTATGGAAGAGACATGATAGTTGGATCACTTTCTATACCCTAACTACATTATTATTTATTTAGGGAACAGTGTTTATTGAGGGAATATCAGGGTCTGGAGAGCCATTCTGAGTAAAATATGAACCACAGTGCATTTTTGCTTTAAAGTAGGCTAGTAACAAACTTATTGAACTGTTTTGCCCTTTCTTACCCTAAATCCTGAACACAAATCTCTCAGGCCTGCAAACTTACTACTTTCCCCGGGGACAAGGAGTACATGCCTAGAAAAACTCCGATTTCCAACACTTCTAAAAAGAATGTGTCAGAGATCATAAGACAAAGCTTTATTGAAGACTTCAAGATAAATTTTTCAGACCACATAATAAGAGTCATTATAATTGAAGCTCATAATTCTTCTCATCAACTCAGAAACTATCATTAATTAAGACTCATAATAACCCAAGCCTGAATTGTTCCAGATGGGGCAGTGCATGACTGAACAATTTGCATTCCTTTACACCCTTTTGTTGCTGTTCTACCAGAGATGTAGGACATGGTGGAACAGAAGTGCCACACTTAATTACTGTCCTTTGATAGGCCCTAGTTACCAGCTATACCCAAAAAAACCCAGCTGTACTCATCCTTTTTGTACCAGACAAGGGGATCCAGCCAATTAAAATAAGGAAATTGTTGACATACCATTTCCTGAGTAAATTTTGTTGGAGCAACTAGTAGAGAAGCTTCTATCCTTACAAAAGAGTTTGTTTTTTTCTCTGCGCAGAAGAAGAGGTAGTTTTGCTCCTGCTGTCTACCCAAATTATGTCCTGTTTCCATTACTTCCTTTGCTCCATTAGAATCTTCTAACGTTCCAAAGGGTATGAACATCTAGATAGCTCCAATTATTAAAGCATCCCAAGTAATATTAAGATCTTATGTTTCTCCTCTATAGTCCCCAGCTAGAATGGGATTTAGCTGGTGTCTGCTAGCGTTCACATAGCCAACAGTTCTTTGGCATTCATAAGCAACCTAAGAGGAATACAGAGTCTGTTTCACAAGTGTGAGCATTTAAGAGCTAACAATATTTTCCTGGGATCCACAATCATCCTTGCTATGTCTGTCAGAGTTTCTGTACCATTATCTTCACCTTATTTCTTCATTATTTTCCTGGAATCACTTTCTGAACTAATGAAGTTATTGGTCATAATATACACTAGATGCCTCGTGCAGCATTGCTTGCATGAAAATCCAATGAGCCAATTTTTGCTTGAGATCACATTTTATTGCACTTCAACAGTGTTACAACATTTCTGTATACACAACATTCCTGGTTTTGTTACTCAAGTCAGCAGTCCCTGCAAATCGGATGTTTTCTGGGTGGGAGATTCTGGAAGCAGCCACATATAGTTGTCCATAGGTGAAGACAGGATCCTGAAGGAACACTCCTACTCTTTGTAATGTTTCCCCCTGGGCTTTATTGATGGTCATGCTGAATGCCACCTGCACATGGAACTGTTGGCATGTCCATGTGAATGGAAATGTGTTGCCAGATGGCTTCCATGCTATCTAAAGAATTAGTACTGTTCTTTCTGATCCAACAATTTTTGCCTCAAGTAGTCTGCTGTTGATGACAAAGTGCACCAATAGCCACATTCCATTGCACAGACCATCCTTAGGGGCAAGGTTTTGCAGAAGCATGACGAACATCCCAGGCTTAAGGTGGAGCTGATGTGGAGGCAAACCTGAGACCTGCATGGAATTCAGGTACTCAGCTGGCACAGCCATAACACTTTCATCCTCTGAAAGAGCATTTTCACTTGTACAAATCCATTCTTAGCCTAAAAATTTTGCTACAATAACATTGTTGATCTCCTGTACCATGGAGTAATGTGGAGCCAAAATGGCTCTTTCAGATGTCCATCCTGGATTTTGATAGTTATCTAATAGATTTGGAAATGTTCATTCTATCATTGCTGACAGATCCAGAGGCATGCAAAGCTCAGGAGGCAGTGTAATGATTTCCTCAATATTTGGAACTTGGCCATTTCCCAGATCCAAAAGCCATTGAGCGTATCTTGCACTTTGTGCATCAAAACCTCCCTTACGTATTCACTTGTTCTCACGAAGCTGGAAAATCTGGAAGTGTTTTCACAACTCAGATCACTTGAAGCATGCCTCTACTATTTGTGGCCATGAGGCATTTTTCACAACAGGCAGGATTTGCTGACAATTGCCCACAAGCACTATCAGCTTGCCACCAAAAAGTAAATTGCTCTGCAGCAAATCTCTCAGCATCCGTTCTACACCTCCAGCATGTACCCATGAGCCATTGATGCTTCATCCCAAATGATAAAAGCTGCTTCTTGAATCGGCTCAGCGAGGTCAGATTGTGCTGATATGCTGCACGTGCTGGTTTTCAACACATTCAGAGGTACTTTGAACCCTGAGTACATAGTCCTGCCTCCCGTAAGCATGATAGCAGCAATTCCACTGGATGCCACAGCCAATGCAATATTCCCTTCCCTGCGCACTGCTGAAAAAATCGTGTCATGTTGAAGCAAAATGTTTTTCCTCTGCCACCAGGTACATCAACCAATGTATAAAGTTGCTCTTGATTCTCCACTCCTTTCAAGACTGCATCCACCATTTGTTGCTGAGCTGGAAGCATACGTGACAGTGAATCTTGAGCAATTTGGCATTGCACCTGCCGGCTATAGTACAGCTCCTTTGCTAATGCATTTGACATGCATCTGCAGGGCTGTGCCCTGCTAGAACATTCAGTACCGTAAAGGCCTGAAGGGTAATGTTGCATATAAGCCTGGCTGGCAAGCAGCAACTCTGGCAGGATCCTATGACCCCAGCTGACTTCCTGCCATTTGGGCGGGGGGGCTGGACTCAATGATCTTCCGAGGTCCCTTCCAGCCCTAATGTCTATGAAATCTGTGAAACTCACCCATTCATATAGATCGGTGAACTTGGTTCTTTCACCCAGCTCCATGCAGTACGTGTAATATTATTGATAAGGATTAGAGCACAGACTACCTCTAGAAGCCCAGTTGTAGTTATTATGATGAGACGGGGAAAGACTGTCCTTTTATTTGGTCTAGGGGAAGAATGCCTTTCCTTCCCTCAAACTTAATCCTTGGAACAAAAAGAGAATAGTAATAAATCTATAGTTTGAGACAACACAAAACAAGTCTCTTCAGCTAGTTTTCTGTGTGCCTATTTACTCACACCTTGGAATATAATAGGCACCTTGTTTTTGAAAGGCAGAATAGAGAAAAGATATTTCGATGTAAGTTACTGAATCGCAGCAGCTACAGAGCATAGCCTCCTCATTGTTCTGTTCTCTGTGAGTTGTGTTGAGATTATACTTTCACTTTTTTTCCATACATGAAGAAACTGTTCTTCCTCTGTTTCTCAAATATAATGTGTACTGCAGTTTTAAGCAGCTGTTTCTGGGAAGCAGAGAGGAGAAGTATCTGTTTATATGTGAGAAAATATGGTCATTCATGCTATTATTTTCATCCAAAAACACAGGATCAAGGTTTACAGCCAAGCAGGTAACTTTCCCTTCCCACTGAATGTTGCCCCCTGCCCTACTGCTCTTTGACTGGAATATCGTCTTTCCTTTCCTTGACAGTGAGTGGAGGCAGTAGTAGCCTGGAAAGACAGAAATAGCAGAGAACATAAATGCATAGGAGTTTCTCAGGATTGAAGTGCAAAACCAGCATATGGAAATGCATGCATCTGTAAGACATTACAGCTTGGATATTGGGGGAAGCAGCAGAGAGTCAGTAGGGGGATTCAGTGAGACTGTGGCCTGGAAATTCAGGCTCCTTCTTGTTTATAACAAATGACTGGCCTGGAGAGGGCTTTTTAGGCACTAAGCCTGAACAGCTGTACCGTCTCTCAGAGTGCTCCCTTCAGGGCACTTCTATGCACTTTCATGGACGTCCAGTTGTAAACCATTAATGCCATTGCACCTGCAATACTTGCAACCTTTCTTTTTCTTGCCAACCCTCATAAAATGTGTTTTCACTCAAGTCTAGTGTCTCAGTGGATATGACAAGCCAGTAGGCTTGATGATTATAGACGAATCATTTTCAGTTCTTGCCTTTTAGGCTTGCTGTACCACAATCCTGTGCAGCTATACTAATTGCTGCATTTTTCTGCTTCATAGATTCATAGATTGCAAGGCTGGAAGGGACCTCAGAAAATCATCAGGTCCAGCCCCCTGCACCAGGCAGGAAAGACAACTGGGGTCAGGTGACCCCAGCAAAGTGACCGTCCAATCTCCTCTTGAAGATTTCCAGGGTAGGCAACTGCACCACCTCTGGAGGGAACTTATTTCACAGTCTGGACATCCTAGATGTTTTTCCTAATACTGAACCTGAAACGATCTTCCAGGAGTTTATGGCCATTACTCCTGGTTTTCCCCAAGCAGTACAGTTGTTCACCGAGTCCTTGATGTATGCCCCTGATTTAGTGGTAAGATGCTATCAAATAACCTGTCTGCCTTTTCTTTTTCAGGCTGAAGACTCCCAGGTTCCTCAGCCTTTCCCTGTATGGCTTTCTGTGCAAGTCTCTGATCATATGGGTGGCTCTTCTCTAGACTTTCTGGAGCTTTACTACATCCTTGCTGAAGTGTGGCACCCAGTATTGGACTCAGTACTTCAGCCGCAGTCTCACCAATGCCAAGCAGAGTGGAAGAATCACTTCCCTAGTTTTGTTGGAGATGCATTGATTGATACCTGTCAGGGTATTATTTGCCCTGTTGGCTACAGTGTTATACTGCTGGCTCATATTTATACTGTGGTCTATTATCACCCCTAATAAATTATTACCCCTAGATCCCCTTCATTCATGGTGCTGGGCAGTTTGGCATTGTAGATGTGTTGGGAGTGTTTTGTCCCCAGGTGGAGCACTTTGCATTTCTTGACGTTGAACTTCATTTGATTCCGATCCTCCCAACTTCCTAGCCTATGTCTGACTGTATCTGTAGCCTATCTTCAAGTGTGACCATGCTTCCCCATAACTTGGTGTCATCCACGAACTTGGCCAGTGAGCATTTCACCCCCACATCCAAATCATTGATAAGGATGTTGAAAAGCACTGGACCAAGCACTGACCCCTGAGGGACACCACTGGCCACTTCTCACCAAAACAACACAGATCCATTCATTAGAACTCTCTGGGTCCTACCTCAGAACCAGCTCCCTACACACTTGTCTCATGGTTAAGCCCACAGTCCTCCAATTTTCTCCTGAGAATATCATGGGATACTAGATCAAAGGCCTTTTGGAAATCAAAGTATACAATGTCATCCTCCTCTTCCTTATCCAAGTGGTGAGTTACCTGATCATAGAAGGAGATGAAGTTGGTAAGACAAGACCTGCCCGCAATAAAGCCATACTGGCTGTCATTCAAAATATTGCCTTCTGCAAGTCTATTGCATATAGACTCCTTGATTAATTTTTCCAGGATGTTCCCTGGGATCGAGGTTAGGCTGATTGACCTATAGCTACCTGGGTCCTTCATTCTCCCTTTCTTTGCTTCCTTTATGCAGAGAAAATAAATGTAATGACAAAAGGTTTAACAATTCCAAGTTTGATCCCTATGTATGTCTTATTAATTATCATTTTCAACAACTGGTCTAAGAGGTACAGTGGAAATTTGTTGGTTTCTTGTGGTATTTTAAATCTAGCAATCCTACTCAGGCAATTTTTGATGTGCTATCTTTTTGTTATTTCTCTGACCAATGGGTAAATGAAGACTAAGGATTAACTTTTTTGAAGAATATGGCACAATTATTTGGTTTTATAGTTTTATCTGATTTTTACATGGCTTTATTGATTTTAATTGTTGTTTTAATGTACTGTTTTATGTGAAGTAGTAAGAACAGCAATAGTGAGAAGATTCCATATAAATAACATTTATTTTTATTATTACTACAACTTTAAGGACCATATCACTCAGAGTGCTCACTAATTCAAGAAATAATAATCAGGATATCCTCTACATTTTGCTGTCTGTTACAGCAATAGGCTGTGACTTTTTAAGAACAAAGAACAAACTAGCTATTTTACAGTTCAAGAATGTCATGAGACAAACACTAATTAAGCTCAACAAGTTGCATGCACATTAACTTATTTGCTCAATTTTGCCTTTTTGTTGTTTTAAAAGAATAAATCACAAAATTAAAAAATAAGAGTTTAAAAATCATTATTCAAAGTTGTTCAAAACTTTTTTTTTAAAACCATTTTTTTTATAATTTGTGATGACTTACATTCACTTTTTAAATATGTGCTATGTTGATTAGGTAAGTATGAGATTCGTTTCCTGACTGAGCAACTTCCAAAAAGAATCTGCACAGTTAACATTTTGAATTTTGAGCTATGCATTTAATATGCAAGCTGTAAATCACTTTAATGAATATTCAATTTTAAAGGGGAAGAGCTTTTAGTACAGTTAAACTGCCTTTACTGCAGTCTGTCACCAAACTTGATTTAACAGGCCTAAGGATGGGGATTCATTGTGCCAAACATTGTATATGTATACGAGAAGAATACGGTCCTTACCCTAGAGAGCTTACAATCTAATTATATTATAAGGTGGATACAGCAGATGGGAGAGCACTAGGTAGCAGCAAGACTGTTACAATCAGTGTAATGAGCATCAGTGGTAGCATACCAATAACCTAGACATTATCATGCACTTTTAGGCAACTTGACACCTGAGGTTTAAGGAAATCAGAAGCAGGGAAGCAGAAGTGGAAAAGGATCTCAGTCTTAGTGGACTCCAATATGAACATGAGTCATCAGTGTGACAAAATCATCGGCAAAGCTAACCACATTTTATCATGCATCAGCAGATGCATGACAAATAGATCCAAGGAGGTGATACTTCCCCCTATGCAGCACTGGCCAAACCACAATTGGAGTACTGTGTCCAGTTCTGGGTGCTGCACTTCAAGAAGGATGTTGATAGACTCGAGAGGGTCCAGAGGAGGGCCACTTGTATGGTTAGGGGCTTACAGGACAAGCCCTATGAGGAGAGACTGAGGGATCTGGATCTCTTCAGCCTCTGCAAGAGAAGGCTGAGAGGTGATCTTGTGGCTGCCTACAAATTCATTAGGGGGGGACAGCAAGGGACTGGAGATGCTCTGTTAACCAGGGCTCCTCTGTCTCCTCGTTTTCCTGTGCCTCCCTCACTCCTACCATTTCCCCTCAGAACTGCACTGCTTCTTATCCCTTTAGCCTCAGGCTCCCATCTCCCTGCTCTCCCCCCACCCAAAAACACACAAACACACACAAGTGCGCATGCACGCGCGCGCGCGCACACACACACACACACACACTACCTTATACTTGATTCTAAGATGAAGGGCTTTTGACTCCCCCCACCCATGTAAAATGGGTAGGGGGGTGGACTTTTCCTGGAATTGAGTAAATATAGTATGTGATATGACTAGATATGGTTTAAAAAAAAAAAAGCAACAGAGCACCTTTTGCAATATAACAAACAAAGTGAGGATATCCAGTTTAGTTTTCAGAAGTGCTGAATACCTATGACTAGTAGAGTAATTTGGAGCAACAGGTGCTTAGCAACTCTGCAGAGCAACCCCTTAGTGTATTGTCACATAATGACAGATGTTTTGTCATAACATTGGACAGAGATTCCTTATGCTAAGGATCCGCCTTCATAGCCTATACAATACTATGAGTGCATATAAAATATTAAGATCAACTTATTGGGTTCAGGTTTCACAGAATTTCATGATTAAATTTTGAACCTCTTATTCCCCTTCCTGAAACTTAGTTGAAAAGTTATAAATGGTTTTATGAAATCTCAAACTTATACAGAATCTCTCCTTCCTGGAAGAAGTGTATCTTGTTTAATAAATATCTAAATAGAATCTAACCCAGTGTCTAACAGTGTAAGAAGAATGGGAGGAACTGAAAAATAGTCAATAGCCAATCAAATGACATCAGTTTAAAATATTTTAAAGGAAAATAGGGTAAACATTTTCCATGATGAAGAATTATTGCTTCCTAGAATTGTAAATTTTAAATTGTCTAGACTTTATATCTTAGAATGGAACAGACTTATTGTCATCATTGAACAGCTGCTTTAGTTTGTGTTTAACTTCTAAGTTATTTTCTTTGGCATGTTAACAAATGATCTGGCTTCTTGTGGATCTGGCATGTTGGTCAGTCAAGTTATTTTCTCAGGACAGATAATTTTTTGCTCAGGGAAATCATTTGAGCAGCACATTCCAGGCCTAATGTATGTGCCTAATCCTAAAAAAGAACAACAAGGAGAATTGTTTCTACTACATTTGTCAGGATTATCTACAGCTAAAGATTAGTTTCTGAAGTGTTTTTAGTGTGAATAGAAGGTATATTATCTTTTTCCCCCAAGGTCTAATTAGGCTATTAAATCATACCCTGGAAAGGAATTGATAAATACATCCTGATTCTGCACCATTTAACATGCTTGTTCCATAAATAAAAGGGCCTTGAATATACAGCAAGCAGAATTATATTTGGTCTTGGTGCCGCTCATTTATATTGCCCATGATAGTGTTGTTATTGCCCCTTAAAAAATAATTCATGAATAAATATAGGCAACATCCTATATACAGATGTGAAAGAAAAGATAGTAAAAAAGGACAATAGCTAACTTAAAGGAAGTGCAGGACAATTTTAGATGTAGCAATAGCAACAGGTAGCAACAATTACAATAATAACAATAGTAGTAGCAATTACAATAATACCTTAATAGCCTCTCACTTATAATGTATTTTACAAATACTAATTAATCCTCAAAATACTGCTGTGAATTCAATAATAAGGATTATCCCCAAGTTACATATGGAAAACTGAGTCAGAGGTTAAGTGGCTGCAGTTTACTTATTCATCTCTACTCAAAATGTTTTGAATAAATCAACAGTTTATTGATTTATAATTGAATAAATCAACAGTTCCAATATTGTGTTGACTGGGTGTGTCTACACATGCCCCTGCTGCATGTCACTGTGCTGTCAGTTACTTTTGGAAGTACTAAATGCTGACATGGTAATAGCCTGTACTGTGCCATCCATGTGTGCATGGTTACTTTTAGCCCCTACATCGCTGTAGTGATGTGCTGTACTGAGGGAGCATGTCACTATGGCAGTGTAACTGCAGGGCCACCGTTTTTGCCCACCAATACTACATTGCCATAGGGTGTTGCTACAGTAATGTAGTGTCATGTGAAGATGCACCAGCTGTGGGTTCTTCTGCTGTGTAGTCACTACTTCTGTTTGTAAGTTCTAACCTTGGCAATGAGGGTCAACTCAATTTCCTAACTTGATCCCTTATTTTAGAGCAATAACTGCTACCCATAAGGCACATGCAGAAGTTACACTAAGATTGACCTAACTAGGGTTAAGTCAATCTAAATACTGATCTATACAGATGTTCAAGGAGGTTAGATAAGGCAAAAAAGTCACAAGCTTAATCTAATTTAGTTTGCTTGAGGAGGTAAACTATGTTAGATTGGGAACAGGTTAACCTGATCTAATGAATATCTGTACACATCTGAAGAACAGCTCCGGGTCTGAAAAAGCCAAGATGCTCACCCCAGACCTAGGCTTGCACTCTTCCAATGCCCCCTACCCAACCTGAATTGGGCTATTTTTAGCCCCCTGACACTCCCAGCCCTGGATAGAAACCCGCCTGCAAGGACCCATCAACCTCACTGCAGATCAGCCAGCAACACCCCCAGACTGGCTAACCCCCACCCTGAATCCACAAACCCCTCTCCCCACCCTGGTTTACTTAGATTTCATTCCTGGTGCAGCTCCCAGCACCTGTCTATATCTGCATACGTGGGATCTATGACACCCCTTAAAGGAAGCTGTACGATCATAAATCAGGTCCTGTGACATGTGCATGTACCCATAATTGCAATGGCAGGCAGAAACAAGAGCTAAGGAAATAATATGTAGTGAAATTTGATCATTTCACAATTTCTGAGAAATTTGTAATTTATACATGCACATAATTATTTGCTGAAATCTATTCATGAACAGTTTTTTGCATTCACATTTCAAATGCTAAGAAGAAAGTTTCTGAATGCCCACTTTTCTTAGATTTAAAACCTAGTTCTGCAAATACTTTCTCAAAACTCCCTATTTTTAATAACTACTCTTGACGTGGAGCTTGCTTGCTGAGGTACTGGAATAGACTGATTATGATCAGAGTGGAAGCTATTATAATGAAGAAAAGGAATTATTCTGAGTACCAGTTAAAAATGATGGCATATTCTTATCTTAGCTCTAGAATAAAAGAGTTTTGTTCCAAAATCTGGGAACAAGCAGATACTATCAAGTTTTTAATGCATTAGCCAACCATTGATCCTCTGGATTATGGTGTATGCTTAAGAGGTCTCATCAGGCGCTTAATCCACTAACACAAGCAAAAGATATTGACACTCTAATTGTGTCCTTTTTTCTCCCCACAAAATCTTGCCTTTGGCACCAGCTAGGTTGTCACAGGTGAAGTCTAAGTTCAGGAAAAATTTAAGTAGAAGAGCCAGCATCAAGTACTCCTTATTTGGCAGGCTAAAACACAATTCCTTTGACATGGGAATGATGGAGAGAGGAGGATCAAGTATCTATCTCTGTCCTCCAGGGAAAAAGAGAAAATCCTCAGTTATAAGATTCCTTGTTTTATAATATCCCCATTAAAACTAGTCAGAAAATTTTCAAGTCAGGGGCCCACTAATCACTCTGGTCTGCAAGAGCTTGAAGAGATCCTCTTTACTCAGTTATGCCATTCCAATGCCTCTGTTTAACACTGTATGAACTTGTGCAGTGTCTACCCACAAACTTCCTTTATCTGAAGATTTAAACTACTTAAATGTACAATTTATAATAATATACTGACAAAGTATCTTTTTTTCCTCTTAAAATATCCTGTTTCATCAAACCTGAGAGATTTTCCTGAGGCATGTTCATTTTGGTGGGTAATTGTCTGAGCATCATAATGGATTTTCTGGCCACCTGCAAAGTGAGAAGGAGAGGAGTCCACATAGAAATACTGAACAGTTTGCTCCAGAACAGGTATTTTTTACACTGTTCCATTATGCAAAGAACCCTAAAAGATTTGAAGAATCTCAGTGAAGAATGGCAACAAATATGCATATTTAAAAAGGTGTGACACAATGAAATATTTTTTATTTGGCCATATTTAATACATATGGCATGCTGCCAATTGTGAGAAAAATGAAACATAGTTTGACCCTACAGGTTGCACTCCCTATTTCCCTCTGTTTACCCTTTCCTATGAAGGGTTAGAGACAGAGACCACATTATGGTTTGCATTTTTTTCTTGCTTGCAACTTGACTGTTTGGCATATATGCAGAGATACCTGAATTACACCTAAACTATTTAGCTTGGCTCTAGGCACTGGCCAAGCCATAGTAGCTAGAAGCTTAAGGCATCTTTACATGTGCTCTGACAGCCACTTTAAGTACAGCACCCTCAGCATCTCATGTATTCAGTGTCCTGTGCTTCAAAATGGTGGTGGGGGCACTTTAACTAAAGTTTGTTCAATGAGTTTTAGTTAAAGTGCCCCTGCCACTATTTAAGCATGGGGATGATGAACACATAAGACATGGTGTTGCTGAATACATGAGATGTGGAGACTTGCCGGAGCAAGCTGTGGCAGAGCACAACATGTGCCTGCCACTTGAAGAGGTTTAAGCAGGCTGTGGATCAGCCGGCAGGTGTGGTTAGGCCCAATTTGGAGGTCACATGATCACAAGGGGGCTGCTGAATTGGATGAAGGCTGGGCAGCCAGGGTATAAGGACAAGCCCTAGGAGCCGAGCTAGGAATTATATTCAGTGAGAGGCAAAGAATGGGGTGCTGGAAAGCCTCAGCCCCCACAACCTGGTGGGTTACCCCACAGAGGGGACGGGCTTGAGCCAAGGCATGCCATAAGGCATCTGAGGCCACAGTGGGCCAGAGACCAAGGAGGGCCCAATGTGGGGCAGTAAGCCAGAAGGCCAGTGCAGAGTAGGGCCTGGGTGGCCTAAAGGTCTGCACAGTCTCAGGCCTGAGTGCATGGAGGATGTAACCCAAAGAGCTGTGTAGAGTAGGGTCTGGGTGGGCCTGAAAGACTATGTAGAGCAAAGTGGAGTGAGTGAGGCCCAGTGAGGGGCTGTGTGAATGCGACACAGCTAGGGGCAGAATAGTGAGAGGCCAAGGCCCAAGGGGCGTAAGGCCCAGGGACCCAGTGAGGGATGGAACAGAGGCCCACTAAGGGGTAGAGAGTGGCCTGGAGAAGGGGCCAGGAGGTCAAGTCCCACACAGTGGGGCCTGAGGCCAAATATGGGCCATAGACTGAGTTCAGCCCAGAAAAGGGGCTGGGGGTGTTATAGTAGTGAATTTGATGCCAGCTGTGAGGCGTGGGACATGGTGTATGGGTGGTTTGGAGCCGTGTATTTGGCACAATATACCAGGGCTATGATTAGGGCAGCATCCCACCTGTCAGCAACCATTAATGTAACATCAAAGGTGTTGCAGGCAAGTCGGTGCAGACTGCCCTAGGCAGGGGGCAGGCCAATGATGTGCACAGTCCGAGGGCAGAGCTTGTTGTTCCCCCCTGTCACACACACTAATTAGCACATTCCAGCAGACTTGATTAATCGAGTCTGCTACAATGCATTGTAATTACGGCATGTCAGAGCAGCCTCCCTGCACATGTACAGGCACCCTTAATGTTTGCTAATTTGCCCTGAAGATAAATTTAGCTGAGAGCTGGTTTGGGTGTCTCAGCAATGACAAGGCAGTTAGTGACAGTTACTTGTATTTTTAGTCAGTTAGTTAATTTTAACCTAAGGAGTAGTTGAGACTTATATTATGAATTACCAGAAAAAGTGATTATAAAATCCAAGAAAAGAATCCTGAACATCTAAGTGTTCTTTGCTGATACCATACATATCCCTCTACAGCTTATTGTTTCTTGTACAGAAGCAAATTATAATATACAGTTTTGTATCTGTTGTCAGCTAATGCCAAACTACTGTTTCCATCCATAGTATAATTCTTTAAAAAATATGTAAATGAACTGTATTTTCCCTCTATTTATTTCTGAAATTAAAATCTGATAGAGTTAACTATGAGACTGTATACTTGCTACAAACAGGCACTCATTTCTAGCGGTGAAAATTTTACACTGCAAGAAATGTTTCTGGAAGAGGGAGCAATAAGGTGTTCATCCTGCAACCATCATGTGTTGAACAGAAGATTCTGCAGTTTTCCATTCACAGAAGTGGAGCAACACCTCCTTCCACCCTACACACTCTTGGAAATCCTGGTCTGAGCACTTCATAGGAATCATGTGTTCCTTTGTTTGGCTCCCAGTGGCTCAGAGCCAAGAGAAGGAGCAGGCCGGGAATCCCTTCCCTCCCTCCTCCCACCCTGCTTCTTTTTATATCAGGGATACTAGTCTGGGGAATGGGAAGGAGTGGATGTCTGCTCCTCCCTTCCCCTTCCTGCCCAATCTACGGAAGGGGCAGGAGGAGCTACCCACCTTGTCTTCTCCAGGCCTGGTTGACCCTGGTCTGGAGGCATGGGAGCACTTCCTAGCTTCTCGGCTCCTCCCAGGATTGGGTGGAGGGAAGGAGCAGCTACTTCCTATGCCCTTCCCAGACCAGGTGACCCAGGTCTTGAGAAGGCATGGGGAGTCCATCTATGCTGCTCAACTTGTCTTAGTCCCCAGAAAGATTCAAATGGCTGGGAAATGTACAGGCATTCATTCTCCCAGGAGAAAAATCTCACAAAATGACCTCTACAGGATCATAAATGGGTTTTGTCTCCTGGAACTGTCAGTATTGTTCCTGGAGAAACTGTGTGAATGCCTGTACGCTTGTAGTTTCTACCAGGAGAGTTGCAGTTCTCCCCATGGAAACATAATGCCCGTATGTGGCCTTGGAGTTATATCAAAAGATAACAGATAACATGGTTATGTAATGCTGAAGCATCCATAAGATCTGTAAAAATGTGCTTTTGCTCTTTAAATTTTCACAAGGTACATTGAAGATACTACTAAAAAGTCCTCTGTGAAACTGCCAAATTTCATTAAGGTCTTTGCATTGCCTATTGATTTGCTCAGGTTCACTCCAAACTGAAAGTGGGAACATTGGAAATTCTAATTTGTGGGAGGAAGTTAGATGAATTATAGTCACTGCCACCAAGACAGATTGAAAGAAAGGTCTGTTGTGTTTATGTATTATGTCCTTTCATCTAGGGAAATATACCCTACAAAATAATATTTTTTCATGATACAGAAAAGGAATCAGTACTCATAGAATTTTTACTAAAAGAAAGAGGCCAAAAAACCCCTTTCTTTTTTTATTCTTCTTCCTACTTACTTCCTTAAAAGTACTGATGCTCTTGTGACAACACTCCAATAGTTACAAAATCAAGTAACTAAAAATATATATATATTTGGGGTCTAATATGATTTTTTTTTTTCAAACAGTGCATAGTCACAGTCTCCAGGTACATATGTGTGTGTATATATTTCAAGATTAAACATATATTTATCCTAAAGGGGGCTTCATTTTTCTTCTCCTAGCCTCCAGTTAACATCCTCTTCCTATCTAATTCTCCAGCAACTGATTGTTCCTCTCCTCCAGGCATGTTATTTATCTTCCATATTCCCAGTAAGACCCCAAAGATTCTTGCATTTCACTATTAAAAACTGGTCCCTATGGGCTCACCCAGATAAGTGCGCATGTGCAGCTTGCAGCACCTCAAAACTGTCTGAGGCATTGCAAACTATGCGTGATATACATGCATCCATTTTGACACACTGCTAATTTGCAGCACAGCACCAAAATTTGACAATGGGAGATTCTTGTGTAAACCCCCCCCCCCCCCCCCGCTGCTGCAGCAAAAAAAGCAGCATGGCACACTCACCAGTAGTGTGCACCACCAGAAATGGGGCCTGTCCATGCAGAGCCCTGCTCTGGCTGCTGGCCAAGCTCCAAGCAGCCAAAATGGTACTGCTGCTGCCCCAGGAGGCCTCCAGGACCCCAGGTAAGGCTGCTGGGGCCAGCACAGGTGCTGGCCCCAGCCTCCTCTACCCCACCTGGGACAATTTGCCATGCACCAGTCTTCCTGGTGACTTGAATGCACAACAAACTAGTTTAATTGCTGTCCAGCTCCTCATGTCTCCAATATGAGCACCTACTGAGCATATAGCTCTTATTTGAGTCAGTGGGAAACGAGCTTCTCACCCAGCATTTAAGTCTACTGCTTACTGATGTGATAAACTCTCATCATCATCTCTCACAATAATACCAAACATCTTCATGTATAAGGGGATTACAAATGTGCCCCTACAGTTGAGGGTTTCTCAGCACATCTGTTATATGCTCCCTGGTGAAGGGTTTATTATTTGCATGTAAACATTGGCAAATGGCTGAATCCTGCCCACCCAATAAGGGCTCAGCTTGAATGTGCATCTCCTTTTTATTTCTAACAGTAAACAAATTATTTTTTGCAGCCATTTAGAGGTAAAATATAGAAATTAAGGATTGAAGATACTCCTGGGCCTATTCCACTCCTCACCAACACCTTTTGGCTTTTGCATAGACATAATTGAAATGCTACATTTTTATATCTCAGAGGACTGGCTTGGTAGTAAAGGCCCTATGATTCTTGCCTGACCCTTACAGAGTAGAGCAATAAGCCACCTCGCCTACTATCTTTATTTCTTATATAAACAGCTATAATTTACATGTATACCAAGTAGTCCAACCAGAGACTGCGCTGTAGCATATTCACCTCAGTTCACAGAGTAATTAATTCAGGTTCCACATTCTCTCGCAATTATGTGGGTCTTTATCATTACTAGTAATTCAGAGCAGTAAAAGCCCAGCAGCTCCAGTGAATCACAACCTCTAAATTCACTTTTGTAGTGTCTACAGCAATTTTTTCCTTGATATTTTACTGCCCATTCCATATTTTGCAATAGCTATATACGCATTAGAATAATGGGCTCTTGTCGCTGATACATAATACATATGTCAATGAGCACTAGATTAGGGAGGGGGATCAGCAGTCATAATGCAGTGATATGACACATCACAATAGCTCAGAAATCTTGAGTAGAGGGCTTGACAGTAAAAATTCTGTTTCTGGCAGAGGGCTTTGAATATACTGCTGCTTTAGCATGCAAGAGGATTTCATTAATGAGTCATTATGTAAGCAGCAGATGGTGTGAAGAGTCAAATACATAAGAATATCCATGAAGCCATGGCAGAAGGTCAGAGCTCCCAATGGAGCAAGGCAGAGTCAAACAGAGTGAAAAACCAGAGGGCTTTGTCTTCAGCTTCTGAAAATTGGTTCAGTTCTCTTGATTTCACTGATGCTATCCTGATTTACAGCAGGTAGGGATCTGACCTGGAGTTTTTTCCCTGGTGTCACTCATCTCTCTCAGTCCTCTTGCCACACAAAATAAACGCAGTTAATTTTGTGTTATTAATATAGCAGCATAAGGCAGACATTATGTTTTGCAGGCAGGTACTCTATAAAAGAAGGGTTATTCAACAGGACTGATAATGCAAAAGTAACATGAAAGGACACAAAGTGTGAGGATGAGAATGGTAGACAAAAAGAAAGGTTCTTTTTCCCACAAAACTCTAGAGAGAGTGGTGACTGCAGAATAGTTTAGAAATCTATCTGTAAGCTAGTTGGCTTGGCTGCTGTAGCAATTTAGTCATTGTAGTGCAGTCCAATTTACACTGTGGAGATAATTCATTCAATAAAGGATTAGTCTTAGAGACGAAATTAGTTTTAACTAGAAAGTTGAATAAGGATGAGGAGGGTAGGTAGCAAATAAGCTCAGATGGTCAGTCTAAGTATCAGTAACATCATGGAAGATGGTATAAAAACTAGAGTGGGAGAGAAAGGTGTAGATATTAGGTAAACAGAAAGTTGGAGTGGATCTTACCAGCTGCTTTGAGTTATTTTAAAATTTTTCATCCCTTAATTTATTAGAGGGATATTTTGTTCCCAGTTTCCTCAGATCATGTATGAAATGAGACCACTCACATTGAATGCTATGACAGCCATGTTATACTAATTGCCAAATACATTACCTATGACTATATGGAGTCAGCATTAGGGAGAGCAAAGCATAGAAGAACAGAAAGAAAGAAGTGAGTTGAGGAATAGGGGTAGAGTTCTTTTAATGTAAAGGTGGAAGCTAGGACCTTTAGGAAAAAGAGCACCAGAAAGTGAAAACACCTAAATAGAAAAAAAAAAATGGCTGTAGGAATAGGAAAGAAAAAATTAGCAGGTTATAAGGTTATGTTCAGAGTTGTTAAAGTAGTGGATGTAATCAACGGCATGCAATATGATTACTTGGAGTAATGGATTACTGTAAGCAATTGCTTTTGAAAAAAGGATGCTTGATGTATAATTGAATTTTTTTCTAGAAAAATTCTTTCACCAAGGGCCATCGTTTGCAGCCTCTCCCACTGCCCTTGCCTCCTGTCTCCTGCCTGGCACACCTCTTTGGCTTCCCCAGTGCCCTCAATGGTCCCACCTGGTTTAATGCAGTAGATTACACTGGCCTCTGTAGCCCCTCGGCCGTCGTGATGGACGTCGGCATCTATTTGTGTCCCTTGGCTCTCTTCTCTGGGTTCCCAGTCTGGAGGAGCCGCCCTCGGCTCTATTCTTTCCCCGCAGCAGCCAGCAGTCTCTGGCTTGCCGCGTGCTCTGGTGCTTTCTTCCCTGCTGGGGGAATAGGCTTCTGGCTCCCATCGCCCCTGCAGGGCCTCTGGAGTGGCCGCTCCTGCTGGTGCTCCTGCCAGCGTTGATTCCCCTTCTTCCTTGCCGGTGGCCCCTTTTATCCCTGCCAGCTAGCTTCTGCGGCTGACGTCATCTGCTGGCTATAACTTTATAAAGATGCAGTTGACATGCCTCGTGGGTCCTACCTCTAGCTCCACCATGGATCCTGCTGAAAGTAAGCAGTTTTTATTTTATTTTCTGTTATTTTCATTTCTTTCAGCGGGTTCCTGACCCCGGGGCTCCTCCCTGGGTCTTTGGGGTCTTCCCCTCTGTTTGTCCCCGTGACAGTGGAATAAGCTCCCTCCAGAGGTTCTGCAATCGCCTACCCTGTAAATCTTCAATAAGAGACTGGACAATCACCTTGCTGGGGTCACCTGACCCCAGTTGCCTTTCTAGCCTAGTGCAGGGGGGGCTGGTCCCGATGATCTTCCAAGGTTTCTTCCAGCCCCTTGCAATTTATGAATCTGTGTTTTTCACCATACTCTTAGTAAAGCAGATCCTGACCCCACCATTTGCACTCGGTGTCACAGGCCGGCTAGGCGCTGTGAGTGTATCAGCCATTAGGCTGCTGGGTTCGGGATCGAGGAGGCGAGTCGGGATTGAAGTAAAGGCAAATTTACTTATGGCTTAGCATACAACAGTTAACAGAAAGGTTAATGTGACAAACAGATAGTACAGTAATAAAGAGCTAATAGTGAATAATAAGAACAGATAGACAGAATGACAAAGAGTTCCCACATGGGGTTGGCAACTTATCGGCAGTCCCTCTATGCATGCCAACTTGTTCCACCGAAGTCAGGCATCCCTGATCAATGCTGTCTGAGGGGTCACCGGGAAGGTCCCTTGGTCAGGATCTGGTCCTCACCCACACTGGGAGTCCGGGGTCCAGGCTTGGTACAACAATGGTCCTTCTGTCCCGTCCTTCAAACTGGTTACTTGACATGCGCATTCCTTTATGCCTTATCTTATGTTAATATGTTGGCTTTAGAGCCACTCACATCCTTGCCCTATGGGTTTAAAAGGTGTTAGAAATTATCATGAAAGGTTACCGCCTGAACTCGGGTTCACCCAATAAGCAAATTATACCACATTACCTTGAGGTTTGAAATTACCATTACTCTGCCCAAGCTCAACCCCTTGGTTTCTTATTCCTTGGATTCCTTGGAATGTGCTAATTATACTAGGTGGTCAGATCTTGTTATGGCTGACTTTTAAAAAACCTGTTAGATCAGCTAATCTTGTAGTTTTGCTTGTTTTTGGGGCCCAGTCAGTCCCATGATCAGTGCAAACAGTTAGATTCAACACTTTGGTTAAATTGTGACAGACAAATTCCACTTGCAGGTTGCAAACTTGCAAGCTTAGCATTAGCTAATCTTAACTGCTAGACAATTGCCTGGATTTCTCCAAGAGCATATATTTATTGTTCATGATAGTAACCCCTCTGGTTCTGGCCACCACAACTCAGATGGACGTATGAAGCAAACTCTGCGTCACTTTATTATTTTTGTGTGGGTAGACTCAAGTTCTAGCAAGAAGCTATTGTAAGTGTGTGGAGAATCCATTTATATATTTGTTTAATTGGTATCTATCTCCTCTTGGGTGAAGACATGATATAAGACTGATATATATAGCCTTCTCTAAAATTCAGCACGGGTTTTTAATGTAATATTTTCTTTTCTGAAGTTAAGGATCTGAGGACTATTTTCAGTTCTTAATAAAATATTTTATTGATAAAAGCTCTTGAATCTGAATTTTAGGGAGTATTATGAAGTTTATCTGTTGAAAGAGGCTTTTGTCTGAAGTTGTGGACTTAGTTGAGAACTAGGCAAATAGTGAAAAAAATCCGTTTTTAGTCATGTGCCCTTTTCTGTTTACATCTCTGTGAACATTCATGAAACTAACTTCTGTTTAACAAAATGTTGGGAAAAACCATTTATTTTTGACAACCTGAGTAGCCCTTTGCAGATAGCTCACCAGCTATCCATTCACACATACATGGCATTTGTTAGTGGAAAGGAGACAAAAGAAACTGGAATTTTAATGTCTCCTAGTCTGTCAATAAATCTGACTTCTGTCAGCCTCAGTCAAGAGGAAATCTAGTCATTATACAATGAGAGATCAAAGTTCACAGCCAAATACAATGCAGAGGAGGACAGATTTAAAGGCCATGTGTAAATTGCTTTCATAGAACAGCAGGTGCCAACCCACACACTCCAGTTCTGTATGTACCACATCTGGAAACAGGGCAGTGAAGCCTCCCTTGGGGCATGCCTAGCTGCTGCTTTTGAACTCCCTGTTTCTGGTGTACTTGAGGCCACTGTCAGATGCACATCCATGGGAGTTTTGATGCATCATTCCTGGGCTTGGCACATGCCAAAGGAGATGGCATGCACTGTGCTGTATCCAGAAAACAGTGGAAGAAGTCTCAACATTCCTAAAGAGCACTACAAAAAAATGAACCATGTTTGCTTATTTTCTATGCATCTCTCCTTACATTCTTTCCCTGAAGGATTCAATTTCATGTAGACAAGTGATACTCAAACTTCTTAGACTCAAGGCACCTCTCAATAGACCAACGGCACCCCTTGGAAAATGCTAGCTCTTAGTATTTGCTCATTTTTGACTACAGAAAAATAAGAGCTAATCTTTTGTTGCAAAAAAAAAAAGCCACCTCCCCCCCCCAACCAGACAAAAACAAAGTCAGAAAGCCCACACTGGCTTAAAATGTTATTAACACTATAGATTATTATTTGAAATCTCTGGGTTTATCTTGTGAATCATGTTTACACACTTAACAGTGCACATGGCACCCTTGTTGAGAATCACTGATTTAGATATTCTTCCTCTTTAGAAAGATTAGGGCATTCAGCCAGGGAGCAGAAAACCCTAACATGGTGATTTAGATCAGGGGTTCCCAAACTGTGGTATGTGTACCCCCGGGGCTATGCAAGACATCTCTGGGGGGTACACAAGAGAGATTGTGAAATGACAGATTTAATTTTCATTATAATAATGATACCTGGCATTTGAGGAGATAAAATATAAAATGTGTGCTGGTAGGTATATGTAGGCAGCTGGTAAATCTGGAAGGGAGTACACAATGAGAAAAAGTTTTGGAACCTCTGATTTAGATGACTGTGTACACTGGCTATGTTTTAAATATTAGAGGGATAGTCATAACCATCTGCAAAAACTAAATATCCAGCTATATCCATAGGATAAGTTGACTGAACAATCTGGAATAATGAACACATTTTCTAAAAACCCTTCTTTTTGTGTCAGTTTATTATAGGAGAAAATTGCCTACGTATAAATCTTATGGATCTATTTGAGTCCAACATAAACCCTCAGAATCTAGGAGTTTGGACTCAGAAGAAGCCTAAACTTGCACAGAATCTTTTTCCCAGGGTAAGTCACCCAGACTGAAAAATAGTGAATTCTTATTAGTACATTTATTCTCAGGCAATAGGACAATCATCTGAACGTAGTCCTTGGTAACATTCACTGGGCCCTGTAAAATGGGAATGGGAATGTGCCTGCGTGGTTTTGTGGCACAGGAAAGATCAGAGTGGTCAAGGGGCAGCTACTAAACATTTTACAAATTTATCACTCGATGCAGTCTCCGGTCATAATTCACCCAATTTTAACAAGTAATAGAGTAACAATCATAATAATAAATTACCTCTGCGTTCAGCAGCATAAGGTCATCAATAATATGCTGTGCTGAAAAATGCCAGTGCCGGTAGCCATTTTGTGTACTGAACTGCTCTTGCAGAGAAATCTCTCTAAAGTAATCCTATGATTGGAGTTTGCTGTAGAAATGCTATTTGTTTGCACTATTTACTGCATATGTAAACAGTTACCTCATCGAAGTGCATTCTAAGCTCTGTGGTTCACAGATAGAGGCTCTAGGCACTTTTTGAACACCTGCCTCATACAATTTTGTGGAGCCCAGCAGAATTTATCATAATCATACACAATAATAAGGACAAAGTTTGCAGTGCAAGCTTTCCCAAATTATAGCCTTTTTTCTTGATGAAAAATATAGAAAGGAATCTTTGAAAAACAAACTTTTGAAAGTGCCCTTTTTTAAATCTATGATTTCTTTTCTTTCTTGGTAATGTAGAACAAAGCTAATATTACATGGAGACTTCCCCTTTTCCTTCTCCTGAAATCAACCCAAAGACCTTTTTCTGTGAAAAATAGAGACTTGCAGTTGATATGACATTGAATTTAGCTACTGAGCAGTGAAATCTAAAAAAGGGAAAAATAAAATCATTGGCATATGTAATAGTTTTGTAGTTGACAACAATAAATAAATGAACACAAGCAGGTAGCTGGAACATTTCTGCTTTAGGTCCATCCAATGTGTCTTGTTTTCATTCCAGTGAAACGTATGCCAATCATGTCTCTTCACATGATTCTTCACACGTGCAAATGATTCTCAGGTCTATGGCCTCCCATGACAGTGTATTGGTATCAATCATTCTTTTCCCTGAAGGCAGGCAAGGCTCTTTGGGTAGATATGATATCTTTTATTAGACCGACTAAGAAGTTGGAACAAAATTCTTTGCAAGCTTTTGGGCACAAGTACCCTGAATGCATTTTAATTTAAATGTTTTCCACTCTTCTGGTTCAATAACTGATGAAACAGAAGCTATGTTACTAGGCTTGTGGAGTTCCGAGTCA
>NW_017729033.1:81763314-81772612 GCF_001723915.1 Gavialis gangeticus | reverse complement strand
GGGAGGGGGGAGGGAAGAAAGAGAGAGAAAAAATAGTATGCTAACACTTCCGTTTTTTAAGTGTGGTTTGTTTGTTTATTTATTTAGTGAATGCAAAACCACGAAGCCAAGCAATAGTCTTCTTGTTAGCTGAGTTCAAAGTTAATAATCCACCTCTTAGTTTATAGAGGGGACACTCCTCAGTGATGTGTGGCATTGTTTGTAGCTCTCCACAAGTGCACAACGGGTTAGCACTGAGGCCCCAGCGGTGAGGGTTGGCTGCGCAGGGGCCTTGGCCTGTCCTGAACTTGTTTAGCAGGGACCACTCTTGCCTTTAAGTGTGGTGAATCTTGGCACTCCACTCCTGAAGTCAAAGGGAGTTTTGCCATTCATTTTAGAGGGACAATATTTCATCCCTCATTTTTAAGACCCTACCTCTCAAAAGTTGTAGGAACAACAGCAGGTTAAATCCCTCTTCATACGTAGAGCTAGATGGACTTTGAAGTGCTTACTTCAGTTATTTCAGTTTAGTTCTAAGGATTTACCTGAGCTCCTTTTCCTAAAGGACATCTTAGGTTTAATGGATGTCTATGTTTAGATAAAGTTGCTGACTGAAACTTGAACTTGGTTCAAAAACGATGGTCAAATGTGTGCATTTCAAAGCACTCAAAAATCTTCTGAGCACAAACTCAAAAATCCTGTAGCACGGAAAGGAATGAATAATTCAGTAGTACTATACTATTATGAATCATAGTACTAGACCACTAAACATTCATTACTGAGTAGTTCTTGCACAATGGTAGCATTATTCACATATAGATTGAAATGGAAGTATAATTATGAAACATATTTCTAAACAGAAAAGGAATAAAAGGCTTTCCAGAGGTGCATGCTGCATTTCTCTGTCTTGGTCTTTCATGTCTCTGCTATTTCTTTTCAAATATTTCCCTGCTGGAGAAACAGAGTCCCCACGGTCTCTTACTAAACCTTTTTCTCAGGATTGTCAGTTTCTACCATGCCCAGTATAGGATTAAGGTGTGCTTGTACAGTATCAATTAGGAATATGCTTCTGGAAGATGAAATCTTAAAAAAGGAAGAAATTCTAGCTCTTTAGAAGTGATTTGTAAGTCTCATATTGATATCAATATAGCTAGTATTTCAGCACAGATATTTAAAAATGGAAACTGTAACCCGTTTTTTTGTTTGCTTGTTTTCTCTGTTGTGGCCAGTAGCATATTTGCAACTTCATCAGTTAGTGAATTCAAAGAACTGCATATTTTTGACAAATGAAATATATATTATGAAAAACATGATGAGAGTCTTTATCTTAAGAAACACTCTTCACTGGTAATTTCCAAGCTTCTCTATTTAAAGAAAAAATGTAGCATTTTCTGAATATTGAATTTCAATGAAGTGATTTCTGTAAACTACTAGGACCCTGAAAATTATCAATGATGCCCTTTGTTCTCATTTAGTATTAGATAAATAACCAATAGGATGCCAGTTACTCATTACTGCTCAGAGGAAAAATATCCACTTTGCAGCATCTTATTTCACACTCCAATCAACAGACAACGGCTTGCTTCTGACACTGGGATTTGAGCTTACTCTTGAGCATTAGAAATGTAGATTGCTAACCAGTGAAAGAGCCAGTTCCATCACATGGGTCAGTAGAGAGATCTGCTGTGTGTGAAGTGGCCTGAACATGTGTATTACAATAAAGGGTAATGGTGCACATACATATATCACATAAATGTCAGCTTCTTCTATTAGATGGACCCAATGACTAAAAAAGGATATTTTCATTCCCTACAAAAATCTTATTTAAAATGTATTGCTGTTATGAAAGGTTCACTTCCCAGCACCACCATATCAACTTATCTTCTTTCATGATCTGTAAATCACTGAAGCACAATAAAGAGAGGTTGTCCACAGACCACCTGCATTACTTATATCCAGTGAAAATAACCTGTATTTTTAATGCTGCCATAAACAAATGAGAATAGCTTCTCAAGACCGAGTCTTTTAATTGATTTCTAAAATAATATAAATACTTTGTTGCTTCCCTGAAAAAAAAAAATAGAAGCATTTAATATGATGTTCTAAAATATGGTCCTTAAGGGAAGATCAGCATCTAACTCCACCCTGACCTTGGGCATAGAGAGTCCTAGACATAAGTACATAGTTAAAAAAAGACAAAACTTGAGAGCCTACAGTACAAGTTAAACGCCCTTAACACAACACATATCTGCTGTATAGGAATTTCTTTCTCATCCTATAGAGCAGATTCTTAGAAGAAACGGGCTTTGAAAAAAACAAGGAGTGCCAGGGAATTTGACACTGGTCAGAGCTATGGGACAAAGGAGTAGCAGAGACTACGAAGTTTCAGGGTTGTAACAGTACTTAGTACACAACTCCACTACTACTCCCTGCTTGGTGGCGTTGGCTTTCCTCTGTATATTACTAGGCTTAAGCGAGATATTTCAGAGGCATATAACTCAAGCATATCTGACTGTATTGTCAGAAAGATCTGCCTCAGAAATATTACATCTGCCAAATTCCAAGTCCTTATTTTAAATCATGGAAGCACAAGAACACTTCAAAGAAATGACTGGTGAAAATGTCAGCTTTAGAAAAACTGTCTTTTGTTTACCTAGTCGCTTTCCTGGAAATGGCAAAACGACTTCAAATGGCCAAAAGTTGCTTTGAAAAATTCAGCCCAAATGGTAAACATGTGGCAGCACTGAAAATGAGATATATTAGGCAACTTTAAGTGTGATCCCATCAAATTCCATTCACTTTAATAGACAGTGAAACTTGATGTGTAAATAAATCTATATATTTATAAACATTTATATTTATAGAAAGCTAAACTGATATATTTTTACATGTTATAATATGAAAACATAAGCTTTTATCAATTTTCATTTATAAATATATGAAATGCATCTTTTTCATGAAGGTAGTAATAATGCCCGCATACAAGGCACTGGCAAGGCCTTATGTAGAATACTGGGTGCATCTACATGATATGTTAACTGCATTGTAGCCTAATAACACTGTGCAGTAGAATGCCGGGCAAAACCTGTGTTAATACACTACTTCACAGTAGTAGTAGGCTACTGCGCAGTTAATGTCACTAAAAAGCCATGCACTGGTGCTACTGCACAGTAGCACCAGTTACTACTCTGCATTGATTTAGTACTTGGTTATCTAAGTACCGAACTTAATATGCAGTAACTACAGTGCATTAATGAACATGTAGACCCACCCGCTATGTGCAATTATGGTTATTCCTGTTCAAGAAAGAGCTTGGCTTGGCCTAACAATACACATCTAGAAAACTAGAAGAGTGTCTTTAACCATTAAGTCCTAAGATAACTTCCCAGTAGTGGGTACCAGAAAGAGAATAGTTGCAAGATTGGATTCAGGTGTATGAAAGAATGACATGATATAGTTTTCTGCATCAGTATGGGACTATGGCATTCCTTTCCAGTCTTATGTTCCTATGACTGTGTTTGCATGGCTGAGAACAAATCAGGAGAAATAAGTTATTAATTCCAGATGTCCACACACTTCAAAAAACTGAACTGGAATCTCCTGCCAAGGCCTTTCACCTTACTCTTATGAATCTGGAATGTTATGAACAAATGTTTTCTCAGCCAAGTAAAAAAAAGCTTTACAAGAAGCCATACACTCAGATCTGGCATACCACCCAAATCTATGGGCATTTACAGTGCCATTGAATTATGATTTATCCTAACATAATCTTGTCTATCAGATCATTTAAACAATACTTCTTTACTAACTTGTTCTCTTTATATATGAAAGCCTCTTTGTTAAGCAAGTTATTATCACATTTTACATGCTAATGTCTCTGTGCTTTTAGCTGTTTACTACAACCTTCTTCTCTGGAGCATCAATGGAAGTTCAGCACAAGGAAGAGGAGGACAATATTAAAAACAAAATTCTTGCCTTTAGGTATAATATTACTGAAGAATCTTGGGGGAAAGGAACTTACATTCCTTCACTTTCTCCAGGTGATAACAATATTGAAGTTTTACTATGGAAAACAAGGACATGAAATGCATTTTATCAAATCATTGAGATATGAATAGTTGATACACTACTCAGTTAAAAAATGCAGGAATATGAAAAGCATGATAGCTGTCATGGAGGTGTCAGATGGTTTGCTAAGGGGACTTATATGGCTGTCATCTTTCATCTACCTGGTAAAGAATCCAGATAAACTGAACAAAGAATGCTGACCAGGAAGAACAAAAGACATGTTGGTGTGGGGAGGAAGATGTGGCTTTGGGTTGAGTGGTTTTTAGGCAAGAATATAAGGATAATGTGATGCCCACTTTAGCAGAGCAGAGCACTGTAGGTAAAAAGGATGGGAATATTTGTACTCTGAATATGAGTTATGTCATCTCTGCTCATGTAAATGTCTTCTGTCATCAACGAACAGAAATTGTGTACATTTTAAGCTGTATTTTTAAATGATAAGCTTACAATGAGGGCATCTAAATAAAGTGTTGAGATTTCTGAAAATGCTCAGCACCCAGCAGCTCCTACTGTTTTCATCAGTACTAAGTAGGGGGTTCACTAATACTAGACAAGTAGAAGAATGTGTCCTCATCAGTAGAAGAAAATATTTAAAAAAGGGATTCATGATAAAAGGTAAGGCTTTCCTGAACAGGAGGATGAGGCAGAAAAAGCAGTAGGGAAATTCCAAGAGTGCAGTAAGATCCTGTGAAACAGAATATTTTTACCTCTGGCCTAGGGGAGAAAAAGATGTGTCATCTCAATACCCATTTGTTTTGCCTTGTGGCACTTCTAGCAATGATAGAACTTGAAGATAAACCATTTCAACATTTATCTCTCATTTAAAGAGATCCAAAGTTTCAATTGCATCTAATTAATCTAACCTATTTTGTGTTAATTTTCTTCATTTTCCTGCTTTCTATTTTCTTTCCTTCTCATATTCACTTATGGCTCCTCTCTTTACTGACACTTACCTCTCTTCAGGGTATATACAGGTTTCCCTTGCTTTATGCAGGTTCTGTATATGCAAATTCACTCTCATGCAATGACCCTTTTTATACCCAAAATTCATTATATGCAAGGTAAATTCACTCTTACGCGATCTGCAGCAGGTAAGTCTGTGGGGGAAGGACAAAGGGCCATGGGCGGGGGGACAGATTGAGGCTCCAGCAGAGAGGGTGTGGCACAGGCAGGAGCAGGGGCTGGGGTGAGGGGGGCCTCAATTTGGTCCACCACCGTTGGTGAGGGAGGGAGTGGGGCTAGGGCTTGGGCAGAGGCAGGCAAGTGCTGCACTGCTGGGGTTGTGTGCAGGACAGGAGGTGTGGCTCCTGCTGCTATGGGCTGCCACTGTGGGTTAGGGTTGAGCACCAGTCCTAGCCACACTTCCTTCTTCACCACCAGCAGGGAGGCAGATCAAGGCTCCACTCACCCCTGCCTCTGGGCTCTTCCTGATGGTTTGATCCACACTGCAGTTGCAGCAGGTGGTGGCAGCACTGGGAGGGGTGCCAGAGGGGCTACGGTGAATTTTGGGGTGGCTGTAGCCCCCCCAGTACCACCCATCCCAGTGCCACTGCTGTCCACCCCAGCTGTTGGGTATGGGGTGGGGGAACACAGCTTCTGCTGCTATTGGCTGTCACCATGGGCTGTGGTTGGGGACTGCATTGAACTCTTCCCAGCAGGGGCTGGGCTGGGCTGTGCTTGGGGCAGGCAGCAGCACTAAGAGGGGGGCAATAAGGGGGATGCAGCCATCCCAAAATTTGCTGTAGCCCCTCAACCCCCCTCCCAGTGCCACTGTCACCCACCCCAAGCACAGTGCAGCCCAGCTCCCACGGAGAAGAAGCCAGCATAGCTCCAGCCCCAACCCACAGTGGCATCCCGTAGCAGCAGGAGCCCCATCCCCTGCCCTACATCCCACCCCACCCCAGCTGTGCAGCGCCTGCCTCTGCCCCAGTCCCAGCCACAGCCCCACTCCCTCTCTCACCATCAGTATGGGGGCAGATCAAGGCCCCACTCATCCCAGCCCCAGGGGCTGGACTCTTCCTGGTGGCAGCAGGGTTGGGCCATGCTGTGCTCAGGGCAGGTGGCAGCAGTGTTGAGAGGGGGGCTAGGGGGACTATGGAAAATTTTGGGGTGGATTCAGTCCTTTGCCCCATAACTCCTCTCCCAGTGCCACTGCCACCCACCCCAAGCACAGCCTGGCTCAGCCCCATTCTGTGAAGAGCCCAGTGCTGCCCAGACCCAGCAGACTTACTTGCTGCTGATGTAGTGAAGGTCTTGGAACATATCCCAATTTGTTACCTTGTAAAGTGGGTTCCCTTTATGTGAATCTGAGTTATGTTTAACAAGGGCATGGACAAGATTGAGAGACTCCAAAGAAGAGCCACCTATATGATCAGAGTCTTAAAAGGCAAGCCATATGAGAAAAGGCTGAGGGAACTGGGACTCTTCAGACTGAGGAAAAGAAAGCTGAGAGGGGACCTGGTAGCAGCTTACCACTACACTAGGGGAGTATATCAAGGGCTTGGTGAGCAACTGTTCACCAGGGCACCCGAGGGGAAAACCAGGAGTAATGGCCACAAAGTCCTGGATGTTCAACATTGGGAACAACTTCTTCACAGTCAGGGTGTCCAGACTGTGTAATAAGCTCTCTCCAGAGGTGGTGCAATCACCTACCCTGGAAATCTTCAAGAGGAGACTAGACAGACACCTTGCTGGGGTCACCTGACTGCAGTTGTCTTTCCTGCTGGGTGCAGTGGACTTGACCTGATGATCTTCTGAGGTCCCTTCTGGCCCCTTACAATCTATAAATCTATTAATCTGTGCAGTTTTTCAGTAATGCATCTACTGCATAAAGTGAGGAAAACCTGTACAATGAATTTCTAATTTCCTAAAACATCCAGGTTGAGGAATTGAATGCCTTCATGTTCTCATTCCCAATATATTTGAAGAGGAGACAATTTTACTATCCTTTTGGACTAGTAATTGCTGAAACAAAACAAAGCCAAATAAAAAGCCTGATGCATTGAACTCAGGGGAGGCTCACAAATTCAGATGTTTATTCACGGTTTTATCCAGTTCTCTTGGTGACTACAACCTTTTTTGGAAAATTTCATGAGAACAGTCTCCCTTCCTACTCCATCTTTCCCCAGGCAAGACTTTCATTTTTTTTCTGATCTTGTCTTTCTCAGAAAAATCCTTAAAAAAGGATTGTAAACACATTATATTTCAATATCCAGTACCAGCTGAAATGTGAAATTCAATATTTACGTAAATCTAGGACAAGACATTTTCACTCATTCAATATGGGGGGAAAAAGCCCTTTTTTTGGATCTGAGCATGGGACCACACTTGGGCTAGAGCTGCTGCCTAGTCAGGTCCTAGTCAGGGTTTAAGATAATTCTTCAATAATTAGATTACATACATGGGGGGGTCATTTTAAATTCAAAGACAATTACATTCAGCAAGATAAGGTACATTAACAGGTTTGTGTTAATAATTTCCTCAATAAAATATTATATGTTAATTGCAACTACACAACATTTCATTTCAAATTTTTCAGAGAAAAAGAGGAATGTACATAATTTTATTTAGTTTATCCAAATCAGTTTATTCATTAGGACCTGTGACCATATTCTTTCAATTTATCATATGTACTCTATAACTTATTTACATCAATGTTTTGTTCTCTTTATGAGAAGGACATCAAACTATTTTTTTTTAATTGCTGAAGCCTAAATGTCCATATTATGAGTTGTTTTTTTTTTCTTTCTTCCAAGAAAAGCCTTACTTATCAGCAAAATAGACAACCTGATGCTATGTAAATTCCCATGAGACTGCACACATCTCCTAATTATCCAAATATTTGAGTCTCTATGAATATAGTTTAAGCTGTGAACCAAACAAAAGTCTTAAATCAAAATAGTAGGAGAGTTAGTTGTGCCGGGTTTCCCCCTCCCTCCCCTCAAGCTTCACAGTCTTTTAAATTAGGAACAAGCTGTCTGAAGTAGAGAACATTTTAATGGCCTCTTTCTGCAGGTAGATCAAACTATCTACTGCACAACATGTCTAAAGATTTTTTTTTAACTGTTAGCTTGCAGGAATCACTAAAGCAAGCTAAAAAAAGTTCCCACTTCCTGAACAATAACAACAAACATTCATTATTGACAGATTTCTGCTGGTAATCAAATAATGGTAATTGAACTGGCCTCAGTTACAGCTCTGTATTTCTTGAAGGAAGTCTCTGCTCATAGTTACAGAATACAAGGATGAGATACTGAACCTGCCCGAAAGACCAAAGTATTGTTTACCTATTTCCTAGATAGAGTAGTCAGGTTTGGTTTATACATATAAATACCATATCAACAGGAGCACTGCCTTCAGGAAACAGCGGATGGCCCAGAAGCCCTTTCCAGTCCCTTATTCCTATATGGTTTAATCTAGATGTTTTGCCTGGTTCTGGCCTCACTCCGCTCCAATTTTTTTCCTGCTTAATTTAAAGCTGCACACTTTTGTTCTCCTTCTAATGATCTTATTCACATGTACTTAAGCAGGTTGTGGCAATAGGAAAGCAATGAGTCAGTGAGTGGGATATGACCCTGCATACTGTCTAATGGGAGAGGGGTGATTCCAGAATGGAGGTAGGAGAGCACATCAGCCATCCACCCCCTTACCACATACACAGCTTGTACTTCCCCTGCATCAAGTCCAGCTCTAGCAGTTGGGGGACAGAACAATAGCAGCGGCACACCATGCCCTGGGTGATGTCAGTGCACGGTGCAGAAGCAGAAGCTGAAAGTTCACTGCTATGGGGGGGAAATGTGTCTTTTTTGCCACCAAAATCAGTGCATAAATGGCCACTTGAATATAAGCCAGTACCAAAGAAGAAGGAAACATCTTCCCCCACTGTGGTGAATTTCTGGCCACTGCTCCTGCACTCTGCACACCATTGCCCAAGGTACAGAAATAACTGGTTATGCCTCTGGGTTGTGATTCTTTCTCTCCAACTTAATGTATTTCTGCCTTGATTTGGACAAGGCATTTTTCCCCTATTTCTATATTAATTTCTATCAATCAAGGCTACTGAAGGCTAGTATTACAACAGTACTTAAGGATACTTATCTGGATGAAGCCTCCAAAGCTTTAATTTTTTCCTTAACTTTGTGTTAAAATTGTTATTCTCAAGTGTATATAATATGATACTTAAATAGCCTATATATTTTTCACACCCGCTAAATTACCATGTTTTCTTGCATACAACACCCCCCCCCCCCCC
>NW_017729033.1:81759311-81763282 GCF_001723915.1 Gavialis gangeticus | reverse complement strand
AACCCCCCCCCCCCCCCATTATAAGCACTTGCTTTGTTTTATGGAAAGAAAAATATAGAAAAAAGATTTATTCCAGACTTTGTGAAAAAGTAAGTCAGCCTAGGAACAAATGTTTTCCAGAAGTATGGCATCTGAGGAGACAGTCTAGGTGAGGCAATAGGCAGGGTTTCTTATCCAGACTTTCTCCTGGGATGCTGCATTTCCTGGAACCTCTCAGTGTTCCCAGGAGGATATACTCTCTGTCAAATATGGTTACACTACAGGTCTTTGCAAGGACAATAGTAATACTGTTAGATCTTTATTGTAAATAGTCTTTTATATAAGTTCCTGTAAAAAAAAAAAAAAAAAGTGTTGTTCCATATCACAAGCCTCATTAAGATGCTACCAGCAGGTCACCTGCTGCTTTAGGCATAAACTACAATTCTCATCTAATAGCTACAGTTAACACAGGACTATGCCACTTCAGCTTGTTGAGCCAGGCACAAGCAGCAGTCGTGTTAGCTGCATGGCATGCGCAATGTCTTCAGGGATGCTTCTTTTCCAACAAAGAAAACTGCTTCCCTGCTTAAGATGCACACCTGATTTTTTTTTGTGGGGGCTGATTTGAGGGGGGAGGGGGATATGTTCAGGTTTTCTACTTTAAAAAATCCTAAATGCAATAACTTCAGTTGTAATTATTTCATTTTCTGTTTCCAATCCCGTTGAAGTGAACTGGATCTTTCCACTAAATTCAATGGATTCTGAACTATAGAGCAAACGCAGACAATTTGGCAATTCTCTTCCCGTAGCTTTTTAAGGAGACCCAGTGCATTAACTGCTCCTTAAGAAAGTGCTGCTTGAAACTCTCCACAGCCTTCATTGTGATTTGAACTTGTCTCTCAGCATTGTAAAATGTGACATGAGTCTCTGACGGCATGAAATCCTAGAAATACTCCTTCACCTTCCATGAAAAAACACAACAGACATTTAAAATAGATTAGGTGTGAGTTGAGTGCCCTGCCAAGAGTCGACATCTCTAATTGGCAGCTGCTGCTATAGCAGGGAAGGTTGATTAGAGATGAGAGAGTAGTAAATTCTCCACAGAAAGGAACTGTCTGATATTATTAAAAATTACCTGCTTGTCACAAATGTTCAATCTGCTTATTTTTAGCGTGAATTTGAGTTTGAAAGATTGCAATCCAAATTTATCATTATCCAACACACAAAAAATGTTTCTGGCAGTGATTTGTACACCATCAGCAGAAAATTAACTATAAAGCACAACAAGTTGTAAAACTTCAAAGCAACACGTGAAGGTGTTTGTAAGGGTATTAGAAGAGCAGTCTGTCTCCTGGCATTTTCTGGCAGAGAAGATATTTTATATAGCATGGTATTGAAAGGGAAAGAACAAAACACCCTCCAGGTACAAATGTGGAGCAAACAGGAAGAAGTGGCAGCAGCTGAATGAAAAGTTGTGGCAACACAAAAAGTTAACCCTCTTAGTAACAAACTATTTAGAAGAAATGGACATGAAACTTTAGGGTCCAGTCTTGATCCTTTTACTAATCTAAGTGGCACTTCTTTTCATGGAATTATTTATCAAGTAAGATACTATTTACTAGGAGTAATGGTCATAGAAGTTGGCCTTTAAATAAACTACGCCTTTTCCTTTCTTTTCCACAAATATATCTCTATTCAGCTTTATATAAAACTGCAAAATGGCATCACTCCATCTTGATGACAAAGCCATTTAAAAAACCCAAACAAGTACCTAAACTTTCTAGATTTATGTTTGAAAGATGACTGCCTAACGGTTATATACTAAAAGTCTGAAACCTGAATGCATGTGTGTGTGTGTGTGTGCGCGCGTGCATGCGCGCGTGCACACGCATGCATATAGATCCTCCTGGCAAAGCCATAAAAGGTACAGATGTTTTATTTTGGCAGCAGTAAATGGAAAATGAAACAACAAGTAAGTATTTTAGGAAAGCTGAATTTAAACAAGGCAAGAGTATAGGTTAAGCTGCTAAAGGGTAATATAAAAGCTGCTAAAGGGTAATATAAAAGAAGGCAAAAGATAGGTCTAAGATTAAATCCTCTCCTTACTCACACTAATGTAAGCCAGGTAAACTTAAGTGAAGTCACTGTAGAAACACTGATGTAAAACTATGGTTTAAAAGGAAAGCAGAATCATACCCATGGTATTTTCATGTGAAAATCACCTTGCAGAGGGACATGAAAGGCCTGATCTAAAAGCCATTAAGGTTAATAAAATTCACAGGCCGCAGAATGGGGTGGGCCACCTGGGCCATGCCCCGACCAACTTTTAGCATGTTAATTTACCTAGCGATGCAATTAAAAAAATAGCTAAACAGTTTTAACCGGAATGACAATTGTGCATTTGTGGGTTATATAAATTAATGTGCTAAAAATTGGTTGGGCCGTGGCATGGGTGGCCCACCCCATTCTGTGGCCTATGATAAAATTACATTCACTGACTTCAGTGGGACTGGATTTGACCCTATGATCATCTTTCTAGAAAAGATTTTGACTTTAATGCTTAAAGACTTTTGAAAGAAGGTCCCTCTGAACATTTTATTTTGCTATTGCTAAGAGCTACCAATGCTCCTTTCTCTTGTCAGAGCACTGATTGCACCCCTCCCTTCATCTCTACTCCTCTGAACACTGTGTGATGAGGTGGGCACCATGGCAGCAAGGGAGAGGAATTTTATGAATAGGAGGTTTTTTTCTATTCCCATGAATTAAGCAGGTGCCTTATGGGTTACAAGATTCAAAGGAGTATTCAGATAGTCAGCAAGCAATTATAAAAACAATAGTAATCAGAGGTAGATACTTTGTGTCAGTTTTCTGAAGTACCCCTTCTATGTCATATCTCAAAAGTAGTCTGAGTTTTCAAAGTTATTTTGATGTACTAGGGGAAAAAAGGCATTCAGAATCCCTATAGACCTCAAAATCCAACCCAGCACAGGATCAGAAAGAAGAGACTCAAGCATGAAAGACATTTAAATAGATTGAGACAGGTTGTGATTTCAGTTACACTGATTCTACTTTGAGTTATCCTTCGTTTTATTAATAGATCAAAAAAAACAGGCTACTATATTTATCCCATTAAAATCAATAGCAAAATTCCTATTGATTTCAGAGTAAGCAGAGTTCAGCTTTATTTAAATAGAAACAAGAAAACAAATGTGATAAATATAAAATGTTAATGTAAAGAAAGAACTTACATGGTAGTTTCAATAGAAATATATAATTTGATGTAGTATATGCTTACTCTAAAGGTAAATTTTACTTAATTCAATTCTGCTGCAAAGGGCAGTATAGTAGACTTACATTCCTTCAGATGTATTAATGCAGCAGTTGTAGACTACAATGTTGTATCTGCAATAATAATACATGAGTCTTATAAATCTTTTTCAATCTATATGTCTGACACAGACTATCAATTGTATATAACATAAGAGCAAAGCTCATTCATTTTAAAGGTTTTATACCATTTTCCTTAGTCTTACAATAAACACAAACATTGCTAGAAAAAAAGGGCAACATATGTGGTAAGGTCCTTTCTTTCATCAAACACAGTAATTAAGAGGAAAAAATAATTACAGCCCCAAAGCTTGTGTAACAACATTTAATGGACATTCCTGCATAGATCAGGAAGGATTAAAAAAATGATGAAAATCTTACCCTTGTGTGAGGAAGGACTGAGTAACCATGAGGTGTAAGATTAACATCTTGCTTGCATGCTCAAGTTCTTGACTCTTGTGGGTGCATGAAGACCTCATAAAAGCAGACAAAAATGGCCTGGAAAACTGCTTAGTGGATAGCCTTTGAATGAACATTGTGAGATGGTTACCCAGGGCTCCCATAATTTTATCTCAAGTCTCATGATATTTGACATTTTTCCTTAAACCTTATCTCCAAGAGTCAAGTGATCATTATGATAAATCTCAGCATTCTTTTTTTTTTCT
>NW_017729033.1:81746849-81754311 GCF_001723915.1 Gavialis gangeticus | reverse complement strand
CCAGACATGCAGGGGTGTGCACTTGCAGTGGCACGAATTGTCATAAGTGCACACCCCTGCACATGCACTTCATTGCAGGACAAACTGTTCTGCAGTGAGCAAACTGCCTTTGCCCACCTCCTCTTGACTCTTCAGCTGGTGGGGCTAGAGGTTGGGTTCAGGACTGGCTCTGGCCCCAGCAGTCTTACCTGGTGCCCTGGAGGAGCAGGGGTACAGGTCAGGCAACATGGAAGCCTGGCCAGCAGCCAGAACATGGCATGCTTGTTATGAATACATTGTGCTGATTTTTCTTCCTCTTTTTTTTGCTAGCACGAAATCCTGGGAGCAAATTTTGGCCCCATACTGCAAACTTGCAAGGAGGGCCACATTTTAACATTCCCCACATGAGGTTTGTGGCAGCACAAAGAGGTTTGTGGTGCCACAAACCGCATGCCCTTGCATATCTGGACATGGCCATTGTGCTTATATTTGAAGATATTGGCTGCTGCAGATGTTAAAAAAACAAAACAAAACAAAAAACTTGTGCTTTACCAGAAGAAGCAGTGTGTTACTTCAACTCAGTTCTGCAGTGTCTGTATACATTGGATGCTTTAGCAGGGCTTTTTGGCAGTTTTATCTAAAGCTGAATCAATCAGCTTTACATAAAGCCACCAAGAAAACCCCACTGAAGTGCCCGAACTATGCAGACATTGCAGAACTGGTTCCAACTAATGCACTAAGTCTTCTGGACCTATGCTGGGCTTGGTGCAGGACTGCACTGAGTTCACAATAAAGTGCCATTTTTTGTTTCTTTTTAAAGTCTGCAAGCAGCCATTGTGTCCACTTCTCCAACTTATTTGCATTTAATATTTCTGCGCTTAGATCAAACACACATGCTTGTTGTAGTGCTCATGCAAAAGTTTGCGTATTTTACCTTAACATCAAGTTGGGCTGCAGAATGCAGTCTTTAATTTGAACAATTTGTGCTATTGTTATGAAAGTCTTTTAAAATAACAGGAAAAAACAGTCCCTATATCTTTAAAGCATATTACACATGGCTTCACTGTAGTCAGAACTTCATAAATGTATCATGTAAAACATTGTTAAAGACCAGATTTTGAACTGGACTAAGTTAAACAGTTTTTGTGTCTTTGGGATCCTGGAGGTACCCTGAGGCTAGTACAGGCTTAGGGCAACCTGGGAACTGCTTTATGCTATGCTCCTATCATATCTCCTTTCATTTGTTCCTTTGCTGATGTGCAGAGGACTAGGACAAATTCCATGTTTCCACTTGTATAATCTACATTATACCTGTGTAAAAAAAAAAAAAAGTAGCAGGCAGATGGCACAAACCTCTACACACTGGGTGCATCTACATGTGCATATGGTTTGAATGTACACCTGGGGCCACAGCACATGGAGCTGGGTCAGAGTAGTCCCAGCGGACAGTGGGTCCCAGGGATCAGCATGCCAGCCGGTGCTGCTCCTCCCTTGCTCAACATGCTGTGGACAGGCTGGCTGGGGCATGAGGGTGCCCCAATGCCAATGCATGGCTAGCCAGCAAGCACCCCTGCACTGAAGCACCCTCATGTCCCAGCCGGCTGCATCAGTGTCTACATGTGCACTGCTACAGAGATAGTATGTGTATGCACAAGTACTATCTTGCTTCAGAGTTAATTAGTTTACTCCAGTCTAATTGCCCTGCACTGTAGGTGCTGAGACATTTGCTGCAAAGCTACTTAGTCAACTCCACAGTAAACATCTCAGGTAGATATGCCCTGAGATAATGAAGCCCAATCTAGTGGAAAATTACCCCTGAAATAAACAGGAATAAAAGTCTACACATTTAAATTGTATCAATTCAGGTTTCGTTTTTCCATGTCCAATCCAGATTAGCCATTTGCTAAAGTCAGACAGGGTACTACTTGCCATCCCATGACTTAGTGGTAAGGATCACTGGATAGCTATCTGTTGTATACAGGGGCTCCAGAAGACCTGTCACTCTTGATTCAATTTAGAGATATAAATTACACTAGGATATGTCTTCATGTGTCTGAAGCCAGGGGATGGGAATTATAGTTCACATCACTGGTAAAAGCACCTTCCTAGAGGAAATTAGGGAAATCATCAGATAGACAATAAGGCTGAAGTTCTTTATTGATACAGCCTGCAAAGATGATGAAGATAACACACTGTATTCTAAGGACTGCTGTTGCTCCTGAATTCACTGTACCTGTTAAATTTTATTTTGCCTGACATGAGATTATCTACTATATATACCTAGGTTAGCAGAATATGATAATATGCTGGGGCATTGTTTACAGATTAATTTTGATTGTGCATGTTTATAGGGGCCTCTCTAAATGTGCAGGTAAAGACATACTAGGGTATAATGCGTGATCCACACAATCATACCTCCTGCTATCGCACATGTGTATAGCAAGAGGTGCAAGTGTGGGATCATGCGTTACATATTTTGTGCCTTATTGCTGGTGCAAAGGAAGCCCAATTCTGCACTAGCAAAAAGCAAACTTCTGCTGTTGGAAGTCCCATCATCCCGCTGAGGGTCTTCCAGCCATGGAGGTGCCCAATGCACTCCCAGAGTTTGGAGGCAGTTGCCATGATCTCCCAGCCTCGGGTGTTCACGAAACCCCCATGACTGGGAGATCACAGCACCTGTATCTCCCTGGCCCAGGGGCTTCACATATCTCCAGGGCTGGAGATCACAGCCATGCCCCATGGAGATCACAGCCATTTACCCAGCCAGTAAAGCGTGCCTAGGTATTGTACCCACATCAGTTCTTGCCTCATCTCTGTGAAGATCTATGCATAGCTATATCAATATTTAGAACACAAATTAATGTTCTATATATCATAAATACTTGTGAGTAACTCTCATATTCATTTTAAAGGATTGAATATTCAGGGAATGCAACATTTTAAATAGCTCAGGATAAATTCTTTTTTTCACTTTACATGCCTACATAGCACACACATAGCTATGTAACAGCAATTTATGGCACTTACACACAGCTTGCAGTTCAACTCTGCATATATTAGCCTGTTGAGCATGCTAAATTGTAAGTTAAATATTCAAGGGCCCTTTTCTACACAAAACAGTGACACACTTACAGTACTGTACATCTGATCTACAGGTAATTCCATTTAGCTTAGTTCAAGCTATTTACAGTGAATTGTGAACAATATTGTTGAAAGCAGAAAAAAGCTTTCTGGTTGGTGTAAGAGGTATGTTCTGCATAGTGCAGCAGGATGAAATTCAAAGAGATCTTGCAAACATGGCATATAGTGAAAAACTGAGGTGAAAAGAAAACAGTCAGCACAGAGAGAATTTTTATGTACAAAATCACAGCAAGCAACAGCTGCAGTGGGGAAATAACTGAATTTTTATCTTTTCAGAACAGAAATTTCACACTCAGGGTTAAAAAAAATCATTCTCTGCTACTCCTTTACACCAGATTTATGTCACTGGAACCACTGACTTCAGTGGAGGTAGTCATATTTAACTGATTTAATGGAGATACAGATTGGGTCTTCTGGTTTTCAGTTCACTTAAAAAAATTAAAAACCATTTACACAGTGAAACACAGGTGTTTGGCTCAGCTCTGTTAGTATTGTTTTTTCTATTGTATCAAGAGTCCACTTCTTGATAACAGTGTAGCTCAATGCTACTAGATAAAGGACACGTTGAACACCTTTTCAAAGTATAAACAATAATTTTACATATTTACAATGCATCTAATGCACCTTGTTTATTATCAGGCTGAAATTTAGGACTTAAATTCTGATTTCAGGATGTAATTTTGTATTATGAAGATTTGGCATAAATTGTCAAGATTTTTAAATGATCAGATTTAAAAAAATACTAAAAAATATGTCTGATTCTTGCCTCCCTTACTGGCAGTGTTCTACAGAGGACTTACTCTGAACCCCCTGAGTAACTTCAGTTTATCATTCCTAGTGAGTCAGCTCAAAAGTTGCTGGACCATCATAGGTGGTTTGTTTTTGGTAAGCTTTTGTAAGTCTTACAATTGACTAATTACCTCCCTTCCTTGACAAAGAAAACCAAAACACCAGAATTACTTCCATTAAAAGATAGTCACTATACATTCACACTATCAGCTCTTAGAAAAACATTCTATTGATGCATATACATAAATAACTCCCATTAGCCTTATTAGGATTCACTTATGCACATTGAGAGAAAAATGTACTACAACATACTGGTTAATTTTATACAAAATATATTAGCCTACAGTATGTAATGTAGGACTAGAATAGGAACTTTCATTGCTTTAAATATGACATTTTGAAGCAAAAATATATAAGAATGAAATTCTAAATATGCTTGAGAAGAAATCATGGAGAAGCCTACATGCACAATGTATCACTATGCAGTCAGAAAAGTTTACAAAGATATATGCAAAGCTGTTATCACTCAGATACAAGAAGAGAAAAATCTTTAGATTAGTCCCTAAGGACTTAGATTCATAGTTTTTTAGGCCAAAAAACCATCACTGTTGTATCCAATCAACTATAAACCTACTACATATAAGTTCACCCAAGTGCCTCTATGCAAGATCTTGTGGTTGAAGACTCAGATTATCAACACCTGATTTTTTCTTCTCAAGAGTACAACACTGGAGTGATTCCTTTGTGGCATCAGTGCAAGACCAGTATAAGTAAAAGCAGATTCTGGCTTCTCCTATTAAGTACTGTGATAAAGCATGAAGGCTGTTTGAAGACATTAAAAAAAACTTTTACCGGAAGAACAAGTGTGTTACTATACAGCTTCTCAGCATCTGTATAGATTGGGCATTTCAGTGGGGCTTTGGCACTTTTATCTAATAGCTGATTTAATCTGGTGCGTGGAATTGTGAGATAAACTCTAGGGCCATGTCCACAGGAGCAAGCACGTATATGTTGCAGTGTGTCAAAACAGTTTGATGCCACAGGAGGCACACTATGAACTAAGAAATGTTCCCTGTGTTCCATATTTGCAATGTAGACTCTAATTTTAATTTCAGAAAGCACTCTGGAAAAAAGCAGTGCAGGGCACACTCCAAGAGCTTGTTCTGAAGCAACTGGAGGCTGGGTCCTCCAAGAAGCTGCTCTAGCACCTGGCCAGAGTATGCCACTGCTGCTGCAGCACACTGCTTCAGCATACTGTAGGAAATGGAAGTAGGGCCTAGCTGGCAGCAGTGGCTCAGAGCTGGCTGGGAACCAGGCTCTGTCACTAGTAAGCCAGGACTGTATTGGAGTGGGGAGACTGTGGGTGTGGAGGGACTATGTGGGATGGTTAGGTTCCCCACCCACCCCTCTCACAATGCCCAGACCCCACCATCATCAGCAGCAGCCAGCAGCAGGCCCTCACGGCGCTCATGACCCACTGCAGGAGAGTGCCGCCTAAGACCCGGGGGCTACATGTGACACACAGCCAGCTTGGCCCTCTGGTGTTCACCTTCAGGCAGGACTGAGACAGCTCCTGCTGCCACCCAGGGCTCCTAGCACTGTACTCAGAAGCCGTGTGCTATTGGGTCAAGCCAGCTCCTGCATCCATATGGCAGACTTGTAGAGGCAGAAGCTGCTCGGCCTGATGGTGCATTGTTCCTGCATGCAGTGCTGGGAGCCTCAGGTGGTGGCAAGAGCCGGCCGTATCCTGTGGAAAGGTATACACAAGTGGTCTGGGCCGACTTCATGCACCACATGTAGCTCCTGGGTCTCAGGCAGTGCCATGTGCTGCTGTGGGGCTCTGTCTGCAGTGGGCCATGAGCACCCCAAAGGCCTGCTTCTGATTGCCCACTCCACAAACCCCACAACCCCCAATCAGTCCCCCACAATCCACCCATAACCTACCCCCACAACCCCCCACCCCACCCACATACCCACCTACAAAACCCACACCCACAGCCCCCAATAATACATCCAAAAACTCCACACCCCCCACAGATCCCAAACCCACAAACCATCTCCACAAACCCCCACCCCATCTACCTATGCACCCACAAACCTGACACCCACAACCCTCACACAAACTACCCACAAACCCCACCCCCACACTCACACCTACCTACAAACTCACACCCACTTACTAACCCAAAGCCCCCCCAACAAACACTAAGCCCACCCCTTCCATATGCCCCCTCTCCCTGCAAACCCCAGTTCCCATCCCACAAATATCATACCCTGCATGCCCAGTGGCCAGATGGGATAGGACCTAATAACAGGAGCTGCAGCTGCTGGGGAAACTGCTGTACTGCAACCCTGTCCCTTGCCTATACCAGTGCTGGAACATGCAGCCCTGACTTGGGGGATGGGGGGCTTCTGTCCCCAGGAACCACTTGGGGTATGTGATGGACTGGGAGGAGGTATGGAGGTGGCAGCAGGGGTGGGTGATGGGCAGGGGGGCCTTGAGGTGGCAGCAGGGGTCTATGGGTGTATATGATGGACCAGGAGGTGGCAGCAGGTGTGTGTGTGTATGAGAGAGAGAGAGAGGGAGATAGGGGTGTGGGCTGGGGGAGCACTCCAGGTAGGTGCAGCCACCAGAGCCAGACTTGGAGTCCCTGCCCCCCTAGAGCAGCCTGTGCAGAAGGAGGTCAACCTAGAAGGGAAGGGGCTTGCCCAGTCCAGTCCCTGCGCTCCAACGAAGGGCTTCCCAGGAAGGGCATAGAGATTGTTGGGGCCTGGACACAGGTGCAGGGAGCAGAACAGCAAGGGCTGGCACTGCTCAGATCCAGACAGCTGTGAGTGGGACAGCTATAGCTGGATCCATGTCCTGGTTCAGGGAGGGAGCCAAGAGGGAGCAAAGAGGAGGCAGCCAGGGGTTGCAGGTCAGGAGTGAGGGGCAGGCTGTGGGATGGTAGTGAGGGGAAGGGACATGGGCAGTGCAGGGCACTGGCATATCAGTGCTGCTTAGTACCACAAAGCAACAATGATAGGCCAGTCCCCACGTCCTGGTGAATGAAGGGGACAGAGACAGCTCTAATTTTTCTATGACAAATAAAACAAATGCAAACACCAACATTCTAATATAATAAAGAGCTTAGTCTGTCTGCCTGTGTGTCTGTCTGTCCATCTGTAATGCTTTTGGGCAACTGTGCATGAGCTGCTGAGAGCTGCCACCTCTGCCTCAGGCTGAGGGAAGCCCAACTGCTCAACAGGAGGAGGGAGAGGTGGAGGTGGGTGGGTTGGAAGTTTGTGGTGGCAGTGAACATGCCCTGGCCACTGAGTAGTGTGGTTTCCTCATTCCTCCCTGCCTGAAGGCAAAGGTAGGAGGTCATGGTGGTGGTGCCCCCCCACTGCCTGTCCCGAATGCCCCCCGAAACGGCTGGCAAGGTGGCGTTTCATTTTAATCATGGAAGAATGCAGATTTTGGGTATTTTAATAAGAGAATTAGGTTTTTATCAGAGAATTTGTCATTTTTAAACTTGGAACACCAGAATCTCTGTTGCTGAGGCAAGTGGCA
>NW_017729033.1:81716601-81741849 GCF_001723915.1 Gavialis gangeticus | reverse complement strand
CAAGCCAGCTCCTGCATCCATATGGCAGACTTGTAGAGGCAGAAGCTGCTCGGCCTGATGGTGCATTGTTCCTGCATGCAGTGCTGGGAGCCTCAGGTGGTGGCAAGAGCCGGCCGTATCCTGTGGAAAGGTATACACAAGTGGTCTGGGCCGACTTCATGCACCACATGTAGCTCCTGGGTCTCAGGCAGTGCCATGTGCTGCTGTGGGGCTCTGTCTGCAGTGGGCCATGAGCACCCCAAAGGCCTGCTTCTGATTGCCCACTCCACAAACCCCACAACCCCCAATCAGTCCCCCACAATCCACCCATAACCTACCCCCACAACCCCCCACCCCACCCACATACCCACCTACAAAACCCACACCCACAGCCCCCAATAATACATCCAAAAACTCCACACCCCCCACAGATCCCAAACCCACAAACCATCTCCACAAACCCCCACCCCATCTACCTATGCACCCACAAACCTGACACCCACAACCCTCACACAAACTACCCACAAACCCCACCCCCACACTCACACCTACCTACAAACTCACACCCACTTACTAACCCAAAGCCCCCCCAACAAACACTAAGCCCACCCCTTCCATATGCCCCCTCTCCCTGCAAACCCCAGTTCCCATCCCACAAATATCATACCCTGCATGCCCAGTGGCCAGATGGGATAGGACCTAATAACAGGAGCTGCAGCTGCTGGGGAAACTGCTGTACTGCAACCCTGTCCCTTGCCTATACCAGTGCTGGAACATGCAGCCCTGACTTGGGGGATGGGGGGCTTCTGTCCCCAGGAACCACTTGGGGTATGTGATGGACTGGGAGGAGGTATGGAGGTGGCAGCAGGGGTGGGTGATGGGCAGGGGGGCCTTGAGGTGGCAGCAGGGGTCTATGGGTGTATATGATGGACCAGGAGGTGGCAGCAGGTGTGTGTGTGTATGAGAGAGAGAGAGAGGGAGATAGGGGTGTGGGCTGGGGGAGCACTCCAGGTAGGTGCAGCCACCAGAGCCAGACTTGGAGTCCCTGCCCCCCTAGAGCAGCCTGTGCAGAAGGAGGTCAACCTAGAAGGGAAGGGGCTTGCCCAGTCCAGTCCCTGCGCTCCAACGAAGGGCTTCCCAGGAAGGGCATAGAGATTGTTGGGGCCTGGACACAGGTGCAGGGAGCAGAACAGCAAGGGCTGGCACTGCTCAGATCCAGACAGCTGTGAGTGGGACAGCTATAGCTGGATCCATGTCCTGGTTCAGGGAGGGAGCCAAGAGGGAGCAAAGAGGAGGCAGCCAGGGGTTGCAGGTCAGGAGTGAGGGGCAGGCTGTGGGATGGTAGTGAGGGGAAGGGACATGGGCAGTGCAGGGCACTGGCATATCAGTGCTGCTTAGTACCACAAAGCAACAATGATAGGCCAGTCCCCACGTCCTGGTGAATGAAGGGGACAGAGACAGCTCTAATTTTTCTATGACAAATAAAACAAATGCAAACACCAACATTCTAATATAATAAAGAGCTTAGTCTGTCTGCCTGTGTGTCTGTCTGTCCATCTGTAATGCTTTTGGGCAACTGTGCATGAGCTGCTGAGAGCTGCCACCTCTGCCTCAGGCTGAGGGAAGCCCAACTGCTCAACAGGAGGAGGGAGAGGTGGAGGTGGGTGGGTTGGAAGTTTGTGGTGGCAGTGAACATGCCCTGGCCACTGAGTAGTGTGGTTTCCTCATTCCTCCCTGCCTGAAGGCAAAGGTAGGAGGTCATGGTGGTGGTGCCCCCCCACTGCCTGTCCCGAATGCCCCCCGAAACGGCTGGCAAGGTGGCGTTTCATTTTAATCATGGAAGAATGCAGATTTTGGGTATTTTAATAAGAGAATTAGGTTTTTATCAGAGAATTTGTCATTTTTAAACTTGGAACACCAGAATCTCTGTTGCTGAGGCAAGTGGCAGGACCCAGGCAGAGGAGCCTGACCAAGGCCACCACCAGGGACCCAGCTGGAAGGCAGAGGAGGTGGCTGACTGAAGGACATGCTTTAACAGTTCGAAGCAGGCTACTGCAACGAGCAAATCTGGGCAATATCTGCCCAGATGGCAGGGTGGGGGCACTAGAAGACATGACAGCAGTTCCGCGGAAAGGCCAAATGTGAAGCCACAGCTCACTGACAACTGGCCTAGAGGTTCAGGCAGTTCTGCTACAGTGTCCATGGCACATCCCAGTCTGCTGACAGACTCAGACTCCATCTGGGTCTGGCAGGTGCATAGCCATGAGGCCACAGGTCCAAGGGAGCTGATGCTGTCGCAGGTGACAGCAGGTCACAGCCAGGCAGCAGCCCCCACTGCTAGGCTGCTGCAGTGCGTAGAGGGTGCTGGGGCCACTCTAGGTTATGGCTGTTTCAGCAGTCCAGTTGTCACAAGGGGCTAGTGTCCCCAGATACCAACTGGCCAGGCCTGAGAAGCTCCTGAGGGCAAGTACCCCTGAGCTGCTTGCCAGGGCAGCTTTTTATATTTCTGGGGCCAGCACAGGTGCTGGCCCCAGCCTCTAGTTCCCACTGGCTGAAGATCAAAAAGAAGCTGGGCAGGGTCAGTTTGCCATAAGTGGTACAATTTGCCCCTTGCCAAAGTATATGTTCAGACGTGTGCCAAGCCACAAATCTTTGGTACAAATTTGTGCCACTACTACTTGAGCTGCTGCAATCGCGTGTGTCTGCATCCTAGGATGCTGAATTCTGACCAATTTGATTTCCTTCTCTGACAAGGTGACAGGCTCTGTCTATAGAGAGAGAGCAATGGATGTGATATACCATGCAAAGCTGTTGAAACTATCTCCCATGACATTTTCATTAACAGAATAAGGACATACAGAGTAGATGAAAGTACTGTAAGATTGATACATAACTGGTGGGATCATCATGGCCAATGAGCACTCATCAATGGCTCAGTATCTAGTTGGGAGAAGGTATCAGTTGGGGTCAAGCTTGGGTTTGGTATTGTTGAACATCTTTATTAATGATTTCAATGAGGGGATTCAGTGTATGCTTACTAAATTTTTAAATGACACCAAGTTGGGTGGAATTGTAGACACTCTGGATGGCCTAGGTTCCAGAATGACCTATGGTTCACAATCAGCCAGATGAAATTCAGTTTAGAACAGAATAACTGCATGCACAAATACAGACTGGCTGGGCTGCAGTACAGCAGAGAAGGACCTGGGGATTACAGTAAATCATAAACCAAATATTATCTAACAGTTTTCTCTTCTTGGGTGGGGGGTGGAATAGGCCTAGAAGGGTATTTGAAGGATGGAGTAGTTGCCTGCTGAGATGTTACTACATTTCAGGGTGAAGTGTGGTGAGGCAGGAACACAGCCTCTTGCTTTTGTTATTGCAGTGCAACCCTTTGTGTTAAAGTGTTTTGATGCACCAAATCTTTTTTATTTTTTGTTATATATAATCTGATTTTACATTGTAAAATTACAAGCTTACAGTTTTTTGCAATTGTGGGGGGGAGGAATGCCCCTTAAAACCATGGACTTTTATCAATTTGAAAGCAGAAGTACATTCACATGTTAAAAATCATGAAGGTTCTGACAGGCATCTAAGCATGCTTTTTGCAGGAGAAATATAATAAAGGCTAAAGTGATACTGTTGCTTTGCACAGTTAAAGAAAAACAAACAGCCAAGAGGAGGGGTTTTTATGTGTTTTAGTGGGGGTTGTCTTTTTTGAGGGTGAAACAAATGCAAATATTGCTCACATGCACAATTTCACTTCATTCTATCATACAGTCTGTAGAATATAAAATGGCAATTGTGCACAAAAATGCCTCATTCAAAGCCAGATGGATTACAATATGCTTGTTTTTAAAGGAATAAAGGCTTCATTCATTAGAGTTTTTTGCAGTGGCTTAAGTTGATCAATTAAGTCACTCAGGTCTTTCCTACTTTTTATTTTTACCTTAAGTAATCAATTTTCTAACATTTATTGCAGAAAAAAAAATTTCTTGCCTGCAACTACATGTAGTTCTGCAACTTATTCAAATTATGCAATGGTGGAATTAAATAAAAACCTCTTCTCGACTAATGAAATAGGCTTAGGAATCCATACACGTGCCTACTTTAAGGAGAAAATACTCCAAATTGTACTTGTTTTCTTTACTTACTTGCGTACCTAGTAACTGAGGATGAAATGCACCTGTGGAGAATGCCAAAACAAGTCCTGGGCACCAGTTCATTCTTGCTTAGACTTCACTATATGGTTCAAATGAGAGTTACATTGAGCATTAGCATTCTGTGCAGGACTGACTGTCTTGCTTTGTGAACACAGTGGACCTAGCTCTTTTCTCAGTTATATCTTATTCCTACTAATTTTATTGAAAGCTTCATGCCTGTAACTGTGCAGGAAAATTGACCTGTTATCCCTAAGTGAGAGTAACTCAGCATGATCTCCTTACCCTTCTGGCTACAACTCGGATGTACCTCCCCTTGACCAACTGGAAAACCTCCCTCTGTAGCATACCTTTTCCCACTTGCCTACTCTCAGGGCTGTGAATTTCCCCTATTTTTTCTACTCAATGAAATCTTTTATTTCTTTCAATTATCTGTAAACCACAACTTCAGATTCCCTACACACTGGCTTCACAGCACTCTAAGGTTTAGTATTGGAAGGTTACTGTGTATCTTTTCCCTCCAGCAAGCCTTAGGGTTTGGTGAGGATGGGAATAAAAGTGCCGGCATTGACCTCTTAGCATCTATAATATTGTCATCACGGAGACTGTCTTAACAGGAGCATGGGTGGTCATTATAGTAGTGTTTAACTGCCATGTATAGATTTAATTAATTAGTTAATGGTGTTTACAACACAAGTGTAAACATTGCTAAAAAATGTTCATTATTATTTTTTACTACTTTTGAAAGCTAGTAGGTTAAATCAGTGCTAGTCAAAGAGATCTCATTTCCTTTGGCGTCCTCCTGCCACAAAAGCACTTAATTCAGGGCCTTGTTACACCTTACGCTGTGAGCCACACAAATGCTGATGGATGTTGTTGCTAGCTTGGAGTTTGGAGCAGTTGCACCCTTAGTCCAGAAACCTTCTCTAACTGCCTCCATCTGCAGAACTGTGACTTGCCCCTAGAGACCTGGTGAGCAGGAGAAAGACTAGGAGCTGTGGCTGTGAGTTGCCACTAGAGGGCTGGTAAGCCAGGACAAGCTTCTAGCCCTGCTCCGTGGGATAGATCGTGGGATAGTGGAGGACTTCAACTTGGGCAGCACATCTGTAGGGAGTGGCCACAATGGAACAGGGGCTGGGTAGTGCGGATCAGAGATAATCCTGCCCTGGAGTGGCATAACTTTGAGCTTTATAAGGAGTGTTTAAAACAACTTTAAGGTGTTAATGTGTGGGTAATCAAGGGATTAAGAGCTCCAGGAGCCAGTCAAAGTTACCGTCTAACAAGGCTCTCATGCACTGTTTGGGCTTGAAGCTGTTGCTGTGAGAAGTTTCTTACAACAATTGTTACGTAACTGTATAAAGAAAAATCTTCATTTTGTTTTTCAGTTATTCTTTCAGCGGCATATTGGATTAAGAAAAAGTTCGCTTTCTCCTTCTCTCCCCATAGATTCCTTACAGGATATTTGCATACCCATCTGTTAGCTTTTTTTCAGGATTTAAGTTTAGTCCATGTCAGCAAAAGATTTAGTCAAAATGTTGTATGCTGTAATCAGCGTAAAGAACATTTAGTCTTCAGTTCCATAACAATGCAATATTGAGGAGATGGATATGGAAAAAGTAGATTTACAAAACTGATTTTATAGCATGACAAAAGTCTGTAAGACAAATGTGAGACTGGAATAAGTAGGGCTCTTTTGCTCATTTGATGGACTCTTATATAGTGAGATTTCCCTCGTCTGCTTAAGGATATGACCCACAGAAAAAACTTGAACTTACAATTTTACACACATACTGAAAAACAAACATTGTTTCTGAATACTAAGTAGGTGTCTGAAAATTTTCAGATTTAAAAAAACCCAACACTTTTGTTAGGAAAGCAGAGCAATGAAGTACCAAAAATTCAATAAACCTTAGCTAAATCATATTAATTTTTCTTTTAGATGTATTTATAATGGCAAAAATATCACTTCAATAAAACATGAAACAGACCATGGAAAGTATTTTGTGTAAAGTAGAAATAATTTTGGACTAGGAAAAACTCAAGGAAATACTGTTCACCTTGTTAATAAATGATTGCGTATATAAATATTTTTGAGATTGTATTTAAAACTTCTCATTCACACAAAGACTGGATAAGAACATATTGTTCTATATATTCTCAACTTTCCTGAGCCCTTTCAAAGCTAGGAAGAAAGATCAAAGAACCCCCAAAATTTCCATAGTCTAATTTTTTAGACTGCTTTCTTAGTATTGCATCTCAGGTTAACTAAACCAGTTATATCAATTTACTGAGAAAATCTACCCCCTGCTGCAAACATAAAACATTAGTACAAGCACAGCTGTGTGGGGTACTTAGCTTCATAATATAAATATTTAAAGTGCAAATCAAAAATACCTTTTTAACTGGCAGATCCTCATTTTCGGGATGTTTAAATTGCTGTATTTGTAGCCATGTTTTCAGTAAAGGGGAGTACTCACAATTTCTACTGTGCTCAAGAAAATCTATGGCTTTTCAGTCTTTAGGTCCTATTGTATCTCAAAGTGGGTAGCCAAGTATGGAGACACCCCCAAATTAACTGACACTTTTTTGATTTGCCGTAGTCCAAAGAGGCCAGTTAGTTACAGAGTTTGGAACAGGACATAGGAATTGCCTTCTTTCTTGCATACCTGGCAGAGAGTGCTACATGGGCAGAGTTGTGGATCTATTTGCAATACTGTCAACTCTCAAAACAAAAACAGAAAAGAGGGGACTTTCTTTTTAGTTAGTTTTAGGATTGGAAATTGACAAATGCTTTTGGACAAAATAAGATCTGCCCCAAAATTTCAAGTGAAATCAAGGCAAAGGGACTTTTGGTTTTGTTTTATAAAGCTTGATTACTTTTTTTCTCTTGTATTCATTTATTTCTGCAGTTCCTGGTGGCAGCAGGTATCCAATCCAACATAATGCAGTTGCCATCTCTCTACTATATTATGAGCTGGGTGTAATCCAGGCATAGTGGAAATCTCAGGAGATCCTGTTCTCATCATATTCTCATCTATATTTATTGATACAAGGCTTATGACCTGTGAGAAAAACCCATTAATGCTTAGGATATCAGAGATTCTTATACAGAACCTCATGCAAGGGACTTCAACTGTATTCAGTGGGTTGAGAACAGGGACGTCATCTCTGGACAGTGTTTAGACATACAGTTACTCTTATGCATTGAAGCCAACAGGACTAAAATACAGTCGTATCAATGTGCAAGAGCTGTTCTGTGCATGGTCTTAGTTAAGCAGCTGTTAAACACTTCCCTGAATTGAAGCCAAAGTGTTAAAAGCTCCCTCCCACTGAAGTCACTAAGAAAGCTCCTACTGACTGATCGAGTAGAATCGTGCTGATAAACCAAGAACAGTCGTGATTAAATAGCAAAATAAGATTAGTCAAAGCCCATCATTTTGGGCTGTTATTTTACATATTAATATACAGGTGTACAGCCTACACTAAGAGGACCTTTTTTCCATATTTTTGAAATCTGAGTCATTTTCATTATATCAACTAGTGTTGCATTACCAAAGGCAATCCCCAAAACAGTACTGTAATCTTGCTTTGCATGTAAATGATGAATCATCAGTGGATTTAAAATGAATAAATAAAAGTTGATGTTTTCTGGTTCAGTAAATGAACAATTAGTGTGAATTGTAGGGACTGGGAGAAAAGTAGTAGAGAAACACCTGTAAAGTATAGTTGTGATTGATTTACAGGAGGCTACAACATATAAACTGCTTCAATTTGAACAGAACTTTACATTGTCAGAACTCATAAGGCAAAGATTTTTTGAGATCAGAATTAAATTACAATAGCAGCAAGTGGTTTGGAGGGCAGTTAAAGTTACTCAGTTGCAAAACCAGGGGATTTGATGAGGTATACAGTTTTTTCCCTCAAAGCCAAAAATGTAATTATGAAAAAGTTCTGAACTGCAAAATAGTGTTGTCAGCTGTTTTCATGAAAGATAAAAGATCACTTTAAGGTAAAGAGGTTACAGATAAGAGAAAGATAAAATTAAATTTAAAAAGCCCACCACCAATCTATAACACAGTAACTGAAGAATAAGTCAGAACAAAATTAAATATTATAATTAGAAGGAAAAAATCGTTCTACCTGAACCAGACATATGCCATTAAATTATTTAATCCATCTCCCTGATTAAATCTCTGTGTAATGTGTGAATATTAGGACAAAGGTCATAAATCAGTAGAATAATAAGTATTCAGTGGGGATACATGAAGTAAGACTGAATGAAAGCTTTCTTGTTCAGTTTGAGACCCAGTTAGCCATTATGTGTTCTATTGGCTCTAGACATAAGAGATATCTTTTTAATTTGGCACATACCATGTGGTACTAACTTATTACAAGGTGGGCACATCTACACGAGATGCTATGTTGCCATAGCGATGAGCATTGGTGGGTACTAACCATGATGCTGCCACTACTATACAGTAGCAACAAGCTACTGTGCAGTAGCTCATTGCTACTGCGCGGTAAGGTTGAAAATGACCCACGCATGCTGCTGGGACTGCACAGTCCCAGCAGGTACCAACTGCTCAGTTAGGGACATGTGTAAACGCACCCAGTGGGTGCATCTTTATGTGAATATCAATGTGATACAATAGACTCCAGTGCCTTCAGCTCAAAAGGCATAGCGGGTGGGAGGTCAGCCTGCCAGCCTCGGGTTGCTCCTGCCCAGTTCAATGTGCTGCCTGCTGGCTAGTCCCACACCGTAGCACCCTTGTGCCCCTGCCAGCCTCAGTCACCATCTACACATGCATTGTGGCAGAGTAAACAACTCTGTCTTAGAATAGTACTTGTGTTGGGCTGTACTGTACTATGGCAGAGGTAGTTTACTCCAACCTAATAGCACCACCTGTGTAGACAGTAACACTTTGCTGCAGAGCTACTTAGGAAACTCCACAGTAAGCAATTCATATAGATGCACTCAGTGTTACTTGACATGAGATGAGATCCTGCTTGTTGAATTCAATACCTACAAAAGGTCTTGCACATCCTGTTTTTCATTATAATGTCAACACGCACTTTTTGACTTGACATAAACTTCATGACATATTCATTGCTCTACTATTCAAAGATATTTTTACTTAGGCAGATTAGAAGTATAATATGTGCAAGAACTGTAATACTTTCCAATTAATAACTCCAGTTAATTTTGCCCCTTTTTAACTCAAGAATTGTCTTAAAACAATATTCTGCAACTTATTCATTTTTCTGTTTTATCTACTAAAATTTGTTTTCAGATACTCCTGAGATCATTGTCAGTTCATAATTAAAATTCTACTTTCAATTCTGAGTGAACACATCAATTATTCCCTCACTGGAGATATGTAACATTTAGAATTAGTTTTCTGGTACAAATAGTTGTAATTACCATCCAAATCCAAAAATTACTTTCCTGAATACCCTATGGATATTTAAAGTTATATTGTTTTAGTGATTATTGCTACTAGTAAACTGACTTACTAAAATTCTTTCAGGAAGCAAATGTGAAACACTGAGCTACATGGATGAGTGATCTGACCCAGTTAACTTACTGGAGTAACACAATCTCCCTTTACAGAATATGTGTCTCAGACAACTAATCTGTAGGATCTGGCACAAATTTAGTTATTACAGTCTTGGTTGCAGACGTTAAAAAAAAGTGCTTTACTGGAAGCAACAGTGTGTTACTTCTACCCAGTTCTTCAGGAGGGCTTTTTGTTGCTTTTAGCTAAAACTGATTCAATCAGCTATTAGATAAAAGCACCAAAAAAAAAAGCCCCACTGAAGAGCCCAACCTTTACAAATGTCAGGCAAACCAGGTCCAACTAATGCACTGCCTCTTCTGGGCATGTTCTCTGTTCAGTATGGGAATGCAGCAATCTTAAAGTAAAGCACCATTTTTTTGCAGGTGGCGTGTTAACATCTGCAAGCAGCCACAGTGCTCATCTGTTAGCACCAAGTCTAAGAAGAATAGTCATATTGCTAATGGAAAATTAAAAAATCATCTCCACACTTGCTCAGAAACATTGAATTCTGGTATTCAGTTCATCTACATAACTCATTAGATATAAAGGACTGGTCTTAATAGCTTTCTGACTTGCAATCAATATTTCTTTAATTTTAATACAACTAGCATGGTAGTGCTCGGAAAAAATAGCATAAGGCTAGGTTTGTAAAGGGAACACAACTAATCATTGTCCCGTAAGCATCTTTTCCCACCCCTTCCTAATACACACACACATGCATGCAGGAACAAGCTAGTCCACCATATTATGACTTTCAAAAAAATCAAAGTATCTCAATCTAAAATTTGTCATATTTAAAAAAAATAGGTGTTTAAAATATAGCATACAGACACCACATAAAATATATTAATGCCAGATCCTTCCTGCTTGTTAAGTGTCTAACAAAACAATGTCAGCTGGTCATTGAGATTATTAAGTCTCATCATAATAACCACAGAATCAGAAACTTTGTGGTGCTGCTTCTATATTTCATTTTTTAAAATACAAAATCACCAAAAAATACTTCAGTTCTTCAGTAAATCAAGTGAGAATCAAGACTTTTGTTGCTATTAGTAGAACACAAACCATCAAAGCATTGTGTCAGGCAGTATGGTAGATAAATGTGAATGCCAAAATTGGAAGGCCCCCCTGAGATGTTGATCTACCTGATGTTTGTCTAACAACAAATATTTACTGTAATTGATAGCTTGACCTTGTTGATTTCTTCAAAAAAAATATGGTTTCTGAGGTGACTACATTTCACAGTGAAAATAATAGGACCATTATTTCAAAGGAAAGGTGGTTTGTAAGACTTAGTGAAGGTAAAAGTTGTGTCCAGAGTGAGTTTGGCAGCTGAATACAGAGAAATATTAGGGACAGGAAATAAACTACGTGCATGTTCTTCCTTCCTATGCGTTTTTTCCCCTTTACCTCATTTTCTTCTCTGTGGGTACATCTACACATGAATTAACATGCTTCAGTTAATGTGCATTAAATCTAGCACCTCCAGGCACTTTTACATGAGCTCCAGGGGTGGGTGTAGGCTGTGTTTTAATTAGAGTGACTCCGAGAGCTGCTCTAATTAAAGCAGCACGGTGTCTCATGTATCGGTATCCCCACAGTTCAAAATGGCAGTGGGGCATTTGAACTAAAGCTCTTTCAATGAGCTTTAGTTCAAGTGTCATTGCCATATTTCTGAAGTGTGGGGGTACTGATATGCGGGAGGCTACTGGAGTGCGGTAATTGCCACAGTCCAGCAGACTCAATTAATTGCTGCAAGCACAGCTCATTTGAGCAGCCTCCATGCTCATGTACAGGTACCCTCTATTGTGAGGTACTAGGAAAGTGCACATTAGCCTGTCTTAATGCACATTAACTAAAGAGCATGCTTTTTAAGTGGTGCTTAGTGTACATTAAGTAAACGTGCATTAAGTAAATAGCATGGGGAACCTATACAAGAGTTTGGAGCAGACTCGATTAATTGAGTCTGCTGGAGTATGGCAATTACCATGCTCCAGCAGTCTCCCTCATCTTATGTATCAGCATCCCCATGCTTCAAAGTGGTGGAAAGGGTGCTTGAACTAAAGCTTATTAAATGAGCTTTAGTTCAAGCATCCTTGCTGCAACATTGAAACACATGGGTGCTGATACGTGAGATGCTGTGGCACTTTAATTAGAATGGCTCTCAGAGTTGCTCTAATTAATGTTGCCTCCCCCACCTCCAGAGCACGTGTAAAATTACTAATGGTTTTTATGTGATGCTTTAGTGCACATTAAAACAGGATAATGTGCATTAAAGTTCATGTGTAAATGCACACTGTTTTTATTCATTTTCCTTCATTCCTCCTCACAATTATAATTTTCTTCCTTAGCTTTCAGTCTATTTCTCTACTATATTTATACATTCTGGGTCACATCCACTATCAGTCATTTGTTCTTCCTCTTCAACTTATTTGGTTCTTGTCTATGTGCAGGAGAATTTACTAGAAGCATGGAGACAATTTTTAATCTAGGTCAGTAACTGTTTCCATGTGAAAGAGGTACAGTTAAGCAGAATTAATGGCAAATTATTTCATAGGCCTGGGAAGCAATGCTAAGAATACCCCAGAAAAAATGAGGATGCCTTTATTGCAATTTGATCCTTTCTTTGTCAAAAGAGAATACATAATAATTCCATTCCTAGACTTTTGATTGACAAGAATAGAATCTGAATTTAAGTATGTCTTGTAGCTGATGGCATATTTATCCAGCTGGTGATGTTATGAATTATTTACTGTTTATTTGTGTATTTTGCTAAGCATGAACACAGGCAGACAGTGTTTACCGTTCAGATCTTCGAGTCTAAAAACACAGGACAAGGAAAACAAAGTGAACTTGAAAATCAGGCAGGCTATGATAATCTCTCTTTCTTTTTCCTTCATGGTTTCTCCTTTCCTTTTATTAGGTTTTGTAGGACCTGTAGGCAGTGGCATCTATGGTCAGATAAAAGATGTATATAAAAAACATATTTCCAAGTGTTTGAGCTACAGTTTTAATTTTACCTCATTAACACTAAAAAAGAAAAGGACAAGAACTTTTCCTAAATATGAGGAGCGGGCATGAGCCAATGCACGTGGAGGTTCAGATACATTATTTTTGTCCTTTTTGTTGTTTTCAGTATGTTTCCTGTTTATACATCAGTGTCCATCCTAGTCCTAGTACAGTCTGGAATCAGAAGTACTGGCAGCAGAAGTGAGAGCTGAGGGACATATCACAAAAAACCCTACATTCTCCCGATGGCAAGAACAGAACTATGACTTTGAGGTTTGGACACCCTAAATATCATATTTTCACATGCACAACACACCCCTGAATAAGACATGCACCTTGTTTTTGAAAGGCGGAATGAAGAAAAAATGGTCTTTCCATGAAAATGCTGGTTAATATGGTATTTTCCCAGGGAAAATGCAGCCATAGTAGTGGTAGAGCAAAACCTTGTGGCTGCTCTATTAACCCTCTCACTGCAGGACACTGCAGGGGCGCTGCCCAGCCCCTCTTCTCAAATTGAGCTGGGTGGGCAGCCAGCAGGGCCTGCAGGTGAGTTGAGGGCCTAACTAGCTCATTCAGCAGAAGCCTCTGCCCTGGCACCTGTGGCTTAGCTCCGCTTTAGAAAAACAGCAGATCTGAGTTCTGGGTGCTGGGTCAGTAGCAGCTTCTGCAGCCAGAGCTTCTGCTGGGGAAAAAAGAAACTGTCCACAGACTGAAGCTAGGAAACCCTATGTGCTCTTTATGTGCCATGTACAGTGCTAATTTCTCTTTGCCTCAGCAGAGATTCCTGAAGAAGCAGTTGCTATCACTGTATTTCCTCACTTAAAGCACACATACCAATTCAGAGCAGGTGATTTTGTTTTAAAAGGTGCGTGTTGTATGTGAGAAAATATAGTTATATTTTGTTTTGTTTTTAAGGAAAAGCATAGAACAATGGGGAGTTTAATTTTCAAAATCTCAGCAGTCCAAGTTTGTAAATGAATTTGTTCCTGTGGTGGTTAGTTTGCATGAACACACCTGAATGGTTCCTTTAAAAACACAGATTATCTCATCAATGTGCCCACAAATGAGGTCATGGTATTTTGTGTGACATTTTGAAAAATCAGGCTCCAGCGCTTATCTGTTCTGAACTTCTAAGCTCTCTAGGTATGGCTAAACCGCAAACTAAAACATCTAATTAGATACGAGCAAGCCAGAGACAAATTAAAAAAGGGGTGGATTCTAGTGTATCTATCTATTCTTTGAAGTTACCTTCAAAGGATATGTTGTAAATAATACAGTTACTCTTTAGTGTAAATAATATGATAGCATCCCTAAAATTATGCTTCACTATGCCGTTTTTCCCAGTAGAGAACAACTCAATCTGACTTTGATGTTTATTTTGATGTTCCATTCAGTTCAATAAACTAATAAATGGTTCAGGGTAAGTATGCATGTCCAAGGTACAACTTGTGTGTAGTAACTAGTTTGTGGCATTTTTGTAATATGTGGAATGATGCAATATTGTGCTGCTTCAGAGGGAATGAAAAAGAAATCACGTCTCAGGCTGGCACAGTCTCTTGCACAAGATGAAATAAATTATCTGATCCTTCAGTTTGGCCTTGCCTCCCCTTTAGAGGTCAGCTTCCCAAGGCATCGTGAATGTGGAGTTTGCCACTGTATGTAACGTATGTGCAATCATGCAAGAGAATGAGAAAGAATTCTTGCATGATTGTCTACCCCCGAAGGAGCAGTGACTCATGAAAGACCCAGTCATGACAGTATTTGGAATGGGACTATGGAAAATCAGTTGCAAGTGCCCTGCCAAATATCTTTCCAGATGAATTTACATTGGCACGCCTTTGGAAAAGATCCAGATCTATAACCCAGCTTTGTGCTCACTGTTTAACTCGAAGGAATATGAAATTGTGATGAGGATGTTTTATAATGAGGAAATGGAGTAATGAGACAGGCCACAATCTTAGTGGATGCTCAGGTTACAAAGAGCCAGAAAAGTGACATTTTTTATGTTACCACCAGCAGTTTTGCTTACACATGTGTCACTAATTCTAACATTAGGCATTGCACAAAGTCTAAAATGCCATTATGACATGAACAGAAATATAGCATTTCAATTACTGTACCAAGAGATTATAGGAATTATATATCATGTCCAATGGCATTAAGTTTATATCACAGCAGAATAGACAGCAAAGCAACCTACATTCAAGGGTCTCACTATCTAACTCTTTCTTGCCTGTGCTGAAGGAAGAAATGGTGTGCATCTTGGCACTGACCTGTATGCTAGGGTCTAAGTAAACATAGATCAATCTAAACTCATAACCGTACTGAAGTTTGGTGCACATAGGCCTGTCTAAAAATGGCTCAAGTGGTCTGAGTTAGACCTGATGTGAAGTACACTCAATTCAGATTAATTTAAATTAGACTGATGCATCAAAGTTCTGTGCTGTTTCCCTATCAATTAAATTACAGCTCTGTCCTCTGGCATCTCATCCTGCTTTGTAACCCCCATTACTTCTCCCTCACAGGGAGGTGCACTAGCACTCAACTCGTGCTTACCTGCTTCAGCTGAGCACCCAGCAGTCCCTGTCCCTAGGCTGTTCCAGTGGGGCAAGCATGGCCCTTCTCCCCAGCCCCACCTCCTACCTCCAGCCATCTGTCAGCTGCAGACAGGCAGCAGGGGGAAGGTATATGTCTGTGTCCCCTGCACGAGCCCTGAGACTTAGGCATTTGAGTCTCTGGGCCATGCCCCCCAACCCACCCCCAACACCCCATCATGAAGTACTCTATGACATACACATAGACCTTTACATTGAGCTCAGAAGAACTTCTGCACTCAGGCATAGGCTCACAGACCTCAACCCTGCCACCCACACATCTAGCCAGGGACTGCAATGCCCCTCCTCACAGGCACAGTACCACGGACCTGAACCCTGATGCCCAAACACCACATCTCAAAGGCCAGAGACTAGTACCCTTTGATCTGGACCCCAGTATAGACAGCCCCGTGCTCCCAAGCAGGAGCCAGTGTATGTGTCTTGCCTGTGGTGGGTTGGGGTGGCAGAGGGCAGAACAGCAGGACTAGGCCTGCATGGAGATGACCCTGTGAACTTTACAGGTTGGCCAAGGCTGGCAGGTTCCCAGGCCATGTGCACCTGGGAACCTGCCAGCAAATGTTTTTGGCCTGCAGCTACAGGGTCTCGGAGAACTAGGGCCAGGGGAAAGGAAGTACTGAGAATTCAAATGGGGGCAAGCAGGATGATACCCCAAGAAAATTCAGAAGCAGGTGGGGCATGGCCAGCTGCCATGTCCAAGTAGAGGACACTGGCAATTTTCAGGCCAGGCCTTGGGGCATAGCCACAAACATGGGGCATCTGCTGGAAGCCCCTATAAACTTTGAGGTCATGGGAGTGGCCTGACTAGTGGAGCCCCAGTCTGGAACAGGGGCCAGACCCAGCTTGAGGGATACAGTCACATATCAGGACTCACATGTATATGAATTCACTGTTCCTTTCTCCCGTCCATCCATCCATCCACCCCTTCACAGCCATAGCCTCACCAACCTCTGGATGCTGGACCACGTACATACTGCCGTAGACTAGGGAAGACCACACCCCAACTGGGACTATGGGGAGATGAAGGATCTCATCACCATCTGGGATAAAGAGGAGACCAAGCACCACAGCTGAACACACAGCATCTGGGACATTGATCCTGACACAGTTTCAATGGGTGTTCTGCTCCCACTTGTTTGACACCTCCTTACTCTTCTGTTCAAGATGCACAGAGTGCTCCCAGTCTCTCTGACTACCACTGCAGTAACCACTGCTACAGCATGACTCACAGCACCCACCGCCAGCCCTCTCTCTACTTCTGGTGAAGACTCTGGCACAGATCAAGGACACTGTGTTGCCCAGGATGGTATGGCTCTCCATGAAGCTGTGATGGAAACCCAGGCATGACAGGAAATATGAAGCCTCTGAGGGGAAGTGTAGTGGGTAAGCTGTGCCCACACCCAACAGTATGATGATGCCCTTCTAGCCCAAAGCCTATGTGCAAACCTAGTTCCAGAAGTAGGGGCTGGTGTAAGAGTTCTACCAGCATTCCTTGGAGCGATCAGTCCCTGACTGCTCTGGGGATGGTTCTAGTCTTGGTGGGACCTGAGGTCCCTGGGCCATCTGAGGGAGCAGAGCAGTGACTGCCACAGTTCCTGGAGAGAGAGACAGTCCCTTCCTTTCCCTAGCAACCCAACCCAGCACCACTGCAGGGCCTGCTGCTCACCTACAGCAGAGCCAGGACCCAGGTCTCTGCTGTGCCAGGTGGAGAGCAGTGGCATGCTCCCAGCTCTACCCTGTCAAACTGCAGAAACACCACCTGTGTGAGGGAGGACAGTGCATGGAAGATGTGATGCCAGCTCAAGGACAGGGGCCACACAGCTGCAGAGCACATGAGGAATGTCTGTTGGAGGCATAAAGAAGCAAAGAGGAAATGTGTCAGTCCTTGATCACTGCCTCTGAGCATTGGACTTGCACAGCTGACTCCTGGCACCAGGAGATATGGGACTGGCATAAAGAGAGATTCCAGATGTGAAGGGAAGACAGGTGAATGCCTACACCTAGGCTGCCAAGGTGCAGAAACAGGGCCTTGTCATGGCCATCCACTGTTTTGAGGAGACAACCCATGCCTCTGCAGAGCTGCAGAGTCCCAGTGCCAGGAGAGTGAGTTTATGGAGAGGGTCTTGGACCACTTTGCAGCCATATTTGACACCCCTGACTAGCACCAGCTCTGTCTCCCACAGAGAGCTCATAGCTTCTCAGACTGGTGATGGCAGGAGAGGCTGCCACCCAGCTCCTGATGGCATGCCATGCCCCACTCTAGGAAGTCTTCCCAGGGGTAACAGGAACAGGGATCCACTGGTAGGCACCCCTGGATGCTGGTCCGCACTGTACCATGACTGGGAGCTACAGTAGTGGGAGGCAGACCTTGGACAGGATGAGTGGCATGCAGGAGCCAATAACCCATAGTCTGGGGTAGCAGAAAGGTACCTGGCAGAGCTCACTCTGATGGGTGGTGGTGGGTGAGGGGAGTGGAGCAGAGGTGCCTGGGACCCAAAGGCAGGGCTACCCATGACATCACCCTCCTCCCTGATTCAATCCATAGCCCTCCAGCCATGCTGGTTGCCCTGTGTATGCTTCCAAGCATTTCCAGAAGACTTCCAGCAGGGTTTTTGAGTGCTTGAAACTGGTGTGGGGTAGGGAGAGAACACAGCCCACCAGCCCACTTGGCCAGGCTATTGCTGGGACAGCAATTGGCATTGGGTCTCACCTACCCCAGCTTGTCTACCCACCAAACAGGTGACTTGGGTGTAGGGAGCTTTCTTTCTCCCTGTGACTCTTCTGGTCTGGGTCCCACTGTGGGGGAGCTGCTCAGTCATGGCAGAGATGAGCATCCCCAAGCTAATTCTTGCCATATGATGTGGGCCCCAGGCATGGCTGAGGATTTCAGAGTCAGGGGCCCCACAGAGAAAGACTGAGTTCAGGGGGGTGGGGGGGGCAAGGGAGTAGGAGTCTCACAAGGGACCATGAGGAGTCCACAGCTCCTGATGTGGAAATGACTCCTGCCCCACAACCACCTTCCCCCCATCCCCACAACTGTCTCCTGCCCTTGCCCCACAGCTGTCTCAGGTGGACAGGATTACTCACCTATCCACCTCCAATATAGAGAAGTCCCTAGTCTTCATTTCCAAATCTGGGAATTAGTTTGCCAGGTCTAAACCCCCTTTTCCCATACCTCCCCCCCCCCCCCAAGATTCTGTGTCGATTTCTGGCCCTACGCATTCCCTCTGACCCCAAAAGCCTCCCTATTCCCTGTCCTAACCACCCCTCCAAGTTATTTCACCCCTTTCACAACCCCCCTATTCCCACCCTCTCTAAATGTTTGCTGATTTGCACCAGTGGGAGGAGGTATGAAGTTGTGACTTGAGAAATATTCAACAGGTTTTATTTATTGAAAACAAGAAAAGTTTGGCAATTGCAACATTGTAAACTGAGGTATGTCTCTTCCTCACACTGCATTCTCCTGCATCCTAGTATCCCCATCAGGGGAATGGATGAAGTGGGGAATGGTACTTAGCAGCCAGGGTTGTGGGTGGTGCTGCTTGTGACATAGAGCCAGAGGAGCCCAGAGCATGAAAACCATCACTTGATGCCAAGGCACAGGCACTTAGAGACTTGAAGCCCTCTGGCCCCATATATGTAGGGAACACTTCTGATTTTCAGTGGCTAGGAGATAGCCAGGGTTTCACAGACCTGGACTCCCTGCTGCTGTGTGGGGCCAGTGCCCCCAACATCAGTAGTGGGCTCTTTCCCTGCAACCTCCCTTCATTGTGCATGCTATGTCTGGTCTGTGTGCCATGCATCTTCTGCTCAGACTTCATGGAAGACCTCACCCTGGTCTCACAGAGATTGTGGAGGATGCATGCAGTAACAATGAGGCATGGCAGAATCTCCTTCTCCACCTCAAGGCACACGCTGAGAGCCCATGAGCACTCCTTGAGGAGTCTGATGGCACAATTCTAGTTATGCTAGAAAAGAAGGGGATTAGAGGAATTGCAAAATGGATGTGAGACTGACTAAGAAAGAGATAAATGCTTAGTCTGAAAGGAAGTATTGGAGTGGAATGAAGTTCCTCATGTAATTCTTCAGTGATCAGTCCTGAGATCTTATTTTATAGTGTACTTATGACATTTGCTGATGACAAAAAGTTGTGAGGTATTATTAATATACTCTTAGGACACTTTGGCCAAGATCTTTCCTGTAGAGATAGGAAAGCATCAATAGCATTATATGAGATAATTTTGAGACCTCATCTGGAATGCTTTATAAAATAGTAGTGAAAAAAGACTAATACAAACTGGAACAGGTGCAAAGAAGAGCTACTAGAATAGTTAGAAGGTTGAAGAGTTCCCCATACAGGAAAGGACTAAAAAAGCTTGGTTTATTTAGCAGAGGAAAATGAGGACTGAGAGAAAACATGACTGCTTTCTATAAATACATCTGGGTTTAACTTCAGTTAGGGATAAAAGCTAAAAAGAAAAAAAAAGTTGGCACAAACACAAATGGGTATCAAGCTGACCATGAATAATTTTAGGCTGGAAATTAGAAAGTTTCTAACCATGAGAGGAATGACATTCTGGAATAGCCTTCTAATGGTAATAGTGCAAGGAAATCATCCCTGCTCATCCTAAAATGGAGAACTGAACAAGATTATACAGTGATTCCTGCAGTATCACAAGGCTGGACTCAGTCACCCACAAAGCCCCTTCCAGCTCTATGTTCCTATAATCATAAATAAGGATTCACTTTAATAACTTTTGGTGATTTTTCTATTTATTTCTTTTCTATTTCTATACAATCATGTAGTCTGAAACAAAATTTTAAGGGTTTGAATAGATCATTGCAGTGTGATGGTCTCTGAAATATGACACTAGAGAGGCTATGTCAATCTTTTGCAAATTTCCCTGTTAATTTGCTGGCCTTCTTTCTTCCATTGTATAGGATACTGGGCCTGTAAATACAGAGAGAAGTGGCATGGACAGTCAATCAAAATGCAGACTACTGAAAAGGTCATAGCTGTTTATTATAAGCCACAATAATTCAACATTAATGTTCTGATATTTCATTTTGTGACACAGATTGTATCAAGAATAGAAAATGGCACAACATTATGTCACGCTAATGAAAAATACTTTAACTAGAATAGAAAATGGCATAACAGTAATTCTTTCTTGCAACTAAGGGTTTGTCTACAATTACAAGGGTTTGCCAGCATTGCTATACTTTTCTAATATAGATGAAGCTTAAGAAGGCAAATGAATTGTTTGTTAGAATTCATGTAAATTAGTTTCCCAGAAATGCTATACTAGGAAGAGGACTTTATGTGACAGTAGAACCCATCATCTACACTGGAATTTGCCAGTATAGGTATGTAGATTGGAAAAGGTGCCTCTGTTGTTCCTTAAGTAGCATTTTTCCTTCCCTTAGATTGACTCTGTGAAAATATTTGTGAAAAGTAATCGTATTTTCCCTTTTAACCTCATTTTGCTCAGCTAAAAAAGGGAAGATCTTTTAATTTCTTTTCAAAATATAGGTTATCCAGTCTCTTATTCATCTTTATGGCCTTTCTTTGTACCTTTTCTTTGTAACTGTTTCAGTTTAATTTTTTGGAATACTGCTCACCAGAACTATACGCAATATTCTACATGGAAGGAGGTGCTGAAAAAACGAATAACATACAGCAGTACTAATTCTTCTTTTTTGCTATTGACGATACATTATTTACTAGGGGTGTGCAAAGCTTCGGTCGTGGAAGCCTCCGAAAAGATTCGGAAATGATTCAGAGATTTGGAAGGCAGTCTTCCAGGGTAACAGAAACTGAGAAGAGGAAGGAGGAGCAGGCAGGGAAAGACTGACATTTGTAGCTAGCCAGTGACTGTGATCTTCCTACCACAGTGCTCTGGAAGAGGGATGTAGAAACAACATATAAGTCTCTGTCTGCAGGCTTTCCATGACTTTTGTGAACTGCTTCTGCCTGTGCTCGCAGGGGGGTCACTGGTGTTCCCACCTGCTCCCCTGCCCGGCAGCTAAACAGGGAGTGTGACCTGACAGGGGGATACACTAGTGCTCTTGGGGGCTGCACGTACACCCCCGTACACCCCCTATACATTGCCACTGCCCCCTGTTACAGGCTACCATCCCTGCTGTTTTCATCCTTCTGTGCTTTAACAAACGCACAAAGTCACACGTCATAAGTTTTGCTTTCAGAAGCTTAAGGTTCAGTTTCCCAGAAACCCCTGCACCTATCTCCTTGAAACTTATCAGGCCTCATGCCCTCAGAAGGGGCTACCATCCCAGCTGTTTTCATCCAACTCTGTCTTAACACACACACGACACGAGTTTTGCTTTCAGAAACCTGAGGTGCAGTTTCCCAGAAACCCTTGCACCTATCTCCTTGCAACTTGGCATACTTAATGCCCTCAGAAGGGGCTACCATCCCTGATGTTTTAATCCAAATCTGCCAAAAAATGAAAAAAATTATAGGTATTTTAGTGATTCCCCATTATAATGTATGGCTGAATCGCCGAATCTCTCCGAATCAGTACTGAATCTTCCAAAGCCAATTCGGCCAAATTGATTTGGGACAGTGAAATTGAATCACTGCCCTCTGAAGTAGCCAAATCTGAATCAAATACTTCCCTATTTGCACAGGCCTATTATTTACTATATTTACCAAAATCCCAAATAACTTTGAATTTCAGAAGAAACTTCAATAGTTGAACCCATTATAATTCATCATAATTTTCCAGGATAGAATCTAATTATTAGAGGGCCATCTTAAATTTGTCCCCTGCTGCTGCTGTGGCAGGGAAAGCAGCAGTGGGGATCAAGAGGCCATACCTGCCTTGCCATGCTTGTGCCTGCCCTCCACCACCTGTCCCCTGCTGCCCCCATACCTTGCCCCGCCCTTTGCTTGTGTCTGAACCCCTGCTGCCTGTCCTCCATGGATGTCTTCTCCACCACTGACTACAATCCCACCTCTTCTTCCTCTCCCCTGTTTACTGTATGCAGATGTTCTGACTCTGGCTCTAGGGAAGTTAGCAGCAGGGATTCTGGCCTCAGCTCTGGTCCTGTCTGTGCTTGGCCACACAGCAGGAGCAGCAGGAGCTCGTATTCCAGCTGATTTAGGGTCGGAAGGACCGGAACTGAAACTGAAGGACAGCAACATTTGGTGAGGAGGGGAGACAAATGCCTGGGGCTAGGGAAATGACGGGAGAAGCCAGGCTGTGAGCTCCCCTTTGCACTCTCCACAAGCAGCACACTGAAGATCTCTTCTCTCTTCCACATGTCCCACCCCCCCCATGTGGCTTTCCCTGAACTTACCCTGCCATACACCCTGCTACATGAGTCATTCCAGTGAGGCTGCGCCTGGCCTGAGCCAGTACTTGAATCTAAAATGAGTTTTTTGGCCTCATGTTGGGGAAAGGAATCTCATCTTGGATTAAAGTAAATGCAGTATTACACCCTAGGATTGTGTTAGTCTTTCCCATAACTGTATCACATTGGCAGTTTATGGTCATCCAGCTTCTTCTTTTCCTATATTGCCTCAAGTTTATGAATCCCCCATCTTGCAGCTGAAGTTCTTATTAGATCCTAACTGTCTGACTCTGTACTTTAAACTATTAAACTTCATATCATTGCTAATTCTCCATACCACCTGGTTTTCTAAGGCTTCCTGTATAATAACCTGGTCCTCCTCCAGATTTTAGACTAGTCTGACCAGATCTTCCATGTCTAAAACTATGTTTGTTTTGTCCCATTTACTGTTAGCTTTCATGCTCTTAATTATTCTTTCTTTCAATATCTGTTCTAGGACTTTCACAACATCGATGTCAAATTAATGGGCATGTAATTGCCTGAATCACTTTTTTATTTTTAATAAAATTAGACATTACATTTGCTTTTCTGCAATCACAGGATATAACCTCTAAGTTGACAGTATCACTGAAGATCCATTTTGAAGAGATTGAAAGAGTAGCTATTTTATGTGCCAGTTTTTTTCAATATTCTGGGATGGAGATTGTCCAGACCTCCCCTCCTCCCCCCTAGTTTTGCAACTTCAATAAAGATATCAAAGTGATTTTTATTGAGCTTGTATCTATCTATAATATTTGGAGCCATGGAAGAAGCAGAAAATTTATGTAAGGTTTCTGTGGCAATATTTTCTACATATTGTATATGCAACAACATTTACTCCTACTCCGGGAGGGGTACAAGTTCATGGATACATTGAGAGCCATGTTAGTCACAAGGAATCCATGAATCCAAAGCCATTCACCCAAAGGTTCTGTATCTCCACATTTTATTTTGGCTCCATCATCTATTTGCATTTCTGTTAAAGGTTTCTGGAATCAGTACCCTATAACAAAGGGTTCCACTCCATGATGGCTGAAGCCATGTGTTAGTTCTTCAGATAACAACCTTACCTAAGCTAGATATGTTGCATATGGTGTGTAGAGGGAATCATAATATAATACATTATATATATTATAATACATCTAACCCAGGCATTGTGTAGACTCATCATCCCATAGACAACTGTTAAAGGCAAATAGAGAGAAAAAAACAATCATATATTAAGAAACTGGCACTCCTCCTTTCCTGCCTCTGGGTTCAGATCCATGAAGACATATTGGCCCCTGTTTGTAGAAATAATGCTATGCTCCAAAGAAATATAATGGTCAAATGAGTTGAAAGGAGGTACTGAAAAATGTAAATATGAATATTGTGTATGTGCTTGCAGTATTAAGAGAGGAAAAAGCAACATTGAATATTGCTAATTTTTGAAATTTAAGAAGAGCCTGTGGGGGAAAACTGACTTGTAATGATGTAATGCAATCAAGTGTGCAACAATATTGATTTTCAGATATAACACTGAATATATAATAAAACACATTCTTCAAAAATGCTCATTTCTGTTATGTCATGTAGCAGATGCTAGATCAAACATTGAAGTAAAACAAAAAGTCTATTGATTACTACAACTGATACTGACATAATTTTATATATACTCTCTGTGGTTTTGTAATAGTTCATGTCCTCAGTACCGTATTGCCAAACTTAGCATTGAGCCCCATTTCTCAAGCAGATCCCAGAACATTAAATATTTAGGTTTAACCAAGTAAGGAAAAGAAAAGAAAGTCAAACAAATCCTTCATTCACTGTAATAACCATTTATCAGTTCAGTAAATTCACTGTATACATAGGCACTGCAAAAGTCACATTTTACTGATCTAACTGGTCTTGTTCAGTGAAAAAAATTGTAACCTGAACAAATATTCTCACCAGCTGTAGTTTTGCAATTGATAAAAATTACCTTTCTTCAAATGAGGTAGTTACTCCACATCAGACCAGATGGTTTAAGACAAATAAATAAATACATAAATAAATAAAAGATAAATAGTGTTGTCAAGGAAAATTTTGATTGAATGCTGCCAATGCAGAGAGAATTAGAGCTGACATGCGCAAGACAGGCTCATGGAATTTTCCATTGGGCTCACCCAGCACGTGTCCCCTGGGCAACCCCAAGAGCTGTCAGTCAGGCTGACCTACTTTTCAGCCCTGCCCATGCTTGGTAACAGCAGAGAGCCCAGACTCACACATGCTCAGCCAGCTAAGAGCATGATGTCATTCGGCTAGAAAGTTCTTTGAGGAACGCATTCTAATTGGCCACCAAATTGTTATAAAAGGTTAAGGAGCCCCTCCCTCGGGGGGAGATCCGTTCAACTGAGGACAGAGGCTAGTTCTTAGGAACTGTCCCTCAGTTAGGTCTCCTCCAGCGTGGGCTTTCACTGTGGTTAGTACCCCGTCTTGCTATATTGATTCTCTGGTTACTGGACTGCTCTGGCTTGGACTCCGACTTTGCTTTCGGATCACCCTCAATACACTGGCTACGACTTACCTGGCTTTCGACTTCGGCTATCACCTCGA
>NW_017729033.1:81697305-81711601 GCF_001723915.1 Gavialis gangeticus | reverse complement strand
CAAAAACTCCCGCCTGTCCGCTCCAATTGCCACCACCCAGCTGCCCCACCGTGACCACGACCGTGAGCTTGGCTCACCAGCTCTGGGGCTGTGACAAGTGTATGGGCAACACACTGACAGGAAAGTCTTATTTTGGAAATATGAGCATGGTATGACCTTTAAAAGACTCTATGGCAAAGCAGAAGGCACTAAGGAATTTAGGGACCACATGACTTCTTACAACAATCAGTGCCATGAGAAGGAGCTCTTTCAGCCTCAGCACACTGCTTGTCTAGAAAGTTCCTGAAATTCAGTAGTGCTGGAAGGATAATATTCCACAAGTGTGAATGTACTATGAAAAACTGGATTCTTAAAAAAGCACATTTAGTTAGTAATCTTTCTTTTGGCATTCTGATAGAACTGACGCTATCTAGGGATACACTATTATTGGATTACAGATCATGGAAATATTCAAGAGGAAAAGAGAAGGATCAAATGCCCTGGCATTACAAAGAGTGCTAATATTTCAAGAAAACTTAAAACTGGTGAGCAGTTAAAATGGAAGTGGATAATGAGACCTGACTTTATCTTACTGCACCATGTTTCGAAGCATATGGACATTTGCGCAAGATTAAATGGTTGTTCAGTTGTGTAATGAAGTAAAGATATTAAATTAGACAGGCATCGTATTGAATACAACAGAATAGGTCTGCTCAGAAATGGAATAATAATGAAGTTGATGCTATCAATAATGTAGACACAAACAACTTGAGTTGCAATGGCCCTTATGCATCACATTACACCTGCTATGTTGAGCAGAGCACCAGTTCGCTCTTGATTAATGTATGTAATGAACAAATCCATATCCTTTCAAATCTGAATTTTCTGAAATATAGGAACTATGGTGGAACACACCTAGGAGATCATATGGTTCTTTTCCCTCCAACAGATTTTCACCCATGAAAGCACACAGGGGACTGATGACCTTTACAGGAAAGAGGGAACTGTAGATGAGAACTGTATATGAACTATGTAGAGGATAGGAAAAAAGGACTTTAAAGCACTTGTAGCTACAAATTAAGAGCCTGATTTATTGTTATGTTAATCCATTCTGGTGTAACTCCTCTGATTTCAGTTGATACAGAACAAAACTGAAGTAGTATGATAGCAAATCAGGGCTAAGTATGGTCAGGCATAGAAAAGGGACAGGTATTTCTATTCATATAAAGATGGTGTTCTGATTAGGCACTAGAACATGACACAGGGATGGATTGGGATGAAATATTGTAACTAGATCTTTAAAAAAAAATTCAAATGACTATTTTAGAAGTGCCAACAAGTCACAAATAAATAGATAAATACGTTATTCTCTGTTCAAGAAACCTAATATGTCAAGTGGATGTGGTGGATATAGTGGATAATATTAAGTGGATAAACTAGATGAAAGAAAACAAAGGTAAAAAGAAATATAAGTGAACCTGAAGTAAAGCTAAGTTCAAAGCTGCAAATATATAAAACTTGAGACTAGTAAGATAAGCACATTTACAGATACTCATAACATGTGGTCATGGTGGTATGTTATTTTCTGTTATTATGGCCAGTTAGTTTAAAGAGAGTTTTGTTTCAGTATCTAGACTACTAAAAAATATGAGTAACATGTTTCTCATGGGAATCAAAGAGAAAAAAAAATCTAGGAGGAAAGCAAAAGGCATCAGAAAAGGCAGTGTGGTATGTAGCAATTTGCCACTGAATCAAATATGGATAATAATGTCAAATGAACTCATGAGATTAAAAAAAACCAAGGAGGTACTGTATTTTATCTTTTGACAGGTACGCGTTATGCTGTGTGTTAACTGTGGAAGTGCTTGTCTAGTACACTATGTCAATAAAGATGTCTGAACTTGAAAACATGTCACTTTGTGTAGTACTGCACTAACACATGGTAATCTTTTTCTTGCTTCTTTGTGCTGTAAAGTGAAAATAGCAGTTTAAAATAGCAACCCTACCTGACCCTAGTTATAGGCTTGTGAACCCTTGCTGAACAAACCTGCAGCCATCAGTCAGATAGCTGTCAACCGTACCATTAACTGGAAAGATAACAGCAATGCCATAAAAGATCTCCTTTTCAGCTGTAAAAGTTCTCTTCCTTTGATTCCTCTGGAAATAAATATTTACCTCCCAATGTGGGTATTTTCCCCCCATGTCTGGTACTAGTTATATGGGGCTCGCTGATGGAAATCAGGTACCAAGTCAACAGAACTAAATAGTCAGTCAAAATGCCTAAAGCTAAATCAATTAAATCTTTGCAGGTTAGTTTAAACTGCATAGACTGAACATATAAGCAAGTGAACAGACATTTCGTTTTGATTCTAGAAATGCAGCCACATGCTTGCAGTGGTCCAAGCCAGAACCTGGGTGGGGGGAGGGGAGTGAGGGTGCTAGAGCAGACAGCTTAGGCCAAAGCTTGCCTGCCCACCCTGTGAGGGTGGGGTGGGGTGGGGTGGCATTGCAGGGGAGGTACAAAGCATACTGGGATGCTGGGGGAATGTGAATTAATTTGAATCTGTAGGGGATCTGGAACAGAAGTTCAAAAAACTGATTTAACCTAAATCAGTTAAGTTTGATACTACATCCATCCTGGTTTATCTTAAAGTGGCTTCAACCATTATGAAAGTTGTTTATGTGTACTGAACTTCTGTTGTGTTACAGATTTGAACCAATTTCCAATCACATATACTAGTTTATATGTGATTTCTGTCCCTAACAGGTGACTATACTTTATCGAAGGTTGCCAGTGCCTCAGAAATAAAAATCATATTTCCTGTGCCCAATCGTATCTCTATTGAATCCAGCAATTGGTTATACTTCTTATGGTTCCTGCTTATATAAATGCAGCAGATCTTTCATTATCCAAATGACAGTTTTGTTTAATTAACTTGGAGCTGTGATATTGTGTAACCAAACGCTCTCTTTTTAGGCCTCATCTACTGTAGTACTATATCTCTACTCTTAAGTTTGTACATAACTGGCCACATCTACACAAGATGCTGACTGTGCAGTAGCTCATTACTGCTCTGCAGTAGTATTTCAGGGCACAAAGTGTGACATGATGCTACTATACAGTAGCAGCAAGCTATTGTGCATTAGTAATGAGCTACTGCACAATTGCTCTACTTACTGAGCAGTCATTTAGTGCTTGTGTATACAAGTACTAAAAGAGTGTACAATAAAAGCTGCACAGTAAGCGTCTCGTGTAGATGTGGCCACTGTAACTTATAACTGCTGGTATTGTATAATAGACCATTCTCTTTAAAATCTTACTGTATTTAATACAGGAGCTAAGTTTGTTGAGGTTTTACTTTATGCATTATGTGCTAGTATGTTTAATTTCTCACAACATGCTGCTGTTTTACTCATCTGAACATTTTCTTATTCAAATGTTTTTTTCAGGAAGAACTTTCAAAAGGGTTTCAGACAATCAAGGGGATACTTAGTAAATGCAATAGAAAAATCATTCCACAAGAACTACAATCTTTATATGTGTGACTGTCAGTGCCACATTTTGTCTCCAACAAATTATATATATTGTAACCCTTGAAACTGGTCAAACCCATAAAATACATTCACTACTGAACTCCAATAATAGTAAGCCCTCTTTAAATTTTATTAAATAGATTTAATTAAATCCTGATGGTTTTAAAGTTCCCTGCAGTGTAATCTAATCTTTCAACCAACCCTTCTGGTTAATTTAGAAACATGCTCTGTACTGAAAAAAAATGTAAACTGATTACAGAATTATTTAATAGTGTAAAATACTTTGCACTTGGAAAGAAAAGAAAATCATCTCAATAAACTGCATTTTTATTCTGATTAATTCACCTTAAATGAGCTCAGCTTTTTCTTTGATTAAGAGGGCACAAGGACATGTAAAAGACAGATGATATATTGTCTTCTTCCCAATATAAGATTCCACAAAAACCACTGCAGTTTGGCATGAAAAGAATCAGGATCAATTTGAGCAAGCTACCTAAGGTATTGGGAGGGAGTCTAGCCATGGCAGCATGTGTTCAGTGCAGGTGAAATATCTCACCAAGAAATATGGTACATTAATTTTTACTGAGCTCTGTGTTACCAGATTTGCCCATCACTTTGGAGTGCGCTCATTTATTGGAGTTACATTTCAGGGGTCTCTGTAATTCTATCAATGTACTGCTTGTGTCACTTGTGTTTCTATACGGGGCTTTATCTTTCTCTTCTGCAAGTTCCCACCCCCAATGTAGCTACCCTTCAGGGCTTAGTTTCAACAGAGCGGAGTTCCTCCAGCCAGAGAATCAAGTGAACACACATACACATACACATTAACAGAGCACATCTGAGCAGGCAGCATCAATCAGCACTTCCAAGCTGACACCCTCATATGCCACAGACTCCGCACCCCACCCCCAATCTCTTGTTACAGGGATCTTTGGCTTAGGTAAGAGGAGCACTGCTGCAGAGCAAATGGGGAAGTCGAGGAAAAGAAAGAGTAAATGAGATTCAGAGACAGAGTATGGCAACCAGCTTGACCATAAAAGTTATTTTATTGCCAGGTATATGAAACTTATAATGTTACTAATAATAATAGCCATACAAGGAGAAAAAGTTACAATATCACATGGTTTCAGTTGGGTATTTGGGGAAATCTAGCTCAAGTTTGAGCAACAGAAGTCAGGTTCAGAAAGCTATGCCTGAAGTAAGAGAGAGAGAGAAAGAGAGTTTGGATCTCACCACTCAGTGAAGCTTTGAACCGGTCAAGGCTCCCAGGTGTTTGTTAAAGCTCATAGACAAGCTGCTCAGCTTAGGATCCAGAATGCTTGAGACAGGCAGCATCCCCCAGCATGATCAGTGAAGATATTTCAGGCAGAAAAAGGAGAAGGTGAAATTCCTGTGGAACTGATGCAGCTTTTGGATCCAAGCACCAGAACAGAAACTTGAGCTTGGGTAGTGGTTCTTGTAGGGAAACAACAGTGGTTCAAGGGAGAACAATAGATATGTTTAGGGGTAAATGATGGCTCAGGGGAGTATATCAGAGTTGTTTTGTTTATGCTGGACAATAGGAACTGACCTTTCTTGGCTATGGGTGGTGTTACTCCAAGGGAGCTCACAATGCAATCAGGCAAATTCAATATTTTGGGTACCAATAAAAGATTCATCACTAGAATTAGTCTGATAAATACTGGGCTGGTATGCCTGCCATTTTAAGAGCTGGATCAGGCAACCAGCAGGTCCCTGATTAGGGTGGCCATTTTAAAACTAAGATCAGTCAGGCAAAGCCGGCAGAGTGTTGCTTGCAGCTGAGGCTCACAACATCTTGGAGGTAAGGGCACGAGCTTATGGGAATGGTTTGGAGGCTCCTGGTCTTGGGTATGACCTAAAACTGCAACCTGATGGGGATGGGTAGCCTGGTGGGGCTGTTCATGGCGGGACAGTCCCCCAGAAATTCCAGGCCAGTTACCACCCCAGTGAAAGGTAGGTTGGGGAACCTTAATAACCCCTAGCCCCCATCTTTGGGTAGGTTACATCTAGCAAATGGGGCCAGGCATGGCTGAGGCCACCTGAGCCCACAGGGGCTTGAGACCCCAGGAGGGGATTGAAGTGTAGGCCCAGAGACGGGGCAGTAGTGTGGCCCCAGAGAGGTGACAGGTGTATAGCCCTAGGAAAGAGGAAAGAGTTGTGTGTCTCTGCACAGAGTAGGGGTGAATGAGAGCAGGCCTGAAGACCTGTGCATGAGGGGGACTGAGTAGGGCTGACAGGGAGTATGCCTGAAGGACAGTCCCAGGGGCCTGTTGAGTAGGGCTGAACTGGGAGTAAGCCTGAAGGACAGGGCAAGGTCCAGCCCCATGAGTAGTTGGTTGTGAGGATGATGAGAAGACCCCAGGGTGGGGCATGGTATAGAGGCCCTAGTAGGAATCCCATGTGTGGGGCAGAGGCCAAGGTATGTTAATGGATACCTGAGGCTGTAGTTTGTGACAGAGGTGGGGGGGAGGGGAGGCACAGCCAGAGAGTTAGGGGTGAATCCTGACCCTGGTAAGTCCTCCACCACTAGGAAGCCTAGTGAGTTCAAAGAAAGACCTAAAGGTTGAGCACAATGACCTGCTGGTCCAGGGAGGGAGGGAGACCCTGAAACACCAGTCATGGTGTGGGTTATGAACATCATGTGGATGCCACCTGTGAGGCATGTGCTGTTGTACAGGGGAGGTTTCAGAGCCGCAGATAATGGCCCCTGGAATCAGGGTAGGAAATGGACAGCCTCCCACCTGGATAATGTCTTAATCACTTTCCATCAAGGTGTGGCAGGAGAGAGAGGTGGGCGGTTAGCCCAGAGACAGATGGGTGAACCAACATCAAACCAGCCCCGGGAATAACCCCCCCCATTACAGCTGGGTGTGTGCAGGCATGGGTTAATTAACATCTGGAGCAGAGAGCCCCCATCATGCAGTACTCTCCTGCTTCTCTGGTCCCAGAGTTCAGTGTGGTACTTGCCTTGGAATCTGTGTTCTCTACTCTGCATGCTAATGGAGGTGCCTCCTTGTCCCAACTTTGATGCAAATGAGACTAGGGGAGTTGCCTTAATTCTATCACTCCTGTCCAGAGGGGTTTAGTTGTGTCTCCCACTGCATCTTCATTGCTTTTTTTAAGTCCTTCTTCTGATGAGTTCTGGTTTAGGCAGAGGTGGGTGTGTGTGTGGTCGGGATGTTTTGTGAGTCAGACAGGCTGGGTTCTGTGCCAGGGTTCCCCAAGAACACAGAGCTGACAGGTAACATCTGTGTTGCTATGACTACACAGCTTCTAGCCTATGATCTGGTTTGGTTAGGTGTAACTTGGGAATCTCTACAGATCCCAATGCAGTTTTTAGTAAACTCATTCCTCATTTGTACACACACACATACACACACAAATAATGGACTATTGGGCTTATTGTATTATTTCTGTGCTAACAGTGTTCACGTTATAATGTTGTGTGACATGCTGTCTAGGGAAAGAAGGGTTAATAAATTTCCTGCTAAGTGTTAGGGTTGCTTGTGTGGTGTGACCTATGGAACAAAACAAGATGGATTTAGAGCATCCACATCATCTTGAATAGCTTGGTTGACATATCAACAAAAGTGAGATGGACCACACCCAAGAGGCTGGGAGGGAGATGAGCATAATAATAGAAAGGGGAGCATGAGCAAAAGGTGGTGAGCTCCTTGCAAGAGAGTCTTCGGTCAGCTTGAGAGCTTTGGGGAGCTGGAGAGACTAGAAGGGAAACACCTGAGAGACTAGAAGGGGATGTGCAGACTGAACAGGACAGAGGAAACTGCTTAACCCTTTGGGAAGGAGGGGAGGCAGAGCACCTCTGCCTAGGTGTCTTTGCCCCAGTAAATGTCTTTGCTAAAAAGACTCTCTATTTTGTTGTTTGACACTTAGGGCGCATCTACCCATGTGCTTCAATGTGCATTACCCTATTTGAATGCACATTAAAGTGTCACTAAAAACATGCTATTTAATTAATGCACATTCAACCAGCCTAATGACCATTAAGTGTCACTAAAAAACATATTCTTCAGTTAATATTCATCAAGACAGGCTAATGCACATTTTCCTAGTGCCTCGCAGGGCACCTATACACGTGCCAGGCATCTACTCCAATGCTTGATAATTAGCACACATCAGAGCAGACTCTGCTGCATCAGGTTAATTAACTGACTCCAGCAGGCTCCATGTCATGTGTATTCAGTGTCCCTGTACTTTAAAATGGCACCTGAACTTGTCAAATGAGCTTCAGTTCAAGTGCCCCCACCACCATTTTGAAGAGCAGGATGCAGAATACATGGACATGGAATTCATTTTTATTAAAGCAGTTCTTGGAGCCACTCTAATTAAAGTGTCCCCCATTCCCAGCATGGGCCAGGACCAGGGAAGGTGAGAGACTGAAAGGCTGGAGTCTGGGAATGGGAAAGAGCCTGAGATCTTAATCAAACACCACCTAGAGAGCACTTCATGACAGTATTGAAAACAAAAATTCATAGATTTGTAATTTTGTGTGACTAGTCCTGAGGGAAGGATTAAACATGCAGTATAGAGCCTTGGCCTCTATGGCAAAAAGAAATAGCTTGAACTATATCATAAGGATCATAGAGAAATCCATCTGACCTGTGGAAATTATTAAATGACATAGAGCCACAGTCACTTCTCCAGTGCCACCCTTTCTGAGCTACCTGGGCTTCTCTTAGAGAAAATCAGTCATTGTGAATACTCTGCTGAAGATTTTTTTTTTTGAGTAACTTGTATATAAAGCCAAAAGAGAAGCATGAATTTCTGTCTTAGCACTCTGGAATTATTCATTAAGAAGTAATGATGATTATTTTATTCCCTAATTATTATTTAAAACAACATTTTTTTTTTGCCATAGTAAGTTAAAAAGAGAAGGAGTTTTGGAGTGGGAAGAAAAAACTGCAGGAAGATTTTCAGTGTTATTGTACTGACATTATCCTAATAAGAATCAAGTCTCCCAGCAAAAAAATATATTAGCTTTTTAAAGGAAGAAGTCTTTTTGTATAACCTAAAGAATATTAAAAATCAACCACAATTATGCTTACTTTGGATTTTAGTTTAGATAATTTGACACCCAATAAAATGTGAATGTGCTTCTTCCACATGGATTCTGTGCATAGCTGGCATAAAACTAGGAAAACTTGGATGAATTTATATTAGAAATCAACACCTATGTTAACATAAGAGACAAATCTAAAAAAAAAAATCTCCCAAAAAGAAACAATTATTCAGGCTTAGCTTGAAACTTGGCTATTTTTTATACTTCTACCACATGCCACAGTGTGGGGAAGGTAAAAATATGAAGTGAAGGAATGTGATGACAGGTCTGTATCCATACCTCATTCCTACTGAATTGCACATATGCACCTTGTATTTTTATAGGCATTTTGTTATTGCTTTTGGAAATATTTCAGCAGATTAAAATTTCTCTAACTGACCTAATGGGAAACTTATGAAAACATGTTTTATTCAGAAGAGATTCTGCTTATGTGCTATCTTGGCCTCATTTTCTTTTTTCCTATTAGCAGTATTTACATGAAAAAACAGGCTTTTGTCCCTTAGAAGTTAATTTGGTTCCAAGATCTATTTCCCACCTGAAGTCCAAATCAATTCCATACAAACTAATTGAACTTCAAAGGTTTTTTATCTGGATTGTATAATTACAAGAAATACTCTGTTTGGGGCTGACAAGCAGGGAGGCAAACCTGGCATGAAGCCAATCTTTTGCTCACAGGGTCACCTTACAGTACAGGCTAGAGTACCCTCAGGCTTTCTGCAACTTATAACAGATGGCAACACCCCCTAGAAACTATATACAGGGATCACTGAAGCATTGTAGACTACAACTGCATCTCTTCCTGTCCCAGAACTTTTCCAATATATATCCTGGATAAATCCCTTACTGCCCTGTCAGGGCAGCTTCAAGTCTGCTTTGTGCTACTGAACGATGCAACAATGATTTAGCATAACCCAGGACCTGAGCCTGTAACTGCAGTTAAAAAAAAAGCAACAGTACAATTCCACATGACATCATCTCAGAGGTTTTTTAGTGATTATACTTTTCCCCACTCCTTCCCCATGATTATCTGCATGAAAAAGTGATTCCTGATGCCTGCTCTGAATTGCTTCTCCTTTCATTTCCATTCACGCCCTCTTGTCCAATTAGAGCAGTTAAGCTGGAAAAAAATAACTCAGGTTGACATTCAATATACCATTTCAACAGCCTACGTTCTTGGGCTTTATGGATCTAAGCTTTCAGCCTGTCTTCATAGCTCATAACCTTTAATCCTGACATCAATCTCAGTGCTCTGTTCAATTACTACAGTGCTGTCTATTGAAAAGTAACAGAGGCTCAAGGGAACTTTGTGGATACTTGCAAGTTCCTCATTCATTTTCATTAGAAACTCACAGGACAAAAATTTCATTCAGATGCTCTCCAGAATTCTCCTTATTCCTTAACGATGTATTGCATATCTTTATTTAGTATACTTGCAAGCTATTCTGATTGGTTTTTGAGTTTGTATTTGGAAGCAGAGCAATGTCCCCTCTTCCCTTCTCATTTTTGTAGCTTGTTTTTAGATTTAGTTGAGATACTCTGTGTCTTTTATACAGATAGTATGAGAACATGATTCATAAGAAAGGTTTAAAAATGTCTTCATCAACATGTGGGCTCTCTTAATATATATCTGGAATTCTAGTAATTTGTCTCATGGATTAGGAGAAACCCCACTCCACACAGAGGTCAGTTCCAGATACTTTATAACCTCTTAGCATTAAGGTCACAATACCCCAGAAGCTTGTGAACAACTGGAGAGGAGATCTAACTTACCAGTTATTAACCTTTTTTGTACCAGGGCTCATTTGTAAACATTGATGGCCAGTCCTGACCCACAGCCCCCTGGGCCTGCTGGTGCCCCTCACTCCCAACTCCCAGCCCTCTGCTCCCCGCCCCCCAGCCCTGATGGAGGATGCCTCCAGCTACCTTTGTCCTGCTCTGGCCAGAGTGTGGTGGCCGCAGTGGCTCCGGCTCATGTGGGTGGCAGCAGAATAAACCTGGCTCTGAAACGGGCTGGAGGGAGGAGGAGGAGAGGCCTGTAGCACACCCTGCCCTGGGTTGGGGCTCCTCTGCTGCGCCAGGCATCCTGGTCATGATCTTTTCCACCCCGCAAGCAGTGTCTCTCAGCCTCCCTGCCCCTGCAAGTATGGCCACTGGCCCCAGTGCTGCTGACCCAGCCATGCAGCTGCCCCCAACCCCCTTCCCCCACTGAAGGGGAAGGCACCTTCGCCTCTGCCCCCCACTGCCCTGACACAGCTTCAGCATGAAGCTACCTTTCCCCAGTGCTGGCAGGCACCTGCCCCTCGCTCACACACCCATCCTCTCCACAGCCAGCCACACACACATGCCCCTGGACAGTCCCCAAACCCTGGACCTCAAGCCCCCACTCCCCAAACACTTAGCTGCATCCAACTGGTGGGGCTGCTCCCATGACCCTGCCTGGCTCCATGCTGACCACATGCATGTGTGTGTGCAGATGTATGTGCATCTGCTGCCCCCAATCGCCCCAAGCAGCTCCTTGTAGGCTGGCAGCATTTCAGCCTGCAAGGGGAAACCCATGCTTTCCCGTGTTTTTTGGGGGACTTGGTCAAAACCCTTTCAAATATTTTTACAACTCACTTTTGGGTCCCAACACACGGATTGAGAAACACTGATCTAATCAGATACTGACTAAACAGAAGTGGACAGTCCAAGGACAGTTGATTATTATAACTACTTACTTTTTTTCAACATTAAATTTTTTTCTTGAAATATATTTTCGTTATCATTTATACTCAGTATTTCTCTAATGTACCTAGGCAATGACATGCCATGTTTATAATCATGATAGTTAATTGCTTTATATGGTTTAGAGTATGCATAATACCATTTTCCATGTTTTTTAATGTATAATTTCTGTTGTTTGATAGATGTGGAATGACCTGGAAGATGGTGTTAGGCTTGATAGGTGAGGTATGAACCCTAACTCTGTTTCTCTGATAGGAAGATATATGCAGATTTTAAAGAGCTTGAAAAATTAATTTTCTCTGCAATTCCAAGTATGACTGATTGACTGACTGACTCTAGTGATGGAGTCACTGGAGAGGTTAATGCTTACACCTCTTAGCCATCGCCTGCAGAAATGTGTGTTAGTCGCCTGTTCCATGCATCTAATCAGTCTATGCTAATTACTGTGATCACATGCTAATGCCTGCCGGGGGATTAGCACCCTTTCTCAGGTCAGCTTTGATACTATCCTACTGCCTCTGCCATGATCTCTCAACAGGTTATGTGCCTTTACTCTGTCTCCTAAGAGCATCTGTTTTGGGAACATTAGGCATTCAGTATGCAGACTTCCAGTGTGGCCCAACTTTCCAACCATAAAAGCAGCGTGGGGATACCATTACTGTATAGTCATGGAGTTTTGTTGGGGCCCCTTTCTTTCTACAAAGACTTTCAGGTGGCAAAGCTGCCAGAAATATTTGAAGTCATAATTTGTATTTATGTATTAAGTACTACTGCTGTGGATGCCAAGTTTCTCAGATAGCAGGAGGCTAAGGTTTCTTTATTTGGTTGTTTTTAATGATCACCAGTTATCACTACCCATTACACTGGGCATAGTCTCAGTTTCTTCACAACTGACCTGCTGCCCCAAATCGGAGCAGGCTTCCTCTAGGCAACAACTCTTTGCAGAAGCCTAGCCTCATTTTTCAGCCACAAAGGCAGCATCATCAGCATACATAAAGTCACCAATCACTGCTGTCTGCACTAGATTTGAGCATCAACTGCTAAGGGAGAGCAACCTGCTGTATTTTAAACCCCTGGGACTGGACAGTGTCAACAGAGTCATGGAGAACAACCATAAAATACACAATAAAGAGGACAGGATGCCAGTGATGATGTCAAAGAGGAAGATGTGTGTACCTTTTTGGAGATTCATATGAGCACTGCAATAGTGAATGTCCTTTTTTTGTAACTCCTTTAAAAGGTTTAGATCTTTAAGTCCACATTGTCAAGAACATAAACCTAAAATTATGTTCCTAAATCCGTATTTAAGCACCTAAAATAACCTGATTTTCATAAACACTGAGCATGCACCAGTTCCAATTGACTTGAATGTACATCAGTGTATAACATACTGCATATGAAGTATCATGTGTCATATGAATAAAAGTCTTTGCCTGGAGAGCTTGCAATTGAAAAGAAAATGGTACAATACAGGATACATGAACAAATGCAGAATGTTGAATAGGACTAATAGCTAAGAGTCTTAATGGCACTGAAGGCATTTGCTGGAAATAGGACTTTGCCTACATTAACTCTGAAGCCAATCTAAGCACAGAGAATATGAAAAATTGCATTGCCTGTATTGTACATGGGTGATAGATAAAGAAGGACTTACAGACTTCCTCTATTTCTGACTAAATCTATTCAATGGAAAAATCAGTGCTGCCTTGGAATTGTTCTTCACAACCTTAGATATAGAAAGTAAGGCTTGGAAAGTAGAGCAAGACATATTTCCTGGCTTGATCATTGTTTTTTCTAACCTGAAGTTGACATTTGTAAACTATGTTAATATTTGGCAAAAGCATCAACAGACTTTGTAGGAGAGTAAATTCCTACTGAGGGGATGGGAGTTATACTAAGGTCTCTGTCACAAGTATTGTATAGCAGGATACCACAATTTATAATGGACAGTTGCCTAAGCATGCCTAAGTCATTTCCTTTCTGAGTTGAAGAGTTAAAGTTATATGCAGGTACAAACAACATCTCATGATATAACATAGTATTTTGATTTCTAAAATAAAACAATACATGTCCTAGTCTCTAAGTATCCTAGACAACTAAGAATTATATGTAAAAATTATTCAAGAGAAAGATTGAAAACAAATCTGACACTGATCAAAGAAGAGAAAAAAATATAAAGCAATGTATCATGATGTCACAAGCCCAGTGTCATTCCCTTTACATGTCCCTCTTTCCTAAATGTCTCAAAAATAACCTTGTGGCAAATCATGAAGGTCATGCATATGAGAAGATTCAGAATAAGTAAGGCATTCCCTAGTCAAGCAAATCCCATCAAGAATAACATGCAAGTAACCTCTTGTAGTTGAGCCTTAAGTCTTCTGATAAGCTTTGAGTAGACTCCAGTGATGCATTTCACAGCTCTCTTGGCAGTACTTTGAATGACCAGTTCAGTTATTACTGGCTGACTTGGGCCAATTTCCCAGTACTGGAAAGCCCTTAGTCACCTTAAAGTTCGTTTTATCCATCTAACTTGTCAATCATCACAGTCTGAATGACTTCCACATGGGCTAAGTACAGATGTTCAAAAAGGCTGTGCAGAAAGTGTTCTATTTGTGAGGGGAGAAGAGCAGGGCAAGGAGAAAGCCCCAGGAATTACAAGCAAGAGATACTTACTGCAGATGTGAAGAGAAGCCGTGCTGGAGCAGGGAGTACACCACTGCCTTTTCACAGCATGCACTCCCTTTGGATTGATGAAGGGAGCATGAAGACAGGCATTTCTGTCACAGGAGAGGGGTAGCCAGGGCAGGATTGGAGAGGGGACCCCAGAGGACTTCCCCAGCCAGTGGCAGCAACTGGTGGGTGAAGAAAGCAGGACCCATGGCCATACTGGTCAGTGGACCACTGGCAGAGCCATGGAACTGCAGCACCAGAGAAACGGTTTGATCCAGTTGGGTGGAG
>NW_017729033.1:81673066-81692305 GCF_001723915.1 Gavialis gangeticus | reverse complement strand
ACAGGAGAGGGGTAGCCAGGGCAGGATTGGAGAGGGGACCCCAGAGGACTTCCCCAGCCAGTGGCAGCAACTGGTGGGTGAAGAAAGCAGGACCCATGGCCATACTGGTCAGTGGACCACTGGCAGAGCCATGGAACTGCAGCACCAGAGAAACGGTTTGATCCAGTTGGGTGGAGATTAAAGTGGGAAGACTGAGGCAAGGAGCCAATGTCAATGGGCTGCTGAACAGGCTTGGTGGAAGCAGTGTGGCTCTGGCTAGATCCAAGAAGGATACGTCTCCATAGCTGAAGTGGAGAGATCACTCTGCCAGGAAGGAGAGATAGAAAGCCAGCACAGGGAGTGAGTGGGCTTTCCTTGATCTTTTTTCTTCACTTTTTTTTTTCTTGTTTCTCTTTTTTTCCTCCCTATTCTGTCTTGAAAGTTGTGAGGAGGGACCCCTCCTTGCAAAGTCCTGTTTGTTTTGGCCCTAAGGATCTGAGTCAGGGTAGAACAGATGTTCATGCAGGATTGTCCCTGCAAGAGAGCGAGGCAATTTAGCCCTGTCTTACCACAGATGGAGATAGTGTTGACAGCCAGTAGTGGTGAATTTAGAAGAGGTGTTGAAAAACCCTTTTTTAATGAATTGATCTAAGTTGATTGGACAGGAACCCTCAGTGAATTGATTTAAGTTGATTGGCTTGAGGACCCTTAAAGAACTGATTTAAAGTGATTGACTTATGGACCTTTAATGAATTGATTTAAGTTGATTACCTTATGGACTTTTAATGAACTAATTTGAATTCATGGACTCACAGACCCTTAATGAATTGATTGAAAGTGGATAAGTTGAAATTGTGTATTGTCATAAACAAAGGGCCTACCCACATTCAGTGGGCCTAGTGGAAGGGCCCAGAATTTGATGTTGACATATCCCTTCATAGACACTAGCCCAGACCACTATGCAAGCACTTAGACCCATTCATTCGCTAGACCAGAAATCAACTGCCAGCATCCATCTTTTCAATGCAAAATTAGGACCCAGACATGTATTAATTGGAATGTGGTAAGGGTGGGGTGTAAGGGAGGTGAAGCCTTTCTTAAGCAAACTGAGGCCCAGTCACCTATCTATCACCCCAAGGTTAGATTATTGTAATTTACTGTAAATTAGCTGAAATGAGCCTGAAAATGATATGCAGGCTTGTATAGAACATAACTATCTGACTTCTCCATGGTTCAGGATGCTGCCTTATAAACACTGTATAGCCTTTTTCTATTATACAGAACTAGACTTCTCACTTACATTGTGCTGCTTCTTGACCCCAATGACACTGGTCTCTACTACAAAAGACTTGGTCTATAACATATAATTAACATTATGGATCTCTGTCCTACCACAAATGTATTTTGGGAATTAAAGGTTATCTTCACCATGTCACATGCTGAGAACTCAAAGCACCTTATCTCTGCTTGGATCTTTACCAAGCCCAGCCATATACCAATTGATTTCCCTGTGTCTTCAATCTGTTTTCTAATCAAGCTAAGACTACTAAAAATGCACATTTTGCCAACTAAACAAATTCCAATAAGCTATTTTATTCAATACTGAATTTTTTTCTTAGGTGCTAGTTACAGTAGTTATTTAAAAAATGTGCATTACCTACCACTGCCTTCCTCCTCAGTTTCATGGATAATATGCCAATACGTAAACAGAAAAACCTTCATATTTCAGGTGAGCCAGCTCATCAGCTAACGTTTTGGCATGAATTTTAATTATAGACTTTCTAGTGCTGTGCCAGTCACTTTTAAAGAGAAAGAAATAATGTTGATTTTGGTAATGCCTACTTGGTTTTTTGAATAATATAGTAACATCACACTTCCAGCATGTGGGAGAAAACACTTCATATGAATAATAGAAATAATGAGCCACTCAATGACAGAGGAGAAGCAATTTTATTTAATAAAATTAAAGGAATTAAATTTATAAATGTCTAGTTCCTTACATGAACATGCACCCATTTTTATACAAAAATGTAGATTTATGGAACCTTGTGCATGTGTTCAGAGTTTATGACTTTATGGTCTTTTACTAGCTTGGCAAAATCGGAGTGCAATAATCCTGTAAAATTGTATTGACAGCCTTTTCATTCCTGAGACTAGTTTTTATTGTACCTGTATTCTTGGACAAATTGATGCACTAGATCCTAGTAGTTTAGACAGATGGATTGTTTGACATACAAAAGAATACTAAATGTCACTGTATTTTGATGAAGGTCAATCAATACTAGTTCTGAAGAATTCATATGAAGTATACACTTTTCAGTTGTTAGGACTTTTAGAAAATTGTTTTCATGAAAAGAACAAAAACAGGATGTGGAGTTCAAATTTTAAAATAACTGGAAACTTGACACATGTATTAGATTTTTGGTGATGAGTATAAGTCTGAAAAATCATGTAATGCAATCAATCAGTCTCTGGCTTGTGGTGTATTCTGTGCTTTATGTTATTCTATAGTTTGTGGTATGAATATGGCCAGAATAGATGATCTAATTTTCCTTTCTGGCATTAAAATGTATGAACTTATGAAGCATTTAACAATAGGGATTATTTAAATAAATAGTTCAATTTGTATGACAACACAGGACTCTTGAATTTTGGACTATTTGATTTACTAGTCCAGTAAACTATATTTGATTTAAAATTTTCATATTTTTCCATTCTGACCTTTGTGTAGTCCAGTGGACTCTGTCTCAGTCTCAGAAATACAAGCAGTCTTTGCTACACCAACAGCTATCTACAACAGTAGGTTCTATCAAAAGAGTTTGGACACTACTGAGTCTGAAAATAAGACGTTTGTGTAAGCTCTGTTCCACTAAATATTGGAAAACAACTGGCAGCTGTAGCTTACCACGTACGTCCCTTAAAAGATGTTTTCAAGCTTTGAGATCATAGATTCATAGATGCTAGGGTCAGAAGGAACCTCAAAAGATCATCGAGTCCGACCCCCTGCCTAGGCAGGGAAGAGTGCTGGGGCCAGATGACCCCAGCCAGATGCCTATCCAGCCTTCTCTTAAAGATCCCCAAGGTAGGGGAGAGCACCACCCCCCGTGGAAGCCCATTCCAAATTTTGGCCACCCTTACCATGAGGAAGTTTCTCCTGATGTCCAACCTAAATCTGCTCTCTTTCAGTTTGTGAACAGAGCATCTCCAGTCCCTTGCTGCATCCCCCTAATGAATTTGTAGGCAGCCACAAGATCATCTCTTAGCCTTCTCTTGCGAAGGCTGAAGAGGTCCAGGTCCCTCTGTCTGTCCTCATAGGGCTTGTCCTATAATCCCCTTATCATATGAGTGGCCCTCCTCTGTACCCTCTCAAGTCTATCAACATCCTTCCTGAAACACGGCACCCAAAACTGGATGCAGTACTCCAACTGTGGTCTGACCAATGCCACACAGAGGGGAAGTATCACCTCCTTGGATCTATTTGTCAGGCATCTGCTGATGCATGATAAAGTGTGGTTAGCTTTGCTGATGATTTCATCACAGTGACAACTCAAGTTCATCTTGGAGTCCATTATGACTCTGAGATCTCTTTCTTCTTCTGTGCTGCTGAGAGGGTCACTTCACAGCCAGTAGGTATGCTGGATATTTTTGTGCCCTAGATGCAGCACTTTGCTCTTGTTCTTGTTGTACTGCATCCTATTATATACTGCCCACTTTTCTAACCTATCCAGGTCTGTCTGCAATCATTCCCTACCCTCCAGAGTGTGCTTTTCACCCCACAATTTAGTATCATCCGCAAACTTGGACAGAATACACTTCACACCCACATCCAAGTCACTGATGAAGATATTGAAGAGTACAGGTCCAAGGACCAAACCCAGCAGGACCCCACTACCCACATCCTTCTTGGTTTACTACCACTCTCTAGGTGTGACCATTAAGTCAGTTTGCCACCCACCGGTCGCACCCAGACAGTGGTAGTAGATCCTCTCTGACTGAACTGAACTTAGTCCTGCTACATGATAAATGACCTTATGTGAAATGCCTAGGAGGTATTGAAAGAAAAGAAACTTCAGGCCATACCTACAAGACAAATTGCTGTGCCAACCAGCAGCACTCTTAAACAAGAATACTGCTGCTTCATATAGGAGCAGGGCACTATTTCCTTTACTCAGAAGCAAAATAGCCACATTCATACAGTGTGTTGGGGTAATTATCACACTGGGGTAACAGTTGCAATTCGCCTTCCCTCATGCTAGTTGGTCTGCATGCAGTGCTGCAAAGAAACAGTTAAACTGCTTCTTGCTTTGTGAGCAGTCCAACACATTTAAGAGTGAAGCTGCTTCTCACGGTAAATTTACTGTGTAGATTTGTTCATTGTGTGCCAAAAGGATACAACTGTAGGACCTGGACTGTCTTGAAATATTGTAATCTGTTAATCATAATATTATGAATTTTCAGGCTTTACAAACTATGATTGCTTGTCTAGTTGCTAACTTGCAAATGTAATTAATAAATGTTCAAATGCAATTAGCACTCATTTAAAATTATTTGCATAGTATATTTTGTTCTATTTCTTACTAATCCAGTTATCAAGGGCCACACCTACACAAGATGATGACTGTGCAGTCGTTACTGCTCAGTCATTTAGAACTTGCATACAGGTACTAAATGACTGGAGTTACTGTGCAGTAGGATCAAGTTATGTTTTGTGCCATGTGACACTACTGCACAGCAATAACAAGCTATTGTGCAGTCAGTGTCTTGTGTAGACGTGGTCAAAGGGTAGATTTTTTTTTTTTTGAAAAAGCGCTAAGACTGTTTTATGTATATTCTAAATGTGACAAAGGAGCACACTTATGGCTGGTCACCGTATCAATCTGCCCCTCTATCTAGGGCAGTTTGCCCAGTCTTGTCTGCCATGATTTGTGGTAATATACTAGATGTACAGTATGGGAGGCTTCCCGTTTAATGCCCTGATGCCTAGGGCATTACACACGGCTCTGACCTTCCCTATACCATGTCCCATGCCTCGCAGATGGCATCCATATTACAGAGTACCTCACACTGATCCATGCTCCAGGCTTTCCCTCTGGACTGTCACTCCCCCCTGGAGTTTGCCATCACTATGCCACCACACTATATAATAAGGTATCCACTCTAACTCCCCTGGCCCCATACTGGCTGCCCTTGGACTTTGGCTCTGCTTGCCCCAGGTATCCTCAGTCATGCACTGCAAGCCCTCTCAAGGAGGCCCAACTCTGCCTCTGACCCATCTTCTCCTCTGCCTACTCACTGGGGCTCACTCACTTATCCTCTCTAGTGCAGCCCTTCAGGTTGTCCCTTGCAACCCTACTCTGCACCCAGTGTGGCATAACCTTTAGGCCTCCCTTGCGGGTCTACTCTATGCAGCCTGTTTTCTTACTCCGCCCCCATAGTGGGGACTCAGGGTCTTGCACCCCCTGGGCTCAGGTGCCTCTCCCTAGGCATGCCTGGCCCCAACTCTGCCTGCTCTATGACACACTAAGTTGTGGGGGCTGGGGTTATAAGGCACCCCTACCCGCTGTTCACTTGGGAGGCAACTGGCCTGGCATTTCTGGGGAACTACCTCACCACAGGTAGTCCCACAAGACCATCCTTCCCCAGCAGGGTGTAATTTTACATCATTCCCCATGACTAGGAGTCTCCTACCATCCCCGTAGCTCCTGCTCTTACCGCCAAGATGATCTAAACAGCAGCTCAGTCAGGTGGTGTTCTTCTGGCTGCCAGCAGCAGACTGTTGGCTCAGCCCTGAGGGCCTGGATCTTAAATGGAGGCTGCTCAGCCCCCTCTTCCAATCCCAGGGTCCTCCTGTGGTCATGTGACTGCGTCATTTCTCTGGCACACACCTGCCAGCTGCCCTGATGCCTGCTCTAGCCCTTAAAGTGGCCAGACACTAAAAAATAAGACACAGTGGGCTCTTCTACATGTGTGTCCCACTGTGCTGTTGGTATTGAGCAGTCAGGCTACTCAATACTTTCATGAAGTACTTTAACAAGTACTTTGGCAAGTACTAAATGATGCGCAGTATCCTCTGGTACTGTGCAGTCCTAGCAGTGCATGGGTGATTTCCAACCCTTCTGTGCAGTAGCTTGTTGCTACTGTGTAGTAGTGGTAGCATCATGGTTAGTGCCTGCTGATGCTATGTCACCATAGTGGTGAGCTATGTCACCATAGTTCATTGCTACCGAGACATAGCATCTCATGTAGACGTGCCCACTGAATATGTTTACATTCTTAATAAAGTGCTATTTTAAAAAAAAAAAAGAGAGAGAGAACTAGAAATGTTTGTTTGACACAAATTGAATGTGACTTCTGTGAGTTACTGAGATTTTAGACAGGAAAAATTCTTTTGTTACAATATGAAAGAGGACTTCTGTAATTTCACATTTAACAAGGGGGCTGCATCTTTCCTGGCAAGAATTACCATATATCCCTTCTCTCCCTAGCTACATGGGCTGGGCAAAGAAGATGTTCCTAAAAGACTCAGTTAAGGGGTTAGAGAACTTTCTCTGCTTCAGGCAAGAAGTAAAGGGAAACAGAGCAATGAAAAGATCAGTGAGGTAACATAGTGAGCCCCCTTCTATTCCCATCCTTTTGTCTATACCCCATATACCAAACACAAAGGTGGATCCTGCTCCTGGGTGCTAGTTTCCATGAACCTTCTCCACCAGCCAAGTCTAATGGAAAGAAAAATCTTCAAGGGCAGAGCCTATTTTGGTAGCAGGAACCGCCCCAATCTCCAACAGGATGTGGGACAATTGTTAGAGGATGAGGGTATTGTGCCCGCTTCCATTTGATGATCTGCTCCTGTGCCACCTTTGCATGGGCAGCTGGTCCTACACACCAAGGAGCCTTGTGTAGGCCCCAGAGGGTTCCTTGATCACCTTCGGAGTGGCCCCCAAACTCACCTGCCATGACTTTGGATGGATCTTTGGATGGGTCTCCTTTGAGCATGCCTCCAGAGTCACCACATACCTTGGCAAGTGTCCGCAAGGCTCCAACCTCCCCTACACCCCAGCTGTACGCCACCCTTTGAGACAGGCCACCAGATCTCTTTGCTACCGACCCTTGGATGATGTCCTGAGCACCTTTGTCGTCTTCATTTCAGAAGAACGTCTGAGTCTCCACCTGGGTCTGGGAGATTCGAGGCGTCCCATCCTCTGTGATATTCTCTGGATGTCCCAGAAGGATGCCACTGGCTGCTGCCAAAGCACTGGGTAAACCCATGCTGGGCAGGGAAAGAAAACAAAATGAGGAAAAAAAAGGAAAACTAAAGAATCTATGCCACCACCATGCCACAAGCCCCTCAGTGAGGACCCTGAAGCCCCACCAAAGAAGACCAAGAGGGAACAAAACAGCGAGGGGAAAACACAATAAGGAAAAAAGAAGGAATGGTGCAGGGGAAAGGGAAGGTACCCTATTGCCATGGGCTCACCAACTCCACTTCCCCAGTGCCCTCAGTGGACACGTTCCCCAGGCTGGGACCCACACTCCTGCCCTGATCAGGGTCTCCTTTGGCTCCTGTGGGAGCTCTCTTTAGCTCAGCACCTCTGCTCCACCCATTACCACTGTGCTCAGCGGCTCCCACTGCCACTGCCACTGATCTCTCATCTGGCCCCTCCAGCTCGCTCCTGAGCTGGTCACTTCTGGTGGTCACTGTGATAGCTCTTGCCGCTGATCATCTCCGCACCAGCTCTTCAGCTCCCAGCCGGTGCTGCTTATCTCCGGGGTGGGGTGGGCTCACAGCCCCTGCTGCAACCGCCGATCCACCCCCTGCCAGCTCTTCGGCTCCTTGCAGGCACTGGAAGCCTCCTCCACAGTGGCTCCCTGCTGCACTTTTTGTTGCTGCCAGCATTTATCCTACACTCCTGGGGCCTGCTTTTATCCCTGCTGGGTAATGTCTCTTGATGATGTCACCCAGCTCCAGCTGTAGATGAGCATGGCTGATAAACTGCGCGGGTGTTTTTCCCTGGCGCGCCTCTTTGTCTCTTTGGAGCCCTGCAACAGGTAGGTTTTTCCCTTTGTCATTTGTCTGGGGTCTGTCATTTAGCTAGAGCTAAAAAATAGTCTGTAGGGCTATGAAATGGGAGCTACATTACTGGGAACAGCTAACAGAAGCAGCATTGTAAAAGTAAGGATAGCTGGAGTAGTAGAACCATTAAAGACTATTAAAATGAAAGAGGGTCATTAATACCCATGGAATGCAGAATTTAGAAGGAATTAGATAGATAACATAATCCATTAAGTCAACTGACTCCATCACTGCTGCCTGACTAGAAATGCTGCTGCTACTGCCAAGAATTGTCTCTAAACTTTGGGGAGAGCGGGAATCAAAAAGGAGTGCTAGTGCACCAGTGCATCCCATTTAGATTCACTTTCTTCAATCTTCTATCTATTATGCCTACTTACATAGTAACCCTTAGATACAGGAGCTGTTAGAATGCCAGTTCTGATTGAGGTCTTGGGGTGCACAGTAATATATTACAGTGGAATTTTTCAAAAATTCCTCTCTGTGCTTCTTTAAACCCATTCCTATGTAAATCATAATGGACTGTAATACAAGAAAGTTGAGCTAGTAGGCTGCCTATACATGTGCTCAGAAGTGGGGAGGGGAAGGGATGTGTTTTAATTAGAGTAGTTCCTGGGCAGTCGCTCTAATTAAAACCCTGCAATGTCATATATATTAAGTCCCCAGATATTTAAAAATGGACATGGGATGCTTCATCTAAACCTCATTCAATGAGGCTTAGTTAAATTACCCAATGGACATTTTTAAAGGTGCAGGGGCATAATAGATGTGACACTACATTGTTGCTGCAGTGTTCTAATTAGAACATGGAGCAAACTTGATTAATCAAGCCTGCTCCAATGCATTCTAATTAGAATGTCAACAAGACATGTATAGGCAGCCATATAGGGCCTGACTTCTCAAAAACCAGTAAATCTCAGGTTTTTCCTGAGCTTGCTTTTCTTTCTTAGGCTTAGAAGCTATATTTTAAATGGGAAAGATGAGGTGTAAAATACAAGTTAATGAGAGCAAATGACTAAGCAAGCAAGAAAAGCATGTTTATTAACATAAAGGGATCAGTGATCAGAATGCAATTGTGCACACAAACTTTTACATTAACTCTCTACAAATGTGATACTGTGCATGTGCAAGTGCTTTTTAATTTATCTGGATGACTGAACATGCAAGTCTTTCCTGTTTCCAATTATGGTTGTCTGACTTTAGTCTTATAAGAATCTGTCCCATTAGCTGTGTGCAATACAGCATGTTATAATAATAATAATACTAAAGCGACTATAGTATTTTGTCCTCAAATATTCCAAAAGCTTCCAGAGACTTAGTCACATAAACTACTCCCAATGATATTAATGTGAGTTGTGAGAGTAACTATAAGGGTCAGCGAGCACATTAAAAGGTGAATCTCAAAATGAAGCTCTTAATTCCGCTTATGTGTTTCAGTGAGAGGAATTAAACTTCAAATTTCAAAGTGATTATAGGTGGAGGATGAAATGTTATATTTAGATATGCAAACAATTAGGACTGTCTGTAACCCAGTGAAATGTAACAGCTTATAGATGTTGATATACACATCAGACCAGATTAAATGCATTTACCTTATTTACTCATATAAAAAATGATGAATCTTTTTCCTCTAATCAGCATGGGGGGAAAATCCCTCATATACATTTGCATACAAGGAAACCTCATTAAATACATTGTCTATCATTAACATTCTGCACCTGTTGGTCTGACAGGTTCCTGTCTGGTCAGCTAGCTAATCTCTCACTTAGGTTCAACACTCCCCTGTCCTAATATTTCTTGCCTGCCATGATTTTGCTGGAATTGTCGTGGACAGACAGAATGTCCACCCATGGGTTGCCCCTCATCTAGTTTTCATTGTTGGTCTTTTCTAGGGCTCGTTTCCTTCATTACACTCTGGTTTGTCATTCACCTGGTGTGCTTAGCAGTTACGGATCTCAATGTCTGTTTGCTCAGCCTTCTTCACTAGATTGGCCTTGTCTATCTTGGCTGAGGCTGGATACTCCCATAAGTAGTTTCTCTTAAGACCAAAGTTAATGACGCTGGACCTTCAGGATCCAGCTTAAGGGTTTCTTTGTCCCTCTCTAAGTTTATGACTCATCAGCTTACCTCTCAGCCCCTCTTTCTTTACTCAGAATCCTCATTCATAGATTCATAGATTGTTAGGGGCTGGAAGCGACCTTGCCCCCACTCTAGGCAGGAAGACAACTGGGGTTAAGTGACCCCAGTGAGGTGACTGTCCAGTCTCCTCTTGAAAACCTCTGGGGTAGGTGACTGCACCACCTTTGGAGGGAGTTTATTCCACAGTCTGGACACCCTGACTGTGAAGGAGCTTTTCCTGGTATTAAGCCTGAAGCAGCCTTCCAGGAGTTTTTATCCATTGGTCCTGGTCTTCCCCAGAAGTGCCCTAGTGCACAGTTGTTCACCGAGCTCCTAATGCACTCCTCTGATATAGCAGTAACCTGCTATTAAGTCCCCTCTCAACCTTCTCTTCTTTAGGCTAAAGAGGCCCAGGTCCCTCAGCCTTTCCTTGTATGACTTGCCTTACAAGTCCCTGATCACATGGGTGGCTCTTTTCTGGATCCTCTCAAGTTTTTTCACGTCCTTACTGAAGTGTGGCACCCAGAACTGGACACAGTACTCCAACTGCGGTCTCACCAGTGCTGAGTACAGCACTACAGTATCACTTCCTTAGCGTTACACAAGATGCACTAGTTAATGCATACCAGCGTGTTATTTGCCCTGCTGACCAACAACTCACACTGACAGCTCATATTCATGTAGTGGTCAGTCATTACTCCTAGGTCCGTTTTGACCATGGTGCAAGTCAAGCTGTCACCACTGAGCCTGTATGTATGTTGAGGGTTGTTTGCCCCCAGGTGGAGCAAATTACACTTGGATGTGTTAAACTTCATTTGGTTCTGGTCTGCTCAATTCTTTAGCCTGCCCAGGTCCACCTGTATCTGCAACCTATCTTCTGACATGACCACACTGCCCCATAACTTGGTGTCATCCATGAACTTGGCCAGTGAACTTTTCACTGCCCCATCCAAAGCATGGATAAGGGTGTTGAAAAGCACGGACCCCTGAGGCACTGGCCACTTTGTGACAGGATGACACAGATCAACTCATGAGAACTCTCTGGGTCCTACCCTGTAGCCAGTTTCCCACTCACTGAACTGTTGAGCAGCTGAGCTCACAATCTTCCAGTTTTCCCAAAAGGATATTGTGGGATACTAGATCAAAAGCCTTTTGGAAGTCTAGGTATATAACATCTACCTAGTCTCTCATGTCTAGGTGGTGAGAGACCTGGTCATAGAAGATGAGATTGGTAAGACAAGACCTACCCGTAACAAAGCCAAGCTGGCTGTTGTTCAGAATCTTACCTTTCATGAGCATATCGCACATAGATTATTTAATGAGCTTTTCCAGGATTTTCCCTGGGATAGAGGTTAGGCTGATTGACCTATAGTTGCCCTGGTCCTCCCTCTTCCCCTTCTTGAAGATGGGCACAATGTTGGCCCTCTTCCAGTCCTCAGGGATTTCCCCTGTGTACCACGAATTCTGAAAGAGCTTTGCCAAGGGTTCCGCGATGATCTCAGTCAGCTCCTTCAGCACTCTTGGATGAAGTCTGTCCAGTCCTGCTGATTTATAAATGTCTAGCTTTTCTACTTGGTATTGCACCCAGTCAGCATCCACATTGGGGAAGCTGTCATTCCTGGCATGCCCCCTCTGAACCTTATCTTGCTTGTCTTTCCCCTTGGTTTAGTGAAATACTGAAGCAAAGAGGGCATTCAGGAGTTCAGTTTTGTCCTGATTATCAGTTAACAGCTGTCCTGAGGTGTTAAGCAGGGGTTGCACACTTCCATTTGTTTTCCTCCTACTACCTATATGCCTAAAGAAGGACTTATTGTCCTTGACTCCCATGGCTAACTTAAACTCAGTCACCACCTTGGCTTTCCTGATCATTTACCTACAAATGCTGGCCACTAATGTATAGTCCTCCTTGAGGACTGTCCCTAGCTTCCACTGTGCATACATCTCTTTTTTTCCTTTTTAAGAGGATTGCAATGTCCCTATTAAGCCAGGAGGGCTTGCTAGCCCTTCTGCTACCTTTCCTCTTTGCAGAAACATTTTTCTTTTGTGCTTCAAGGATCATATCCTTGAGCAGTGAGCATTCTTCATGCACCCCATTCACCTTCCCTTCCTGGTCCTTCATTGCTTCCCTTACTAATGATTTGAGCCTGTCGAAGTCAACATTTTTGAAGTCCAAGACTTCAATCCTGCTGGATGATTTGTTGACCTTGTGGCAGATAGTGAACCTGATAATTTCATGGTTGCTGTTGCCCAGGTTACCCTCAATGTTCAAGCCACACACTAGATCATCTCCCTTGGCCAAAACCAAGTCTAGGAGAGTGTTACCTCTGGTTGGCCCTTGCATTTTCTGGGTCAGGAAGAGCTCCTTGATCACAGTCAGGAAACTGTTTGAACAATCTGACCTAGCCAAGTATTCCTCCCAATCTATGTCTGGGTAATTGAAGCCACCCATGACAAGCAAGTCCCTTGCATGCACAGCCTTGTAAGCACAGCCTCTTGAGAAAACTCCAGATCCAGCTCCTCCCCTTGGTTTGGTGGCCTGTAGTAAATGCCTACACTTAGGTTTCTCTCATCACACCACCCCTTCTCCCTGCCCCTGTAGCTTGACCCAGAGGGTTTCAAGCTGCTTATCTTTGGAGCCAATGTCAGTCTCCAGAGAAGTGTACTACTCTCTCACATATAGAGCTACCCCTCCGCCTTTTCTCTCTACTCTGTCCCTTCTGTGGAGGGTGTAGCCCTTTATGGCTATGTTCCAATCATGCAAGGAGTCCCACCAGCTCTCCATGATCCCTACCAGGTCATATTTCCCACTAGAGAGCAGGAGGGCTAGCTCCTCCTGCTTGTTCCCCATGCTCCTGGCATTGGTGTACAGGCAACTGAGGCCCCCAACTGACACCCTCACTTTCCTGAGATGCTATGGAAGAATGTTTGGTTAGCATTTTCGAAAACAGTTGTGCTAGTGTCATCCAGAAGGAACTCTCAGACTCTGAAGGCCTCCCTTGTCAAAATCAACCCCTGGACAAGTAATTCCATCTTCGCTTTATTTCAACTCTTAGGTTACAAGGCTCTTATAACATAGTTCATACCTGGAGCCAGCAAATATCTTCCAGAACCCTAGTTAGAGCCCTGAGTTCTGGGATATCATCTATTAGCCCCTTTTACAGTCTTTTAGCCAATAAGGTGCCTGGGCTTCTCCTTGGCACTGTCACTGCAGGGAGAGAAGACAAGCTCTTCCCCCACTCCCCATGATGGATTCTATGTGTGGTTAAAGATGAAACTTTTCTCAGCTTCATCTTTAACCTGACCTACTTTTGTGGGCTGCAACTGGCTCCCATCAAGCATCTAATTAATGCACAACTGTGTGTTGTTTCTCAACCTGTCCTTCATTCTCCCTCACTTATCTCTATTTTCTGTTGCCTCAGGGCCATGTTCATGCTCTGGATGGGAGCAGAATTGCTGGATCCCTTTTTATGCCCCCTCTTGGGACCTGTTCTGCATCTCACTCTATCAGTGGCAAGCTTACAGCTTCACACTGACACCAGGTCAGTACACTTTACTGCCATTATTCCAGGGATAGTCCATAGTTTTAGAAGATAGGGTCTACATTCCCAACCTTCCCCCTTTCTGCATGGGTGACCATTTTCCTACTGGTCTGCAAATGCGGTCAGTGCCTCCATGGCCTCAGTGTTTCCTTCCCCGTGGTCGCAGGAGAAAAGGCAGTCCTCTTGGCTTTCCAGTGACCATCAACCCAAGCTTTTGCATGGGTTCCAGGTAAGGCTACTGGCCTGCCCTCTTTCCAGGGGATCTCACTCTTTATGTCTCCCATGGCCCTTTTCTCCCAGTAGCCCAGAACTCCCAGGGTCTTCTGGAGACCCGCTTCCCCCTTTTCCTTACTGGGAGATCCCGGATTTAAAGAGTCTGCATCCTCAGTGGTGACTCTGTGCTGCCAGAATTCCAGGTTGGGCTCACCAGTGGAGGAGAGCATAGTGGGACCAGAACCTGGCTCCCTGTTGCAATCTATATAAACCTTACTGAAGGGACCAATAAATTCAATAATGATTATTATACCAAAATCCTCTAAAAAAAAAAAAAAAAAAATCCTGCCCAAGAACCCTTGCCTCTTGTATAATTCTTGGAGCATTGTGGCTACAATATCTCTCCAGCACTGACTCAATTAAAGGGACAATTTGATGCAAATAAAATGTGTATCAATAATTTTAGCATTTTTCCCTTAGAGTCTGAAAAATTCTAACAATTTACAGCAATATAATACAAAAATAACTTTTCTTAAAGGAACAGAGATTTCATATCTCTTAATTACTTATATTAATACAGGAGTCCCTCCCCCCACCCCCTGCCCAATCTGTTACTTTTATGCTTGATTTCTGCACATGAACAGTGACATCAATTTCAAAAGGAATGTTCCTGAAATAAGAGCAATTCAGGGTAAGGGGTGCAAATTTTGGTTTTGATTTTCTAAAGTATGGAGAAACATCCCATTTAGAGCATTGCAAACTGTAGGGAAACACAGGCTAGATATTCAAAAAACACAAGGCGGAATAAATCAAAGTTATACAGTTTTAACTAAGTGGAATAGTTTAGATTGGTAGGGAATAGAATACACATTCACCCTTGGGGGGAGAGGGGCTGGGAGCAAATCTTAGATGAGGTTCTGCCATTTTTAAGCCTTTTAAACCAATATGTGTGTGGCACTGAGAGACTAGAGATCCCCTACGGAATCTGAAGAGGTACTCAGGGGTTGGTCACTGGAGAACTGTCCAAAACAAGAAGGCCATAGGTACTGCAAAACTTCCATGCCCCACCACTGCTGGACACATAATTCAGGTGTCACTCCAATATCTGTACACCCCTCTGGTTTTGGCCTGCTTCACGAGAGTGAAGGCACTGACATTTGTTCCATGCTTCCCTTTTTCTTCTCATGGCATGGGGCAGTAAGTGGAGTTGCAGCCTTAGAAGTTTGGGCTTGCAGAGTGGCACTGATAGTCTACTCTACACCCATCACCAACCTGCCATGTTTGGGGTGACAAAAATAGAGCTGCAGGTCAATTCATGCTCCCTGGCTGGAGAGCAGTGACTGCATGTAGCCATGGTAACATGATAGGGCTGTATGCATGTTTGGTGGCTAGATGACTACCTGTATGAAAAGTTCCCAAACCCACTACATTTAGAAATGGTTCTGAGTAATTATTTTGGTGCACTTTTGATTTCTTAGATCTCACTGTGCTTCACATTGGCAATGAAATATTATTTATTATCACTTCACAGTCTGGACAAGTGATGTAGAGAATGTGTCCAATGAGAAGCACTACAAATCAGTGGCAGAGCTGGGTCCCTTTGTTCCCAATCTACTTCTCTATGATCATACTTCCCTAAAATATCTTAGATATGGGGACTACAATATTTACTTTAATCAAGATGAATTTTTTTTCCACAATCATCATGAAGGGAAAAACAAAAAGCCCTCTTGTCTTCCTGCCGCCCTCATTTGCCCTCTTTAGTCTCTTCCTGCCTCCCACCCCCAGCCCCCTTTCCTCCCTTATAGTCAGGGACAGCTGACTTCTAGATTGGGCTAGGTTCCCTTCTGGGCACAGAGTGCAAGGAAACATTGCTCTCCATGTCTTAACCATTGAGGAATTAAGGCTGAAGGCATCATGTGGGCTACAATACACTCTTTGTTCTCATTAGTTGTTTTTATCATCAGTGATATTTAATTTCCCACAGCTGTGTGTCACAAAATAAGTGCAGCTGCCTTCCAACTATTACTAATTTAAATATTTATCATTAGATACAGGACATGGTAACTAGATTCAGATAAGCACCAGGGAATTTTGTTGTTCCTAACTGTTGAACATTTAAACGTTAAGGTTATAAGTCTGATTGTTCCAGGCTATGAATAACCCAAGAGTTAATAAAATTTAACAGAATGAGGTGGGGTGGGGAGGTGTGGGGTGGGGTGGGGTGGAGTGGGGGAAAGTAACGAATATACCAGTTACTGGCAGATGCTTGAAGCATCTGAGTTCAAGTGAAAACTCTTAATAAATATTTTGCTCTATGTCTTGATTTGTTCTGCACTATGTGAATTAGTTTTTCATTTTCAATTCTTTCTGTTGTGTCACTAAAATGTTAGTTACACATGAAATAGTTCCTCAGTGAATGAACTAACATGTCCAGCACTGGTGCATCTACATGTTCAATTAATGTGAAGCAATAGACTCTGGAGTTTATTGCTCTGGTATTTATTGCTCCTGGGTGCATGAACCTGGGACCACAGCACATTGAGCTGGGTCAGAGCAGCCGCAGCTATAAGGGGTCTTGGGGATCAGCCTACCAACCATGGGCTGCTCCGCCATGGCTCAACATGTTGTATAGGGGCCGGCTGGGGCATGATAGTGCTTCAATATGGAGCTAGCTGCTGGGCAGCCCATTCACTGAAGGACCCTCCTGCCCAACCCAAATGGGGCAGCATCTATACATGTGCTGCTGTGGAGTAAAGAACTCCATAGCAGAATAGTACTTGTATTTACAAGTACTACCCTGCTGCAGAGTTAATTAGTTTACTCCAGTCTAATAGGGGCTCACATGTAGATGCCGAGACATTTACTGCAAATCTAATTAGTCTACTCAACAGTAAATATCTCATGTAGCTGCACCCACTGTGTCTTTAGTTGAATGCAAAAAAGCAGATCCCATCAAAACACCATAATAAATTCCACATTTTTAAGCAAAAATACTATAAAAATGTTGCTCTGTGGGTCAGGCCAATTCTCAGGATCTCAATATTGCGCTGTTAGACAGGAGGGTGTGATGCAATTGCACATACACAAACACACAAATCAAGTAGGTACATATACACACACACTACCAACTCAGGTGCATACACATCCAAACTAGCCTAGGTACATGCATACCTATCACCAATTCAAGCACATACACTATACACTCCAAAAGTTAGACAAAAATCAATTGTCCATACCCACACACTCAGTACACATACACAGATCACTAATCCGTATATCATGCATACAATAACATATATATACATACACACACACCCACTCACCCCACCTACACGTAGGTACATTCCTAACTTGGATGGTACCATATGTATGTGTGTGCTTGGGGTACCTGGGGGAAGGTTAAGGTGAGAGAGAGAGAGTGTTAAAGTGTAGGGCGTGAAAGTTGCCAGAACTGGTGGACTAGAGAGAAGCTGGCTGAGGACATGAGGCTTGGGGTTACTTAAGGTAGATTGGGGCTGGAAACTGAGGCAGAAACCTGAGATATGGGGGGGAGGGGGCAGATAAGTGGTGGAAAGTAGGAGATAGCCAGGAAACAGACAAAACCCAACTCAGGGTTTCAAAATAACAGGTTTATTAAACAGACAACACACTGCACAGCCCCATGAAGTTATTGGTTCTCAAACACACACACACACACACACACACACACACACAATGGCAGCAGAAGAAAGAGACTCAGTGGAAGGGTTGGAGTCCAGGTAGGGAAGAGAAACAGAGTCCAAGTCCTTGGCTGAAGAGGGGGTAGGGGGTGATAGCTACCTATCCAGGCTGGAAAGGGGTCCTTGTCCAGCAGATATTGTCCAGAGGGGAGTCACCAGCAAGGCCTCTGGGTGGATAGGTGATGTGGCATGGTGCTGGTCCAGATGGAAAGGGCATCCCAAGAAGTCAGTCTTCATTATCCCTTTTTATGGGGCAGACTACCTCTGATCTCCTATGGGAAGAGTCTGTGCAGGCAAGGTCACTCCTGTTCCAGAGGGCTCCAGGTGTTCTTACTGAGCAGGTGTTCTTACTGAGTATGTGCAGCCTTGACACAACGGTGGGTTGCCTCATCTTTTGTTTGTTGAATGCTGAGGGTGGTTCCAATGGCTGGGTCATTCATAGATTCGTAGATGTTAGGGTCAGAAGGGACTTCAATAGATCATCGAGTCTGACCCCCTGCATAGGCAGGAAAGAATGCTGGGTTCAGATGACCGCAGCCAGATGCCCATCCAACCTCCTTTTGAAGACACCAGGGTAGGGGAGACCACCACCTCCCTTCGGAGTCCATTCCAGATTTTGGCCACTAACTGTGAAGAAGTTGTTCCTAATGTCCAGTCTAAATCTGCTCTCTGCTAGCTTATGACCATTATTTCTTGTAACCCCCAGTGGCACCTTGGTGAGTAGAGCCACACCAATTCCCTTCTGATCCCCCATGATCAATTTATAGGCAGCCACAAGGTCACCTCTCAACCTTCTCTTTCGGAGGCTGAAGAGGTCCAGGTGCCTTAGTCTCTCCTCATAGAGCTTGGCATGCAAGCCCTTAACCATACGAGTGGCCCATCTCTGGACCCTCTCCAAGTTATCCACATCCATCTTAAAATGTGGCACCCAAAACTGGATGCAGTATTCCAACTGCGGTCTGACTAGTACCCGATAGAGAAGTATCACCTCCTTGGTTCTGTTTGTCTGCATCTGCTGATGCACAAGAAAGTGGTGTTAGCTTTGCTGATGACTTCATCACACTAATGTTTATCTTGGAGTCCACTAGGACTCCTAGATCCTTTTCCACTTCCATGCTGCCGAGCAGGTCATTTCCTAGGCAGTAGGTTTGTTGGATATTTTTCCTCCCTAGGTGCAGCACTTTGCATTTCTCCTTGTTAGATCGCATTCTATTGTTTTTTGCCCATTTGTCTAACCTGTCCAGGTCTGCCTGTAGTTGTTCCCTGCCCTCTGGTGTGTCTACTTCTCCCCACAGTTTTGTATCATCCACAAACTTGAACAGAGTACACTTCACTCCCTCATCCAAGTCACTGATGAAGACATTGAAGAGTATCGGTCCAAGGACCGAGCCCTGCGGGACCCCACTGCCTACGTCCTTCCAGGTCAATACCAACCCATCCACCACCACTCTCTGGGTATGACCCTTTAGCCAATTTGACACCCACTGGATTGTGTAATCACCCAAGTCACAGCCTCTTACTTTGCTCACCAGTATGGGGTGGGATACTGTATCGAAGGCCTCCTGAAGTCTAAGTAAACGATATCTACCCCTACTCCTGA
>NW_017729033.1:81656053-81668066 GCF_001723915.1 Gavialis gangeticus | reverse complement strand
AAGAGTCTGTGCAGGCAAGGTCACTCCTGTTCCAGAGGGCTCCAGGTGTTCTTACTGAGCAGGTGTTCTTACTGAGTATGTGCAGCCTTGACACAACGGTGGGTTGCCTCATCTTTTGTTTGTTGAATGCTGAGGGTGGTTCCAATGGCTGGGTCATTCATAGATTCGTAGATGTTAGGGTCAGAAGGGACTTCAATAGATCATCGAGTCTGACCCCCTGCATAGGCAGGAAAGAATGCTGGGTTCAGATGACCGCAGCCAGATGCCCATCCAACCTCCTTTTGAAGACACCAGGGTAGGGGAGACCACCACCTCCCTTCGGAGTCCATTCCAGATTTTGGCCACTAACTGTGAAGAAGTTGTTCCTAATGTCCAGTCTAAATCTGCTCTCTGCTAGCTTATGACCATTATTTCTTGTAACCCCCAGTGGCACCTTGGTGAGTAGAGCCACACCAATTCCCTTCTGATCCCCCATGATCAATTTATAGGCAGCCACAAGGTCACCTCTCAACCTTCTCTTTCGGAGGCTGAAGAGGTCCAGGTGCCTTAGTCTCTCCTCATAGAGCTTGGCATGCAAGCCCTTAACCATACGAGTGGCCCATCTCTGGACCCTCTCCAAGTTATCCACATCCATCTTAAAATGTGGCACCCAAAACTGGATGCAGTATTCCAACTGCGGTCTGACTAGTACCCGATAGAGAAGTATCACCTCCTTGGTTCTGTTTGTCTGCATCTGCTGATGCACAAGAAAGTGGTGTTAGCTTTGCTGATGACTTCATCACACTAATGTTTATCTTGGAGTCCACTAGGACTCCTAGATCCTTTTCCACTTCCATGCTGCCGAGCAGGTCATTTCCTAGGCAGTAGGTTTGTTGGATATTTTTCCTCCCTAGGTGCAGCACTTTGCATTTCTCCTTGTTAGATCGCATTCTATTGTTTTTTGCCCATTTGTCTAACCTGTCCAGGTCTGCCTGTAGTTGTTCCCTGCCCTCTGGTGTGTCTACTTCTCCCCACAGTTTTGTATCATCCACAAACTTGAACAGAGTACACTTCACTCCCTCATCCAAGTCACTGATGAAGACATTGAAGAGTATCGGTCCAAGGACCGAGCCCTGCGGGACCCCACTGCCTACGTCCTTCCAGGTCAATACCAACCCATCCACCACCACTCTCTGGGTATGACCCTTTAGCCAATTTGACACCCACTGGATTGTGTAATCACCCAAGTCACAGCCTCTTACTTTGCTCACCAGTATGGGGTGGGATACTGTATCGAAGGCCTCCTGAAGTCTAAGTAAACGATATCTACCCCTACTCCTGAGTCCAGGTGCTTCATAACCTGGTCATAAAAAGAGACTAGATAAGTCAGGTATGGTTTACCTGCTACAAACCCATGCTGGTTTCCCCTCAGCATAATTTTTCCTGCTGGGCTCTCACCTATGTGAGCCTTAATAATCTTTTCAAAGACTTTACCAAGGATGGAGGTGAGACTGACTGGCCTGTAGTTGCCTGTCAGGATCCTCCTTCCTCCCCTTCTTGAAAATAGGAACCATATTGGCCCTTTTCCAGTCCTCCGGGACCTGGCATGTGTGCCACAAGTGCTCAAATATTCTTGCCAGTAGCTGTGCAATGACATCAGCCAGTGCCTTCAGTACCCTTGGATGGACCTCATCTGGGCCTGCTGACTTAAATGCATCCAGTCCTTCCAAGTGACTCTGCACCATCTCAGGGTCAGCACTTCGTAGTCTGGTGCCCAGCTAGACTCTCTATGTTGTCTCTCTATGAACCCATTGTGAGACTTGTTTTGCCCCTCATTTAGGAACACTGAGACAAAGAACTCATTGAGCAGTTCAGCCTTGTCTCCCCCTGTTTATCACCAATTGCTTTTGCCTATTCAGTAGTAGTCCTATACCACCTTGAAAAATATATCTGAAAAACAGATAGTATCTTTGGCCTTTCTAACTGCCTCCCTACAACTGCAAGCTGAGGAGGCATACTCCTCTTTGGTAATTTCTCCCTGTTTCCACTGCTTATATGCCCTGCTTTTTGCCCTTAGGCTGCTCTGGATTTCTCTGGTCAGCCAAGGAAGCCTCTTGGCCCCATTTCCCCCTTTCCCTTACATTGGGATCATCTCCCTCTGTGCCCAAAGGATCGCTTCCCTAAGGCACAGCCACCCTTCCTGGGCTCCCATCTCACCAAATCTCTTACTCTGCAGTGCATCATTGACTAAACGCTTGAGGTCACTGAAGTCAGCCTTTCTAAAGTCTAGCACTTCCACCCTACTAGTTACCTTTCCCACTCTATGCCTTATGGTGAATTCTATTATTTGGTGTTCACTGTCCCCCAGGTGACCACTGATCTGTAGGTGCCCTATCATGTCATCCCCCCTTGCCAATACCAGGTCCAGTACGGCATTCCCCCTAGTGGGACCATGTACCTGCTGTGTCAGGTGGAGGTCCTGTGCACAGGATAGGAACCTGTGTAAATGGAGGGAATTTGCTGTCTGTGTCTCACAGCAGATGTCATGGTAGTTCAGGTCCCCCATGACTACCACTTCTCTAGTCTTTATGTTTTCTGAGAGCTGCCTCAGGAGTTCCAAATCTAGTTCTTCCCCTTGGTGTGGGGGTCTGTAGCAGACCCCTACCACCAAATCCCTTTCCCCTTGACCTCCATGTATCCACAATCCTTCTACTTTCTCCTCCTCTAATTCCATTTTGATAAGGGTCGATGTATAATGCTCCTTGCCATAAAGCACAACCCCTCCTCCTCTCTTCCTTACTTTATCCTTTCTGTACAGCTTATAGCCCTCAGTGTGTACTACCCAGTCAAGGATAGAATTCCACCAGGTTTCAGTTAAACCCACTAAGTCATAAAGTTGGTCCAGGTATTGGTGTTGATAGTTCGGTCATTCAGAAGTTGCTATTTTTCGACCTACTTCCATTGTCTCTCAAGCACCCTCATTCATTCCCATTCATTCAGGAACCAAGTTACATAGGAGGGGTAGTATGAGTTATAGGTTACACAACTAGGCATGGGGATAAGATGGAGGCTTGACATTACAAAATGGAAACTTGACATGACTTATGCTAACTTACATATATAGGCCTAAAACAGTAATCACACAATATAAAAGCAGCAAAAAATCAACACAAACATAATAATTATCACTTATAAACCAGTGGCTATCTATATTAAAATATCAAGGCACTTATTTGCAAAGGGAGAGAAATAAAACTTACTACCTAAAATAAAATGTTAAAGCTTATCTTACATCTTAGCTTACTTACACTTATCTATAGGGACTAGACAGGGAGAGACAAAGTCAGAAGTGGTTGGGGAAGGGGAGGGAATGCATATTAAAAAAATTAAAATAAAAACCGGCATGTTTGCTACAATGCCAATACATCAGCCTACCAGAGATTATGAAGAAATGATTAGCACAAGGGACAGGAAGGCATGCTCAGAAAATTAAATCAATTCATGTTCTTTTCCTGTCTACTTCATTCTGAAGTTAACAGTATCTCAGTCATCATATTTAGACATATTTCTGCTATTTTTGTCATATATTCTGATATACATCTCACAGTCCTTGCTCAGGCAAGAATTGTCACTAAAATAAAGGGGCCAGTAAAACCTGCAGTGTTTGCCCTGAGATTATAATGTATTGTGTCTCCTTAGAGAGCTCACTGATAAGCTAATGGATCATTTGGGGTAATTCTACAGCCATAGAAGACATTAGTCTATATGCAGGCTATCTTGATGCATATATTGTACCAGTGGCCACTAAGATATAGGTAAATTCAGTACAGTTTCAATACAGTTCCTTTAAAGGTTCTAGTAACACACTCAATTTTCTAAAGAAATAAGAAACCAGATTGTGAAAGGGCCTCCAGTTTGCGTGACAAACAACACTTAAGAATGGACTTCTTCAAATGGACTTGAACTGCATTTGTCTTCATGAATCAGCTCACTGTTATCAAGCCACACTGTAGAACATTATAACTGTCTGTCTTTGAAATCTTTGACAAATATTGTCTAAAAGGTTTTTTTCCATGGTATATCATTGCACATCCGTAGAGTATCTTATCATTTTAAAAATGGATGGGGCTGGATCTCAACAGATGACATATAGGGAAGCACATATATATGGGCTATTCCTATTTTACTTTGGATGCCATTATTGACCATTGCTTTTGTTTGCTCGTCTATAAGATAAAACTGAAGTTAATGCTGTTAATATCTGTCCATAGTAGGTTAGAAAAGTTTCATATAGATAACTGGGGGCCAACAACTACTCAATATGGGTTACTACATTATAGGGGAAGAGAAACTCCATGAATCTTAGCATGTTTTACACATTGCCTTTAGGCTATATTAAGTGTTGTGGAATGTTAAGCAGTGTTCATGATAAAATGAACTTTGAACAGTCACATGTTAAAGCTTAATACCATCCCTGACTTGTGCAACTGTGACTTGTCACTAGAGGACTGGTGAGCAGAGGCATGACTAAGGAGGTACACAGCCCCACCAGGGGAGATGCCTTGTTGGACCTGGTCCTGGCCACGGGTGACAATCTGGTGGGGAGACTGCGAGTGCTCAACCACCTGGGCAACAGTGATCATCATCTGCTGGAGTTCACTATCCAGTGCAAGGTGGCAAAGGCCTCCGGCAAGGCATCAGGTCTGGACTTCAGGAGGGCAGACTTCAACAAGGTAAGAAGACTAGTGGGGGAGGCACTGAGGTCCCCAAGCAGGGGGGAGTTGGGTGTCCAGGAAGAGTGGTCGTTCCTTAAGCAGATGATCCTCCAAGCCCAAAGGGAAGTAATTCCTACATGGATCAAAGGGGGCAAGAGGGTGCAAAGGCCCCCATGGCTCACCAAAAACATCCAGAAACATTTCCAAGCTAAAAAGGAGGTGTACACCCATTGGAAAGGAGGGGCCATCACCAGAGAGGACTATACCTCCATTGCTTGGGATTGTAGTGGGGCAGTCAGGAAGGCCAAGGCAGAAATGGAACTGGGACTAGCAACTTGGATCAAGGACAAGAAGTCCTATTTTAAATACATAGGGGGTAAAAAGAAGGTACCAGGTAACATGGGGCCTCTGCAGGACATGCTAGGAAATCTGGTCGTCGCACCAGACAGCAAAGCTGACTTATTTAACAATTTCTTTGCCTCCATATTTCTGAGGAGGGATCTGGTCAGCTCCCCCACTGGGACCTCTGCGGGCCCTGTGGGCAACACACCCAAGCCTAGTGTCAGCGAGGACCTAGTCATGGAACTTCTGGAGGCACTAGACATATTTAAATCAGCAGGTCCCAATGATCTTCACCCCAGAGTGCTGAGGGAACTAGCAAAGGTTATTGTGGGACTTCTGGCACAGCTTTACAAGCACTCATGGTGCTTAGGCAATGTGCCGGATGACTGAAAAAGGGCCAATGTGGTCCCCATCTTCAAAAAAGGGAGGAAAGAGGACCCAGGTAACTATAGGCCTGTGAGTCTTACCTCAGTCCTGGGGAAGCTTTTTGAGAGAATTATCCTGGTGCATGTCCACGAGGGGCCAGCAAGGGAAACCATGCTCAGAGGCAACCAACATGGCTTCATTAGGGGCAGGTCTTGTCAGACCAACCTGGTGACTTTTTATGACCAGGTCACCAAATCTATAGAGGCAGGTGTCACAGTGGATATAGTCTTTCTGGACTTTACATAGGCCTTCAACATGGTCTCTCACCCCATTCTCATAAAAACAAACAAACTAGGAGACTGTGGTGTTGATGCCTACACAGTCAGATGGGTCACTAACTGGCTGGTGGTCCACACCCAGAGAGTGGTAGTAGATGGGTCTTATTCAACCTGGAGGGATGTGGGCAGTGGGGTTCTGCAGGGTTTGGTCCTTGGGCCTGCACTGTTCAACATCTTCATCAGCGACTTGGACAAGGGGGTAAAAAGCACCCTGTTCAAATTCACAGATGACACCAAGATGTGGGGAGAAGTGGGCATACTAGAAGGAAGGAATAGGCTGCAACTGGATCTAGACAGGTTACAGGGCTGGGCCAATGTGAACAGGATGGGGTTCAACACTGACAGGTGCGGGGTAATGCACCTGGGGAGGAAGAACCAGCAGCATACCTACAGGCTGGGGAACTCCCTTCTCAACATTGAAGAGGCAGAAAAAGACCTAGGAGTCATCATTGACACCACAATGAACATGGGCCGACAATATGAGGATGTGTTTAAGAAGGCCAACCATAACTTGTCGTGCATCCACAGATGCATCTCGAGCAGGTCCAAGGAGGTGATCCTCCCCCTCTATGCAACACTGGTAAGGCTGCAGTTGGAGTACTGCATCCAGTTCTGGGTGCCGTACTTCAGGAGGGATGTGGACAGCATGGAGAGGGTCCAAAGGAAGGCCACCCACATGATCAGAGGTCAGCAGGGCAGGCCCTATGAGGAGAGGCTACAGAACCTGAACCTGTTCAGCCTCCATAAGAGAAGGCTGAGGGGGGATCTAGTGGCAGTTTACAAACTAGTCAGGGGAAAACCACCAGGCATTGGGAGAGTCCCTGTTCCCCCGAGCACTCCCAGGAGTGACTAGAAACAACAGACACAAGTTAGCAGAGGGTAGATTCAGGCTAGAAATTAGGAGGTGCTACTTCACTGTCACTTCACCGGCTAGGATCTGGAACCAACTTCTAAGAGAAGTGGTGCTGGCTCCTACCCTGCAGGTCTTTAAAAGTAAGCTAGATGAACACCTGGCCGGGGTCATTTGACCCAGTACCCCTTCCTGCCATGGCAGGAGATCGGACTTGATGATCTTCTCAGGTCCCTTCCGACCCTACCAATTATGAAACTATGAAACTATAAGAGCCCTCAGTCTCCTGGTTAATTTCCGGGGTGTGAAGGGGAGGGGGAGGAAATTAGCAGATAATATAACCCCAGTATCTAGCCTAGCATTCAAAAGCAGCCTCAAATTGCTCCTGGTCAGCATCTACATGTGTGTTATTGCACAGTAGCTAACATGCTGTTAATCTAGCACCTGTATTTCCTGGTACTAGCAAATAGTGCATTAGCCTAATTTACAATGAAGTAAGTACTGTGCATGTGTAGACAGTGATGTTTTACCGAACATTAGATTAGTTCAACCATCCATGCAATGATTTCTATTTCTATTGAGTGCTTGTGAAGATAATGTGGAAAGAGACTCCTTTTAAATTATTCATACGCCCTGCAAATGCTGCATTTGCTTCTTTTTGCTCAAGGAAGCACATGTGGCCCCAAATACACCATTAGATGAAGACAGTTCTCTGGCTATTGCTATTATCCAGGAGGCAAGAGCCTTTATTAGTAGGAAGCTGAATTAAAGAGGCAGGTACCCCCAAAGAGAATGAGTCTGTAAGATTCCCTCCCCATTGTTTGTTTTGCTAAGGTGTATCTGGATGAAAAGAGTGTACATTCTCAATGATTCAAGTGAGTGTTAGTTTGGCAGTAAAACTACCAAGACAATGAATGAGAAGAAAGAACTGCCATCCCCTCCAGGAAATTAGTGACATACAACATCAACATTATGAGTGAGAAAAGAGGACCAGATGAGGGTCATCTGAGGGAAAGGGATGGAAGCTATACCTTCCTCTGGACAGATACACTCATAGCATTGGCTTTGACATCAAGAATCAGCTCATCAGTCAATTTATGGAGCTACTTTTGGGCATTAATGAACATCTTATGGCCCTCTATCTTAAGCTGTGAAACAGCTAGGAAGCCACCGAGATCAGTGTGTATGCCCAACACTTAATGCTGACAATGATGTCAAAGAAAAATTCTAGTCCAACCTTGACTACATACTGACTCTATGGCAGTGCACCTTTGAGTGCTTACCAGTTTAAAGGCCTGAACAGGCTGTGAGGCAACCTGCAGATGATAGCACAGACAATCAGGTGGTCACATCACAGCCAGGAGGCCACCTGATTGGAGCAGGGTGGAGCAGCCTCAGTATAAGATCAAGCCCTGAGGAGCAGAGCCAGCAACTGCTTCAGGGATGCTGCTGAGTTAACATTGCCCTGACTTCTGCTGCTCCTAGGAACATTCTGGAGGTCAGGGTAGGAGCTATGGGCATGGAGGAGGTTCCTAGGGACCCAATGCAGGGACCGAAGACCCAAAAATGTGAGGTGTGGGCTGTGAAGGGGCCAGCCTAGAAAAGGGGCTTAGAGTTTGTGGGCCTACAGAGGGGCTCAGATGAGACCAGTGGAGAAAAGGGCTGCTTGATATATAATTTCTGGGACTCTAGGCAATCCCAGCATGAGATGATGGTTTTATGGTGGGGCTCAAAGGGACTCCTGTGGTACAGAAAGGACAGCTGCTGCCAGACTGACCCTTTAAAGCTCAACTGGACAAAACAAGGGGGGCAGAGCAAATAGGCCAAAGGGCATGTATGCCCACCACGAGGGGCAGGCCAGGGCTGCAGAGATCTATTGGCACCCCAAGTGGCCTGTAGGTGGGGCCAGAACCTTAAAGAGGTAGAAGGTCCCCTCAATGGAAGGCGGGGGGGGGAGGGGCATCACTGCCAAAAGAGGCTAGGCTGTCAGCTGTCTAGCACGCTGATATGACATAAGGTGAAGACCAGCCTTCTGATGGGAGGTATCCTGTAAAGTCAGTCTGAGAGAGATGGGGCCAGGAGCCGAGAGTTATTCTATGAGATGGAGGCAGAAACAGTGTGTCCTAAGAATGAGCAGCCCAGGAAGAACATCCAGGAGCCCAGTGAGGGAAAGAAACATCAAGGCAGGTAGGCCAACAATGGTCCTGGGGAGTGACCTAAAACCACACCCTGCTGGGGTTTGATTGGATGGTGGGTCTGCCTGTGGCAGGGCAGTTCCCAGGAAATGCCACACTAGTGTCTCCCTAGTGAAAGGCAAGTATGGAGCACCAGAAAGCCTCAGCTCCCACTGCCTTTTGAGTGACCCTGTGCAGGGGAAAGTCTAGGGGAGCACACCCTGAGAGAAAAGCATCAGGTATGGGCATCAGCACAGGAGCCAGGAGGGCCTTAGGCTCAATGCTTGAATGAGGGATGCCTAGTGGGAGGCCTCAGTAGGAGTGAGGTCCAGGCACACTGACAGAAGCCTGAGGCTTGAGTGGGCTGTAGGCCAAGTTATCGGTCCAGGCACATCTGCAGATGCCTGGCACCTGAGTGGGCCATATGCCAAGAGTAGGGTCCTGGCACATTGACAGACACCTGAGGCCAAGGGGCATAAGACCCAGAAATCCCAATGAGGGGGAAGAGTAGTGACCCCAGTGAAGGGGTAGAGCGTGATGGACAAGAAGCTTACTGAGGGGCAAGGAACCCAGAGTGTGTGGTGGAGTAGAGGCCTCAGAGAGGGGGTGGAGTAGAGGCTCCAGACAGGGGGCATATGGCCCAGGTATGTCTAAGGACATCTGACGGCAAGTTGGGCCAAAGGCCAGGCCAAGGTATGTCTGAGGATGCCTGAGGCCAAGTTTAGGCCAGAGGCCAAGTGTAGCCCAGCAATGGGGCCGGGGGAATTAGAAATCATTATGGATGCCATCTGCAAGGCATGGGACATGGTAAAGGGAAAGTTGGAGCTGAGTATTATGCCCTTGGCATCAGGGCATTAAATGGGCAGCCTCCTGCCTACAAACAACTATTCATTTACAAAAAGGTGTGGCAGATGAGTCAGGCAGGTGGACTGCCCTAGAGAGGTGGGTGGCCTGATATTGTGACTGATCCAGGGATAGCCCCCTGTCACAGACTCATATTTGTAAGAAGGACAAGCTCATTCTCCTTGCCAGCAGTGGACATGACCTGGAATTCTGGAATGGCACCCTTGAGAAGGAAGGAGTAGGGAAAGCCAACTGTAATGGCACCCATCTCTTGAGCAAATGCACAGAGCACAGAGAAGTTTTGTCATCACAAACTGTATCTTCAGACTCAGTGACAAATATAAGACCACATGGAAACACCCATACACTAAGCACTGCACCTCCTCACTATGTTATTTTTAGAGTTCATGATCAAATGGATGTGAAGATCACATGAACCATGTTAAGAAACAATACTGCTTGACAGATCACCATCTTTTCAGATCCATTATGAACATCTGACTTGCTTCAAAACACTGAAAACAGACAAAAGCAATATGAAGGACTATCAGCATCAAATCTTTTCAAGACCTCAAGGTCCATAACACTCTCCAACAGTGTCTCCATAAAAAGCTCTCTGCTCCATGTACAAATTAAAGTAGCATCAAGGAACTTGCTGTAACACCCATGGACACCAAGACCTGGGATCTCTTGAGCGTACATTGAAAACATTTCATACAAGCAGGACATTATCTGCCATGCTTCTCCTGCCTTATCTGTGGCAGATTAGGATATTAGGTCTCTGTTGTGTCAGAGTTGATGGTGGTCTTATGTAGAGTTTAGATTATGGTTTGTATGGGATGGTTTGGATAGGGATGATCCTGCCTCAGGCAGGTGGTTGGACTAGGTGACCTCTGGAGGTTCCTTCCAGCCCTATGTTTCTATGATTCTATGGTTTGATGGCAGCAATGCTGAGATCCAATCCCTCCTCAGCTGGAAGAGAAGGGCTCATTTCAGTTTTCAAGATGAAACTTCATCTCAGCAGAAGAAGGAGATGTATACAGCCCTGAAAGCCAAAGCTCAAAAGAGGATCCAGGAAATCAAAAATCAGTCATAGCAAAATTAAGCCAGGGAGATACAGATCCATGCTAATCAATATAATATGCATAGAACTTTTTAGGTAATGAAAGCCATCTATGGCTTAACTTTTCATGGTCATACTTCCTGTGATCATAGGATGGCTTAACTCCATGAATTTATTGTATGAATGAAGAGATCCCTGGGGACCTGAGGAATGCCAACACCATGATTATCTTCAAGAAAGGAGATGTGTGCATGTGAAAACTATTGAGGTAAACACAGGGTATTTTTTAATGTTATCCAATATCATTTCCCAAACTTAGGAATCAAAGATAGTGTAAATTGAAATAATCTATATGCTTGTCAAAACAGAGACTTGTCTTTAACAGAAGGTATCATTACCAACTCAAAAGAAGTGGGCACATTTTTAATATGGCAGATTGACTTTGAAGTTACTAGATCACGTTCAAAGGAATCCAGAACAGATGCACATAGACATGTAGTTAACTTTAGAGGTAGGAGACCACATGGTAGAGTAGTCAAAATAAAGTTAGTTAGCATCTGAGAGAGAGAGAAACTAGGAAAGAGACTGACAAAACTTATTACTTAAAGCAGCAGCTGAGGAACTGTTTGAAAACTTATGAAGTCTTTAGTCTTTACTTCTCTCCATCCTTAAAATGTCAAAAAAGCAAAAAGAATAGAAAGAAAATGCTGCTGCTTCTCCTGTCTCTACATCACATTCAGCCATTTTGTTACTGTCCCGGGAGGCAAAGTAATGAATGGGACTCACCTGCAGCTCAGGATGGGACGCGCATGAGGCGGAGGGAGGAGTCTGTGCGGCTCATTAGCCGCCTTTTTGTTCAACTGCGGCCAGCTGGTGACATCACTGATGGATGCCAGCCAGCAGCGATAAAAACGGTGGCTGTGGCCACAGAGGGGGCAGGTAGCCCAGGTGAGGAGCAGCAGCCATCACCATTGGCAAGAGGAACTTCTGCTGTAAGAATCGTGGAGCCAGGAGAGCTGACTGGGATGTGGACAGAGCGGGGCCAAACCTCCCAACTGAAGACTGCACTGGACAACACTGGAGCTGGAGATACGGCACCTGAGGATGTGGCTGGAAGAGCACCAGGGGGTGAAGCGACCCACTGGTGGGGTACCGGGATGACGGGGCACACAGACAGTCTTGCTAGGGAGAAGAGACCCCGGGAGAGCCCTAAGGGGGTATAATTGGGGCAGGCATCACCACCAGGTGCAGATAGAGTATCGAGCAAGAGGGAGGTTCTGGACAGGCTCAGAAGGAAAATGACTTAACAGTAAGTAATTCTCCTGGTTGTATCTCTGCAGTAA
>NW_017729033.1:81646794-81651053 GCF_001723915.1 Gavialis gangeticus | reverse complement strand
AGAGGGAGGAATGCTGGAGGTGATCAGTCCGGGTTGGGCCAGAAGGGAGCCAGGGAGAGCTCGGAGTAGACCGATTAGAGGATAGGGAGACACAGGGCAGTCAGCATTTTGGTTGTTTCATTCATCTAGGCAACCCTGGCTAAGGCATAGAGAGCTAGGGGAGTTGCCCACAGATTGAGGCTGAAGGGAAGCCTCTGTGAGGCCATAGTTTCCTTTGATTTTCCTTCCCCTGAAGGAAGGGGTGCAGGCGAGGAGGGCCGTGGGGATGAGCCTGATGGTAAGCACCACAGCTGGGAGCCACAGTCACTTAGAGGCAGGCCAGGTCGCGTCACCCCACAGCTGGGAACTAGAACAACAGGCAAGGGATGCACCGAAGGTGGTGTGAGGCCGGGGTGTAGGGGTGGCGGAGCCCCGTAAGTGACCACCAGGGGATCCTGGGCCACGGGGTATCCTGTCAATTGACCCTTCACACTGAGGAACATCAAGTCGTGGCGGGTGAGAATGGGGCTGGGGACATGGAGAGAAGAGAGCTACTCCAGCACCGACAAGATCCCAACAGGTGTTTGACATCTACCTGCAAAGCAAAAAACTGCTCGAGAGCAGCTAACCGAAGCCCGGCAGTCACAGTTACACATGCTTGTTCTCTTTTATTGTACTTCACAAGATTGCTCATTGTATATGTACCTTCAAGCAGCATGCATTGTTGCGAGTGTTGCATAGTCTGAGGCTCTGTGCAGCAGTCACAGGTGGTTGAACCAATGGTATAGACCCCCTTCTTCATTAGTTCCTGGGACTGTCCAACATAGGTCGTTGACACATCACCATTTTGAAAAAGTTCATCATCCCTTTGTGGTAAGGACTTGCTGGAATATACATTTTTTTGCTGTTAAGATATTTTCTTCAGCCTCTCACACAGTGTTTGGACAGTTTTATTATGGAATGTTTTGGAGTCAAGTGTATAAACTTTTTAGGATTTGATTACTTGTCTACTTACTGCTATTTAAAAAGTTTTATAGAGAAATAAGTCAGATATATGTCACAGGGCACTTCAGTGCCCTGCTCCTATAAAGAGGTACAGGTGCTGCAACCGCAGTTGGTCAGCTGACCAGAAGGGGGCAGGGCCTAACCTATAAAAATATAATCCAGGCTGAGGCCAGGGGAGCAGTTCTCTGCTAGCAGCCAAGGAAGAAGGAGCTCTGCTGGAGTAACCAAAGTAGAGAAGCCTGATGGCCTGAGCAGTTTCTGTTCGAGGATACCGGGTGGAGAAAGCCCTGGTAGGGATTTGAATGATGGTTAGCCAGATGGCTTAGATTTTATGTTATAGCCCAGGAGCTTGAGTTTTCTGTTTGTAGTTTTATAAAACTGGAGGACCGGGTGAGGCTATTAGGGGTTGGAGGAGGCCTCATAGGGGCTCCACGGTAGTGTGGGGACCCCGGTGCCAGAGAAGGCACAACATTCAGGGGTGCACTGACCCCAGCCCTGAGAAGGGGCACAGAGGATAAGGGGCTAGGTAAGGCTGAGCCTGTCTGAGCCCCACAGGAAATCTAAGACCCAAGGATGGAATTTGGGGGCCAGGCACGGCTATGGCTACGGCCACCTGAGCCCCAATTGTGAGAAGACCCAGAGCAGGCACAGGCGAGAAGCCCCAGAATGGGCACAGGTGAGAAGCCCCAGTGTGGGCTTAATCACGGGGAAGGCTCCAGTGCTTGCACGGTCACGGATAAGCCCCCAGTGCGCATCTGTGAGGGCATGGGCAACCGCGGGAGAGGCCAGGAAGCATCCGCAGGGAGAGCGGGCAACTGTGAGAAAGGAGAGGCCAGGAAGCATCTGCGGGGAGTGCGGGCAACTGCGAGAAAGGAGAGGCCAGAGAGCATCCGTGGGAGTGTGGGCAACTGTGAGAAAAGAGAGGCCAGGGAACCTCCGTGAGGGCACGGGCAACCGTGAGAGAAGCCAGGGAGTGTCTGTGAGGCGCAGGCTGCAAGGCGAGCCGGGGAGGGCCTGTGAGGGCCTGGGCAATGGTGAGACAAGCCCAGGAACCCGTGAGGGTGCAGGCAATTGCGAAGAAGCCAGGGGGCGCCCGTGAGGGCGCGGAAAGGGATTGACCATACAACGTCTAGTACATCTGCGAGGCTTAGGGCATGGTACAGGGGTGGTAGGAGCCACGCATGGCCCATAAGGCTGGGGTGCACCAAGTCAATCAATACAGAACAGGGGCCAAGATAAACCAGAGCATCATTGTCCAAGGGGACAAAAGGCAGCCTCCTTTATAAATACCTAGCATCAAAGACATGGCGGGCGAGAACGAGGGTGCTTTATCTTGGACTTGGCATGGTAGGGGACGTTTGGAGAGATCACGGCCGCTCCTAGGACCCTGCACTATGACAAAATATAATTGTTAATTATAACAATCTAGAGTGTTTTACCTGTGTCTAGGATGTGGATACTTATTTTCCATTATTCAGGATAAGAAGGTGATTATACAGTTTATATGTCAATATAAGTGAATATGAATATATGTGCCAAGCCCGTATATATGGCAGCTTTCCACACAATGTTTCCCACTCAAGGGAGCGAAGGGGACATATCACCACTATAATGAACTCCTGGTCTAGATCTATTAACATGTCATAAAGATTTCAGTCCATGGAGAAATCCACATAATATGACTGTTTCTCAGAGATCATCTCAAACTTTTGGTCTCTTTCATTTGTCATAGATCACTGACAGCTCTGAAGCTCCTAGCAGCTTTGGGTTATAGTGGGTACATCTACACATTCATTAATATGACATAGTTATAACACATTAAATTTAGTGCTTGCATAACCAAGCGCTAAATCACTGCACCGTAACTGCCACTCCTGTGCAGTTGTGCTGTCTCACCACTTTTTAGCAACACTGACTGCACAGTAGTGTATTAGCATGGTTTTTGCCCTGCACACTACCATGCAGTGTTATTAGGCTACAGTTAGCATCTCATGTGAACACACCCAGTAAGTATTTACTTTTGCTTTTCCCATAATTGGCCTTAGTCTGAATTTGTTGACAAAATCTTCTATAACCACAGTGGATTTTTTTAAGTAAAATTAAACAAATGGTTCTAGATTGAGGCACAGGTAAATAAAGTATGTTAAAGTGAAACCATGTCCAGAAAAAGGAATACCTGATATGAAATGAAGATCAGACAGAATAGTGAAAGTGGCTTATGAAAGAGGTTTACTTGATCAGCTCAACTGACTCTTGGGAATAAAATTTCTAGAATAAAATTAAATATCTTTGAGTCAATTTTGTGATTGGACACATGAATACAATTCTTATTAATTTCAACAGGAGTGCTACCAGGGCTAAGTAGGGCAGAACTGAACCTAAGTGTAGGATTATTATGATTTAAAGACTCAGCATTGTACGTGTCACAGTTGTTACCAGATTTGCCCGCTACTTTGAGGTGTGCTCATTTATTAGGGCTAGGGTCTTGGTAATTCTATTAAAGTGCTGCTTGTGGTACTTGTGTTTCTATACAGAGCTGTATCTCTCCCCCTGCAAGCCCTCACCCCCAATGGAGCTATCTTGCAGGACTCAGTTCAGTGGGGCTGGGTTCCTCCAGTCCCCAAATCAGTCATACACACACACACATACACACACAGATTAAAGTGACACACCTGACCTGGCCGGGTTGATCAGCATGGACAGGCTGACACCCTCATACGCCGAGACTCAGTTCATCAGAGCAACAATAACTACAGTTAGACACAAGCACACAGTTAAACAGAATACCTCTGAATCTGGCTGGGTGTCCAGAAGACACCCTCATGGGCCAGCATTCAGTTCACTACGGCACGTCTGAGCCAAACTGGGTCCATCAGCCTGTACAAGCTGATCCCCCTTACGTGTTTCAAACTCAGCACATCCCAATCTTTTAGCCTCTTGATGAGTAGACCCCACAGTATTTTTGGGCTACACAGGGATCTTTAGCTTAGGTAAAAGGAGCGTTGCTGCAGAGCAAGTGGGGAAAGAGAAGTAAAGAAGGAAAAATATACCCAGTTACCACCAGTTTGACTATAAAAGTTATTTATTCCTAAGTAGATGAAATATATAATGACACTAGTGGTAATAGACATGCAAAGGAAAAACAAACACAAACAGTTACAGTATTACCCTGGTTTCACTAAGTATTTGGGGAAACTTAGCTCAAGCTTAACTAATACAGTTCAGGTTCAGAAATCTATGCTTAGAGAGAGAGAAGAGAAAAGAGAGAGAGAGCT
>NW_017729033.1:81628990-81641794 GCF_001723915.1 Gavialis gangeticus | reverse complement strand
GCTGTGATGAACCCTGTACCATTGTTCAAATGTTGTCCATACCCCTCTGACTCGGTTTATTGCCTCAGCATTCCCTAACCTGACAATTGAGTTGTAGCCAATTAAGTTTACATAGGCCTTCCATAGTGGGACCGGGGAATGTACGGCCCAAGATGCCTATTAAACTTACTTCTGCTTAGAGGTGTGTGTTTGGGGGGGGGAGGAAAAGTCCTTTGTAAATCCAGATTAGAACAGGTCTGATAAATGCTGAGCTGGGTGTGTGGGTTGATTAGCATTTGGAGCACAGATTCCCCATCATGCAGTGCTCCCCTGCTTCGCTGGTCCCAGAATTCACTGCAGTCTCTGTTTTAGCCTTTCTGTTCTCCATCTCTCATGTAAATGAATGGTCATCTGGTCCCATCTCAGATGCAAATGAGACCTAGGGCAGTTGTTTCACTTTTGTCACCCTTATCTGGAGAGTTTTAGGTGTGTCTCTCACTGCATTTTAATCAGTTTCTGTTTAGGTAGAGGAGGGGAGAGGGGGAATTCTTTGTAAGTTGGACAGTCTGCATCCTGTGTCAGGGTTCCCCAAGAACATGGAACTGACAGGTAACACAGTACCTTGAGAAAATGTATATAAGATAAGCAATCCACATTCAACAGTGAAATCATTTGTTTAGTTTCACAACAGAATCATCTAAAAAGATAACCTGTAAAGAGCACCAAACTTTGGGCAGGGTTGTGGGGACAGAGAGGACAGGGAATGTGAGGAAAGGATGGAGTGCTCAGCATTGGAGCTGTTTTCATTGAAGTTGGTGGTAAAACTCCCATTAAGTGGGAAGAGAATTCTAAAGGAGAACAAATTACTTGGAAGTGGTCAGGGGAGAAGGGCTTCCTACAATTCAGGAAAATATTTTAACTTTGTGGTAAACAGCCATGTTTTATGGACAAATGTGGAGCTACATTACCCTGGTGTGGGTTTTGGAAAACATTCTTTCTAAAGCTCTTTGGGATACAGGAACTCTTACTTCTTTCAGGAGACTGTGCTGTATTCTCATTATTCGCTTCCCTAACTGAGAAGTTAGTAGTGTCCTAATATTTTTAAGATCACTAATATTATTAATCAGATACTTTGTTTGAGGAATATAAAACGTCCACTGCTGCACAGTGTTCCTTAAGCCCTACCTTGTATACAGGAATCAAACTAAGTTGGGTGGGGGGGGGGGGGAGAGAGAGAACACACACACACCACTAGAAACATCTGGGGCAAACAAATGTGTATTGCTTATCATCATTTTGAAACTTTTTGAATTTGAGAGCAGAGTTCACACCCAAATTTGAGTCTTAGAGCAATTTAGCCCTATCCTAAGCCAATCACTCTCACACACACGGCTAAAATGAGGTAAATATCAAAACTATTACTAATCAAGTGATCTTCAGATCAAAGCTATCCTGTATCCAATCAAATATTAAAATGGTGCCAAACACAGGCATGCATGACAGCTGATGCTGTGCCCTTATAAGTGAAGATTCTGAGGCCTGGAGGTGCAGAATGTGCAACTAGTAGTCACACTAGTACCTGACAAGTCATTCATTTAAATTAAACAGTTCATTAATGTTTATTCATTTCAAGGTTAGTGTATAAATCATATTGCACATCATTAGGGAGATGGGTAGAGCAATTTGAACTAAGGGGGGGAAATGACAAGACACAAGCATTGCTTGCAAGAAAGCTGAAACCTGAATTAAAATAATTACCTGGTAATTCTTGGAGCCAGGGTCCAGTAAGCTTCAAAACTTTAATATTTTGCTCCTGAAATTAAAAAATTCTCATGTTATGAATAATATTTTTAGGAACCTGTAATATGGAACCACAAATCAACCAAGCAGACAAATAAGTCAGGAGAATATAGGTATTCCTTGGTTGTCTTAAATTTTCCATCTGTCCCACAAAATGTATTTTTGGAAAGGACCTGCTATCAGCAGCTACAATTTAAGCACACCAGTAGACAGAAAGAACACCAAGATCTCCAGCCAAAAATTGCATAAGAAAGAGTCAATTATGTTCACCCAAATGAACAGAAGAATAATACAACTTTCTGCAGAACAATGAAACCATTTTTAAGTCTCAAAAAAATCTTAAGACTAAATATAGCATACATGGTGATCCTAAGAAGGGAACTGAAAATTAAACATGATTGTCTCATTGTAGAAATCCATGGTGCAGCCATATCTAGAATACTCTGTGAAGTTCTAGTCCCCACATCTAAAAAATAATGTAGTAGAATTAGAAAAGGTACAGAGAAAGGCAACCAAAATGTTCAGGGGCCAGGAGCAGTTGCCATACCAGGATAGATTAAAAAGTCTATGCTGTTCAGTAGCCACATCTACATGTGCAGCAGACTGCACAGTTGTTACTGCACAGTTATTTACTGCAAAAATACAAGACCACCTGGAGACATCCTTACCCTAAGCACTTCCCCCGTGTTATTTTTAAAGCCCATCACCGCAGTTTTTCGAGCTACTGAACAGTAGCTCATTACAACTATGCAGTAACATTGTCGCATTGTTAGTGTCTGGCAATGCTACTGCATGGTTACACTGAGCTACTGTGCAATTTCTTGTTGTTATTGTGCCATAATGTCTTATGTATACACACCCAGCCTGGAGAGGAGCAGGTTGAGGGAGGATGCAATAGAACTCTATATAATCATGAAGAGTGTGGACCAAGTGAACAGGGGTCTCTTTTTTCACAAAGTCCAAGAATACTAAAACTAAGAAGCACCTGCTGACATTAGTAAGTGACAGGTGTAAAACTAACAAGACACAATACTTTTTAATGCAATTCATAGTTAACTTGTGGAATTCATTCACAGACAGTGGTGAAGGAAGATAAAAAAGGGGACTGGATAAATTTATGGATGAAAGATCTATTAATGGCTATTGTACAGAATGTTTGGAGATGTTTCCTTTGGCATCTCTAAACCAATAAATGATGGATTCCATGGAGAGTATTGAGTAAGGGATAGATCACTCTAGAGATATCTGGTTCAATGTTCTCTTTGTTTGGCATCCACTTCTGCCACTGTGGGAGACAGGGCTAGAGGGACCATTGGTCTGACCCACTGGTGAAACATAGCCTTTAGTTTATTTTATTCCTTCTTTGCCCCAAATACCCAACAACTATTACCTTGAATCATACTACAAAATCTCAGCTGATGACAGACATAATAACTATTAGGGTTTCAGCAACACAGGTCTATCTGGTAGGTGGCAGCTGTTAAAACCCAACAAGTCAAATCCATATGCAGGCTAAGGAATAGTATACAGGACAAATGGCTGCCAGAAGGATGTTTTACAAAGCTAAACACAAGTTTGTAGTTCTATAGAAGTGTCTTTAGACCAGTAAAGTCTAGAAGTTTTGATTTACATCATATGCATATTCTTTTTGAAATGTTTTAATCCAGCTTCCTACAAGGAAATCTTCCTATCAACCACTTCTGCTTTGACCAGCTGTTTAGATAGTAACATTTGGTAGTAATAATTCTAAAAACTTTCTTGGGATCATAGCAGTACTACTATTAATCAGATTGCTGATGTAATATGCTTAGTTTCCTATAAGAGATACAATTTAACATGGTGGAATTTCGAAGTGTTCATGCATTCAGGCTATACAATTTCTTGGACTGACAAAGCCAGCCTGGATACTGAAGAAGAGAGGGCTCTCATGAGAACTTTGGGAATATTTGGCTGTCACTATGTCACCCAACAACAGGCAAGTCATTGGCAGCAAGCCTAAGCAAGGGTCCCACTTGAGACTTACTTTGTTTCAGAGAAGCTCTCAGGGGAGCCCTGGTGGGGGTTTGTTTTTGGTAAGGTCATTTATATCCCCCAAACAGATAGATTTTCTTATGTTTCTCCAGTGGGCTGTTCCTGGGAGGAACCAAGTCTTCTGAGACTTTAGAAAATTAGAAGTTTAACTTGTCTGAGGTTTGAAAGCAGTGCTTCAGTTTGATTAAAGTTTGGCTAAGGTAAAGAGGGATCTTTCTTCTTTTTTTGTGTAAAATGGCATGCCAAGCCCTGTTATAAGTTTGTATGTTTAGTACAGTAGCTCCCAAACTTTTTCTAGTTACAAGCCCCTTTACAGTCAGATAGTTACACACAGCCCAATAATTGTAACACACAGGACACCTATACACTAGCAGTAAGGCTGCTCCTACATACTGTACTTACAGCAGATAGAAGCAGGCTCGATTAATCCAGTAATTATTGCACTCCAATGGACTCCAGTGCTGCCCCCGCTGCCATTTTTAAGTCTGGGGATGATGATACATGAGACACTCTGGGCATTTTAAATAAAGCAGCTCTTGGACTCACTTTAAATAAAGCACCCCACCACACACAAAACTCCTGGAGCATGTGCATAAATGCCTACAGTTATTAGTGTTCATGTATATGCAATTAACAGGGTGCAAGTATTTTCCTCACAGATTTATCCAATTGTAGTTGTAAAGAAGTGATTTCTAGAATAAACATGAGGAAAGGGCCTACTTGTCGGGCCTAATGCAAGTGTACAATCGTACAACAACAAAGGAGTTGATGAGGGTGCCTTATCCAATGCTTTATAAGACCACATCATTATAGGCACATGACAGAATACTGCTAAACCAGGCTTTAGGTGGAAAGAGGGTTTTGGGGTTTTTTTTGGCCTGTTACTACCTCACCCAACAATAGGCAAACAATTGGCAGCAAACAAGAATATGTGTCCTACATGAGACTTACCTTCCCTCAGGACATAGTTACTCATTACCTTACCCCCTAAAAATGTATATAAAACCAATTAAAATAAACATGTTACACAGTAAATGTCTACTACATTGGTCATTCCAAATATACTGAGGATATTGCTATATAATACAGTTTTCAAAGGTCCCATTCTAGACAGTGATATTAGAACTGTAGAAAAGCTGAAAGCTTCTTTTGACTAATTGAGTGAGATTCAGGCAAATCAGTGAGATTTAAACAGGTCTTCCTATCAATAGCCAGAACAACTTAAGCTAGACAATTATATTTAAAAGCATTCTTTAATATATGATGAACTTGTAATATTAGTATTTCCTAAAAATTCCTCTAAAGCTGTAATAACTGCATTTTTAGCAAACTCACAAATGGAAAGACATAACAGTTAAAGGACTTTATGTGTGGGTGCACATGCATGTACCATTATTAAACATTATAACTGTGTAGGGGGGTGTGATCCCTGGGGCCTTAGGGGTGGCATGGCCTGTCGGGTATGTAACCCCTCCCCTCAACTTGCCTGCCATGACTTTGATATTAAGCTATCAAGAGAGGGGGTTCAGTGGAGATCTTCCTGGGAGGGCTTCCCGACAATGGCAGTACTCACAATTGCTTGGTGTGATGTTCCACAGGCTCCACCTCCCCTACACCTTGTCCACTTGGCAACTGCATAGGTGATGGTGTGATGGTGGTTTTGGGCTTGCAGGCTTGCCCGCCACCTGCTCCAGATGGGGCACCCACATCTGAGTGGGCTCAGTCAGCTCTTGTCTCTCCAGCCTTGAGGCCCCAACCTTCTCTCTCTATCACTTTGATATTCTCTCTGTTTTTTCCAGTTTCCTTCAGAAGAAATATTCTCCTGGGGAGGAGAGGGATGTGGAGCTGCCTCCTTTTCCCCCACCTCCTACATGGGGCTCAAATGCCTCCCCTGCTCTACTTCTTACAAGGGGATCGAACACTCTCCCTGATCTATCTTCCACAGGGAGCTGCAGTGCTTCCACTTCTCTGCCTCCTTCAGGGGGCTGAAGTGCTTCCCCTGCTCTGCCTCTGGCAGGGGACTCAAAGATTTCCCCTGCCCTGCTCGCCAGTGCTGTTCCAGCTGTGCCGCTCCTCTTCCCCACAGGAGCCTCAGCACATCTGGTTTGCTGTCCACCTACGCTCTCTCTCCCTCTCGCTCCTTCTTTGCGCGGGGTCTGTCAGGGCTTTTAAACTTTCCTGGCCACCATGATTGGTCCAGCTGTTCCCCACATGGGGAACAGATGATTAAATAGCTGGCGTAACGCCGGCTGGCGTGGCTGCGGCTGCGGTCCCGGCTTCTGAGCTGACGGACCAGCAGCAGGTAAGTTCTTCCTGAGGAGAGGGGGATGTTTCTGGGTTTTGGGACCTGCGGAGCTTGCCCTCACCCCTTTGAAAACTTGTAGGGGCATCTACAAAAACTTTACCAATTGTAGGAGGAAGTAACAGGAAGAAACCTGGTGGTTAGGATATTCAACTCAGATATGAAATCGTAGGTTCAAGGCACTGCTCTTCCTGATTCTTAATTCCTTTGCTGCAGCTGTGCCATTTAGTTTAAACAATTTCATATTCCTATTGAAAAAAAATTCTGAACTTAAAATTATCTGGAGTGAGGGACTTGATCCTGGATCTCCCACACTCTTCCAAATGGCTTAGCTATAGCTACTTGGTGGTGCTACTATTACTACTACTATTACTATTACTACTAAAAGCTATCTGTACACAAAACATGTTTTTTCAAGAAAGTTTCTGTTTATACAAAACAGCACATCCCACCAAAAAAAAAAAAAATCTTTGAAATTCCTAACCAGATTTATTTAATTTTTTTCCATCTAGAACAAGGGCCATTTTGTCCTTTGAAAACAAAGTTTAGCACATGTGGCCACGTGTAGATGAAACGAGGGGCATGTGGGCACAACACTTTAAAGCAGGTTAAATGCTTTTGCACTGCATTAATGGCATTGGTGTTTGCACGTGTCGGCAGCATATTGTGCAGTAATTCCAGCTGCTGTAGCAAAATCGGTGGTACAATGTGCCTTAAATGACCTGGGGCACAGAAAACTGTGCTGCCCTACAGCCACAGAGCAAAGCACCAGGATTTGTGCAGCTTAGGGGCTCTGCAGGAAGCCCTGCAGGCAGCCTGACAGCAGCCTAGGGAGGTAGGCTCTGCCCAAGAAAAGCAGTGAGCCTGATCTTTTTTCCCCTGAAGCCTGCCTGAGCTGTGCAGGGGCCTGATGCTTCCCTCTGCAGCTGTGGTGCCTCCCACGACTGCCTGAGCTGGGTGCCTATGGGCAGGTGACGCCTGGGAGGAAGGGGGAGGCTGCTGCTACTGCAGAGGGAATCACCATCCCCCCACACCCCTCAGCCCAGGGACCACTCTGCACACCAGAAGCTTGCCCTCCCTTCCCCACTGCTGGAGAAGCAGGTAAGTTTGGGTGTGTGCACAACACAGGGGTTTAAAGGGCCCTAAATTGAAGTGGTGTTTTTAAAAAACAACTGCTTCAATTACCCTCCCCCCATTTCATCTACACATGCCCTGTGGTTCTTTCTTTTCATGCCTATAGTCCAAAATACAAAAAGAGAAATTTTCTGTATTAACGATATTTTACATGTTCACAAAATATAGATGTTTTTGCCACCCGCCTTGATTCAGTGTGGTGAATCTATGTAGTTTATGAAATGTACTTGTACAATGGCATGCTCAGTATTATATAAGGCAAATATTTGTTTCTTCATTTACTAGATTTGATAAGTACTGCTAGGTAGACAGCTTGAAGAAATCTTTCACCTCCATTTCAAGAAATTCAGCTCTAGAACAGACTCTACATTTTAGGTGAGAACCCTAACCACCAAGTTATGGATCAGTCATTCTCTCTCATGCTTTCCTCTACAGCCAAATATTTCTAAAGATCTTAGTTTCATCCTAATGTGGAATGGAATGTATTGGTTTTTCTTTATTTATTTAGTGAAATGGATTTTTTTCTTTTTTTGTAAGCAGCCACACTGGCAACAGCCACCAAGCAGTTTTTTTTTATAAACAGGAATCTCAATCTCCACAATTAGAGTAAGCTGAAGGCTCATTTTCACTACTGGAATGACATAAGGGGGAATATCAGAAATGATGTTTAAACCCCAAATCTCCATTTGAAGGCACTGTGTGATCATAAAGAGACAATCAAACTCATGTTTGCCCAGTCTTCCAGATCTGTCTGACCTAAAAATAAGTAAATTATCTGAACATGACCTTTCTAAACTACTCAGAGTTGTTTGACAGTCACATAGTCATTAGATGTTCAGGCTTTCCAGTGAATGGTTAAGATATTATTAAAAAGGTAATAATGATTAAAGAATAGAAAATGCTGTCATTTGTGGAGCCATCCCCTGAATATTTTTCTTAAGAATCATAGGCTGTAAAAGACCTCATTAGTCATCTAGTCCAACTTCCTGAATAAATGCAAGAGTTGCTGTTCTTAAGCAATCCAAGACAGTATCTTCTTATGAATCTCCAGTGAAGAAGATCCCAAAGATTCCCTAGGCAGCTTGTTCCATTGTCGTGCTGTTCTTACACTTGGGAAGTTTCTTGAGATTTAATCTAAATCTGCTTTACTCATTTAAGTTTAAACTAATTACCTCTTTCCTAGCCATCTGCAGAAAGATATCTTTTCCCCCCTCCATTTTCTTTATGGCAGCCTTTCAAATATTTGAAAAGAGCTATCAGGACTGCTGCCCTGGTCTTCTTAGAACAGCAGCTGACCCAGATCTTCAGTCTTTGTTGCAACTGTTGGTGGATGGACAGAACCTGCCTAAGCATATGAGGCTCTGTCCCTTCCTCGTCCTTAGTTGACTACTTCCCCTAGTTACAGTCAGGAAGAAGTGGCCAGGCAACCTAAGGCAATTCCAGAGAATTTACTGATTTTTTTACTGCATTCCTGCGGTTTCTTGTCTTCTGACTTTCTGCTTCCTGACCTGTCTTGGCCTTGGACTCTTCTGTTTGCCAGAGCCTACCCTTGGCCTTGGCTTTAGCTCCATGACTCTGTGACACTGTGACTCTAACCTGTTAACCCCAGCTGTCTCCTAAGCCTGGCCACCCACATCCTGGTGCTTTACAGTAGCATAAGAACAGGAACTAGACTCAGTTGTACAATGGACAATAATTGTGTTTTGGTATATTGGTATGTATTAACTCAATGAAATATGATTTCAGTACTAGATGCTATGGCCATATATAGTCATGTTTCACAAACAATCAATCCCAGTTCCAAACATTCCCCAATTTCTACTTCCCCTTCATATGCAATCTATTTCCACAAATTACTCTCCCTTTAAATTGTCTATATCTTTGAACAAAACCAGGCAAATAAAGCTTCTGCTTCCATTAAAAGCTGATTTTGAATGTAAGGAAAATTCTTCGTAGTGCCCCATTTTCACATGAAGGATGAGAACAGAATTGATCACCCACAATGGCTATGATTGCTGAAAACTACTGTTTATAGTTATATGCCACATGTTTTCTATTCTTCCTACTGTCTGTGTTGAATTTAGCTGTTATATTTATATAATTTTAAGGAGAGAATTATGGAAATCAGAAATTCTCTTTCATGAGGCCTTCAAGAATACAAAGTTTAGACTTCAATAGGAATGTGAATAAAAAAATCTCAAATCCTTCTGAAGAAAAATAATATCAAAACAATTTTTCAAAAATTTCTACAAAATAAATTCATTTCAAGGATGGGATTTTTTGGAAGATAATATTATGATCTTATATTATTACATAAAATAAACTAATCTGAAGGAAAAGCTAGTTCCAAAATGTAAAATAATAAAAAAGTCCTATGTTAAAACTGGATATTTTAACAAACTTTTCTCCGGTTTTCCCCCTTAAGTGAAAATCCAAAGAAACAGGCCCAATTTTTCAAATTAGTTCAACATAACTGCACATTACAGTGGAACATGATTCTGTTAAAATTCTCCAAACAGCTCTAGATGTCTACCCTTCCCTCTGATCAACCAGGCTGCCTTCAGTCAAGCACACCTTTTAGGCACATAGGGGCCACATCTACATGAGATGCTGACTGTGCAGATATTACTGTGCAGTCATTTAGTACTTGTTTATACAAGTACTATACAAGTTATACAAGTACTAAATGACTGCGCAATAACCTGAGTTACTGCACAGTAGCACTGACAAATGTCTTTTTTGTGACACTACTGCACAGTAGCATCACAGCCTAAGACTACTGTGCAGTAATGTTGCATCACAGTTGTTGGCATGTGATGCAACTGCGCAGCTGTATCGAGCTACTGCACAGTCAGTGTCTCTTGTAGACATGGCCAAGAAGTCTGAGCTTATGTACAGCCCCTCCAAGTTTTTCAAAAATAACCATACCAATTCCACTATCTTAGGTGCCTGTTACTGCCATAAAAGGAGGCTGTAGGAAATGATCTGTAACTAAATTCTTGTGATTCTTAATGTACAGACTGCACATGTAGGCAAGGCATTTATAAACCTGTGAATGGGCTATTCACAAAAGTCATTTTTTGACCAGAGATTTTTCTACACCTTCATCAGACAGGGAAATCACTCACAAAAAGGACTGACCAGAGTTCAAGGGCTAGCTTTATGCTGGTCCAGTGACTGATGTACCCTGTGTATACAGCATACGTAGGAAACAGTACTGTGGAAGATTATGACTGCCTTGAGAAATTTTGTTCACCCTATTCAGATCTGGTGATTAAATATCACAGTCTACCCCTAAAGAGATCCAATCTGCTGTTTCATTATGAGTTATTTTTCCAGCATCTTAGTATTTCCATTTTGCCTAAGTAAAAGATAGGCTCAGTAATAAAGCACTTGAAGGGCCCAAATAATAATTAAGCTCAGTGGGTATCAAGTAACAGAAGCTCTTCATCTTGACACATATGGAGCTAGGTTTCGGATGAATGGATCTCACAGCTATCAGCATGTAATCTCTTCTTTTTAACATACCTTGCAGCATGACAGCTGTGATACATGAATATTGAGAATGAAAAAATCATTCAGCCCACTGAGGCTCATCCCTTCCTTGTACATTATTTTCCCAGGACGTACCCAATCATTTCTTGAATGACCCTACTGTTTCTGTCTTCACAACTTTGCCCTGTAGGGACTCCACACATTTATTATCTGGTAACTGAAAAAAGTGCCTTGCACTGACTTGCCTGAATTTATTCTCTTTCACTCCTTATTATGCAAGCAACTCACTCATCTATAGCATGTTGAACACAGAGACTTCAGTTAGAATTTTCAAAGTGGGGTTGCATTTTCATTGCCATTTATGCTGTTTTTCTAGATAATGTCATTTCTTAGGTCTTTAATCTGTTCTTGAGGGATCTGTGAATTCAGCCAATTTACCTTTGTACTCTAAGGGTCAAGGCAACAGATCATAAAAAAGAAACAAAAAAACCTTTAAACCACTGGAACTTCAAAGGGTTGGATTGTCCACCCGAATCTTAAACTATTAGATGTGTAGAACTACAGAGCATTTCATGTTGAGGCATAGAGCTAAGTCTTGTCCTCAGATGTGCAAGTGTCTCCCTTTGACAGTTACAGTAAAGAACTCTTTTTCTGGGATTTAAGGGCAGAATTTGGATTGTGAGCTAAACAATCAGCATCTAAATTCTGCACAAGCTACATACAAGTGCTTATAATTTTTGTTGTATTTTTTGTTATAGTTATGCCAGCACCTATTTGATATGTAGTTACTGGAGATTGACAATTCATTTGCAATTATTATCACATTTGTTCTATTGCAAGGAGCTTGTTTCTCAGTTTGATTACATTTTATTTAAATGCAAAACATATTAAAAGAGAAGGTGCTTTTTGGCTGAGGGCCTGGTGGCATTTTCAGCTTCACTGTTCAGATAATTAAGGATTTATTGAAAATATACTGGTTGATCTTTAAAAATGCCTTATTTGCTTTAGACGTTTTTAGTATTACTGCCATGTGTTTTGGTTTCATATAACAAATAAAAATGATATGCCTTTAGGACTTTAAGTACAACAGTGGAAAAATACTGGAGAATGATTTTATCTATCCAGACATGTACAGATTGTCTCATAAGATCAAACTGGTCTTCTGACAGAATAAGAAACAATTAAATTACTGTAGAACAATGGTCCTCTCAATTAGCTTTATTTCTTAATTATATGAGTTCTTCATGTCACTAACCTTTGAATATGTCAGCATTTCTGTTGTCAGGACCATGAATACTTACCCTGGAACAAAGTTTGGCAAAGGAGATCAAAGTCAATTGCTTTTAACAAAAACTTTGAGAAATAAACCCATTCAAAAGTTTTTTACCTAATTGCTTGTGAAAATATTACTTCCAAAAATATTTTTTGTTCTCTCTTTACTAATACACAGCCATTTGATTCTTGCCTGTTTGTTTCTTGATACTTTCTTTTCAATTTTAATGAACTTCAATAAAATGTTACATTAAATCACACCAAATCAAGTAATTAAACTGCATAACCTTGACTGTAGGGATAGGAAATTCTGGGACTGAAATAAATATCATTATTTTACCTTGTGACTAAAATGTTGTCAATCTTATGTTCTTTGTTATTCCTTTTTTTGCCCAAGTTCAGCAGAGCATTTAAGTAGATGGGTTTTATCCCCAGGTATACAAGCAGTCTTTCTAATCAATCCAGTGTTCTGAAAAAAAAACTGGGAGGTTGAGTATTAACCAAAATTGTCCTATTTTAAAATTGAGGCTGCTTGCAGATATGGTGACCCCACCTCCCACCCCTACCCCCCAATGCTTTACTTTAAACTCAGCATGCTCCCGTGCCGAGCTCAGTACATATTCAGAAGAAGCAGTGCTTTAGTTGGACCTGGCTTTCCCAACATCTGCATAGATCAGGCACTTAAGTGTGGCATTTTTGGCACTTTTATCTAATAGCTGATTGAAACAGTCTTAGTTTCATAGTTTCATACTAGCTAGGGTCAGGAGGAACCTGAACAGATCATCTAGCCT
>NW_017729033.1:81623421-81623990 GCF_001723915.1 Gavialis gangeticus | reverse complement strand
TCCTCCCTGCTGGCCCCCCACCGGTGTGCTCCTTGATGATTCTCCAAGATCTTCCTGACCACCGAGGTGAGGCCTACAGGCCTATGATTACCTGGGTCCTCCCTCCTCCCTTTCTTGAAAATTGGGACCACATTAGCCAGTTTCCAATCCCCCGACACCTGGCCAGATTACCACGAATGCTCATACAGCTGGGCCAAGGGCTCTGCGATGACCCCTGCCAACTCCCTCAACACCCTTGGGTGGAGGTCATCTGGACCTGCAGATTTAAAAATGTCTAGCCCTTGCAAAAGATCCCTGATTACATCTGTGCTGACTGAAGGCCTGACAGAGTTATCCTCGAGATTGTCCCTACCTCTGGTAAGTGGAATGTCCCGGCCCCTGTTCAAGAAAACAGAGGCAAAGAAACTGTTAAAAATATCAGCTTTCTTGTCTGGCGTAGCCACAAGATTACCGTTTGTGTCTTGCAGGGACCCTATATTGCCTGGTGCCCTCTTCTTGCTTCCAAAGTACTTGAAAATGGACTTTTTGTTGTCCTTAATCCTGGACGCTAGCCTGAGTTCCATCTCTGC
>NW_017729033.1:81615268-81618421 GCF_001723915.1 Gavialis gangeticus | reverse complement strand
AAAGTCAGGTTGAAGTAACGTTGCTTCTTCCAGTAAAGTGCATTTTTTCCCCCACATCTGTCAGCACCTTGAATATATTTTCTTTCAGAAAAACACATTTTTACATGTAAAAAAAATGCTTCTTGATATGCTTTTAAATCCTAATATAATGTGAGGATTCAGGGCAATTGTACATGTGACAGGGGTTTAGTCCCCAAGGTTTTATTCTATGCCCCCTAAATTGAAACAGGAGTCACAGAATAAAACCCTGAGGACTAAACTGTTTCAATGTTTCTGTCATGCTATGGTGAGGGGCCTGATCCTTTTTGTTGTTGTTGTTGGAGCTGGAGTCTTCCCACAGCTGGAAGGGAGCAAGCAGCCAGAGGGCTGAGTAGCCCCTGAAATGCAGGGGCCCCTGGTCCTTCCCTCCACAATAGCAGAACCCCACTCCGAAGCTGCCCATGCAGACTGATAGCAGCTCAGGTGCTGCCCCAGCTTTGAGGCAGCACCAGTCCAATTCAACTGTTCCCCAAGCCTGCCTAGGGAACAGGACCAAGTGGGCTTCCAGCTGGTGGGCTTGGGGAACAGTTGGATCAGGCTGGGTGCTGCAGCCAAGCTCGAGTAGCACCCAGCCCACTAGCAGCCCATAAGAGTGTCCCTGGGGGACACTGCCTCCACAGAGGGAAGGAACAGGCCCCCATAGCTCAGGGGCCACTCAGCAGCTCGCCATGCAGCTGTGGAAGAGGTGGGCAGGCTCTGCTGAAAAAAATAAAAAGGAATCAGGCCCCTCACCGCTTCTGCCTTTAGCAGGCCTGTTGAAGGGAGAACCAATGTGGGTCTCAATCCTTTATTTCTGTGGAGACTGCCCACCTCTCCTGTGGCTGGAGGACAGGGGGCAAGCTGACAGTGGCATGAGTACAATTTGCAAAGTGGCAAAGTAAACTATATCCAGATGTAGTTCAGTTTGCAAAAATGAAAATCATTTATAACCCCAAAAGTCTTGCTCATGATGCCATTAAGCGACACAAAGTGCGATTTCCATCATGTATACATGTTAATGGCATCACATGTACCAGGACCCTCTGTGGCCTGAAGGTGAAATACATATTCTCCTACCCCATCCCCTCCCTCCCTCATATAAACGGGTCTTGCTAAACATAGGTAAGCATAATAGGGTTGGAATGTTGATGGCCCAGGAAATGTAAAAGAGGCAAGGTTGTCTGTTTATGTGTGTCTATGTGTGTTTTTGTGATATTCATTAGGAAAGTTGTTGAACAAGTTTTCAAGTACAAAGCACCCTTCTTCAGGTATGGGAAAGAAGCAGACACAGGCTAAGCCATATAACAAGGGAAAAAACACCATAGTTTACATTTACACTATCGTTACATGGTGTCATCAGGAAGGCTTTGGCTTCCATGACCACAGTCCACTCGTTGGTGAGAGGGGGAGCAAGCTTCTTGGAAGGGATGGCTTCCACCTCTCTCCACTGGGGAGGAGGCTCTTCTCAGCCAGACTGGCTGACCTGCTCCACTGGGCTTTAAACTAAGCCCACCAGGGGATGGGGGGACTACTGCCACTGCTGGCCCACTCAGCAACCCTTGCAAAGCCAGCAAGCCAAGGGACTTAAGCAAGCCCACCCCTTGCCTCAGATCTGGAACAATCTGTAGGCAAGGCCAGGGCCCCAAAGGGGACACTTGCCTGCCTATACATGAAAGCCAGGAGCTTGGAGAATAAGCAGGAGAAACTTGTCCTCCTGCTTAACACAAATAACTATGATGTCATAGGAATAACGGAGACCTGGTGGGACTCCACCCAGGACTGGACCATGGGTATAGATGGCTATACCCTGTACAGGAGAGGGTATACCCTGTACTTCCCACCCAAAGTCAAGAACTTGACCAGGAGTTTGCCAGGGAATTGGCTGAGGCCACATGTTCCTGGTCCATGGTTGTTATGGGAGACTTCAACTACCCATACATCTCGTGGGAAGAGCGCTCAGCCAAATCTGAGGGGTCACAAATCTTCCCCTCATGCATGGATGACCTCTATCTGACACAAGAAGTCTACAGCCCAATGAGAGGTAAAGCACTGCTTGACCTGGTACTGGCAACTGGGGACAACCTAATCAATGGTCTAATGCTCAAAGGGAAGCTGGGTGACAGTGACCATGAGCTGATCACTTTCAACATCCGCTGTAAAGCTGGCAAGTCAGCCAGCAATGCAGAAAGCCTCGACTTCAGGAAAGATGACTTTGACAAGCTCAGGAGGCTTGTTGGTGAGGTCCTAAGGGACCACAACCTGAAGGGGAGGGGAGTCAGGAGGAGTGGTTGCTCCTCAAAGAAGCAATCCTCGATTCACAAGCTCAGGCTACTGCATCTTAGAGGAAAGGCAGAAAAAGGGCACAGCAGCCCCCTTGCCTCAGCAAGGAACTAGCAAACCTCCTGTGCCTAAAAAGAAAGACTTACAAAGGATGGAGAATGGGATCCATCTCCAAGGAGGAATATTCCTCACTGGTCCAGACCTTCAGGGAGCAAACCAGGAAAGCCAACACTGCAATGGAACTCCAACGGGCTACTAGTATCAAGGATAATAAAAAAGTACTTTTTCAGATATGTGGGGAGCCAGAGGAAAAGCAAGGATAACATTGGACCCCTGCTATAACCAGATGGGACAACTGACAACCGATGCCCAGGAAAAAGCCAACCTACTAAATGGGTACTTTGCATCGGTCTTTCACCAGTCCCATGGAGCACCCCTGCCCATTACGGCGCAGGGAGGCCTGGGTGAAGGAGATTCCTTGCCCCCCATCAATGCTGACCTTGTGAAGGAACACCTTGAGAGGCTGGACACCTTTAAATCAGCTGTCCCTGAAAATCTACACCCCAGGGTACTCAAGGAGCTAGTTAGCATCATAGCTCAGCCCCTGGCATGGATCTTCGAGAACTCCTGGCACTCTGGTGAAGTGCCCGAAGATTGGAAGAAGGCCAATGTGGTGCCTATCTTCAAAAAAGGGAGGAAAGTGAATCCTGCAAACTACAGGCCCATCAGTCTCACCTCTATCCCAGGAAAGGTCTTAGAAAAGATTATCAAAGAGGCCATTCTCAATGTACTGGCCAATGGCAACATCCTGAGGGATAGCCAGCATGGGTTTGTTGCGGGGAGGTCTCGCTTGAC
>NW_017729033.1:81595848-81614944 GCF_001723915.1 Gavialis gangeticus | reverse complement strand
AAAGCATCCACAAGAGAGGATAGGAGGGTGATCCAGGCTGACCTTGACAGGCTCAAGAAATGGGCGGCCGAGAACCTGATGGTGTTTAACACCAAAAAATGCAAGGTTCTCCACCTTGGGAAAAACCAGCAGCATCTCAATAGGCTCAGCACTGCTACACTGGTTAGCACTACAGATGAAAGGGACTTGGGGGTCATGACTGATCACAAGATGAACATGAGCCTTCAATGTGATGCTGCAGCTAGTAAAGTGAGCAAAACACTGGCTTCCATCTATAGATGCTTCTCAAGCAAATCCCAGGATGTCATTCTCCTGTTGTACTTGGCCTTGGTGAGGTCGCAGCTGCAGTACTGCATCCAGTTTTGGGCTCCACAATTCAAAAAGTATGTGGAGAAGCTTGAGAGAGTCCATAGAAGAGCCACTTACATGATCGGAGGTCAGGAAAACAGACCTTACGATGACAGGCTGAGAGCTATGGGACTCTTCAGCCTGGAAAAGCGCAGGCCTGCCATCAGAGGTGGTTCAAGCACCTACTTTGAATGCCTTCAAGAGAAATTTGGATGTTTATCTTGCTGGGATCCTACGACCCCAGCTGACTTCCTGCCCCTGGGTAGTGGGCTGGACTCGATGATCTTCTGATGTCCCTTCCAGCCCAAATGTCTATGAAATCTATGAAACTCTGTAAATGAAAGCAGTCACTTAAGGAACGGAGGATGGTTGTGAAGAAGGAGCAAGGAGAGGTGATCACAACTAGCTTTAATACAAGGTAAGTGCAGTGGAATGGATAATTTAATTACTTAGAAGAATAAGACCATTTCAAAGGGAAAAGACTTTTTATTACCCATGGAATACAGAGAGGTTGGCAGAGATAGCAGGTAGACTGTAATGAGTTATATAGCTATTGCTTAGTCCACTGTTTTTAGTATCCAATAAGGCTATGGATTTTTGTTTCTAGTCCCATATTTTGAAGAAGTCTTGTAGATTTACCTTAAGCACAAGGTTTATGAGATCAGAAAATGAGTGATGGTTCTGTGAAAACTGTTTTCTTACTGGTGTATGTCTTTGTAGTGTTTTTCCATCTCAACACTGGATGTTGTGATCCATCTCAAGCATAGTCTTTGTTTAAATTAATCGCATAGTTTCTATGAAGGTATTTGATGCATTCATTGAGATGTACCAAATTCTATGATACACAGGTATAGAAACTGTGGATTCTGACAGTTTCATTGTGGAAGTTGTATTGTGGTCACAATGGAGACATGTTGACAAGTTTTACATCTATTACTAAAAAAAACAAACATGTGGGTGAAGCTAAAAGAAAGAAAAAGAAATTATTGCTTAGGTCTGGCCTTTTTTGATGTTTGTCTTTAAGGCTTTATGTATTTTCGTCTATTCAAAGATGGTAACCCATGCTGCCATGTCAGGAGAAACTGGTGTCCCTTTCAGTGAGCAGATAAATGATGAAAAGGTCTCCCATTACGTTCTAAGAAATGAAACTAAAAGTGTGTTTGTGACACAGATTACAAGTAGTGGGACTGTTGTACAGAAGTGTAAGTTGCAAGTTATAAAACACACATATAAAATTCTTTGGAGAGATCATTATTGGCTTCCATTTATATACCTGAGTTGGTCTCATATGGTGACATCACAAGGATGTCACCAATTACCTGCAGTTACCATTTCCCTCCAGTTAATCTAGATAAATCTAGCACTGCAAGCCTGAATTTATCATTGCAAATTTTCAGTTACATGACTCATAATTAGAGAATAGTGTAAACTATAATAACCCATGATTTGAAGAACAGTCAAAACCAAAACTGGTTTATTCACAATATCATAAAATGTATCTTTAATAATTCCTTTTTTTATAGAGATTGAATTTAAGTCAGTTGACACAAACCATGCAACCTGGATTTTCATATAAATTCAGTGAGACACTTGATATGTTGCTCTCTCATAGGAATAACGAAAATTTAGAATATAATATATTGGATTGATCAAACTACATTAGCTCCATAAGGCTTCTCACAAAAGATAAGGGTAGAAAGAGGGAGAATGGTTACAAAAGAAAGAAACTTCATAACCATCAATGAAATTCAAGTTTTCTTTTTGAAGACCAATATCTTACTTGTAAAACACCACATAGGAATTTGTTCCCTGCAGCCAATGAGGCATGATTCCATGTGGAGTTGAAAGTCATATACTTATTTTAGAGGTCTGAGGACAATATTGGGCACGAGGAAATTATAATGGTACACACTGCTTAAGGAACTAAATGTCATTTGATCTACAATTTTAAATCAAGCCTTAAGAACTACCTACCTATTTTACTCACTTTAACAAGTGGTGTTGAGAGTTAAAAAGATCAAACATAGAACAAAAGAAAATAAATAAAGTTATCATGAACAATGTGTGCCCCTGGAGGCTGGGGGGGCATGGTGACTGCCCATAGGTGGCAGCGGTGGTGTTGGCGGCACAGGTGTGGCAGCAGCAAGCGGAGACCATCTGCAGGTGGCTGCAGCAATGTTGGCGATGATGGGGTAAAGGCGAGCAGTGGGCAGCAAGCAGAGGCCACCTGCAGCCACTGTCTGTGCTATCAGCAGCAGCAAGTGGTGAGTTGGGACCACCTGCAGGCAGCAGCAGCCGAATCAGCAGTGAGGTGGGGGTTGCAACTGCCTGCAGAAGCTGGCAGTGGCTTTGGCAGTGGCCAGTCTCAGGCAAGGCATGTGCCTCCCCGTGTCTCCCCTACATGTCGCCTATGAAAGTTATATTACTCAAGAAAGGCTATGATTGTAATTGGCGGCATAACATCTGGGTGGCATTAGGACAGGGTGTAGGGGAGGTTGGATCCCCAGAAGAAATCCCTGCATGGGTTGGCTTGAGCTGACTGTAGTAGAGAACAAGCAACACCTCCTGACTAGTAACATCAATGAAACATCAAGATGTGGCAGGTGAGAGTCAGACCCCACTGCAGTGAATTACAGGCAACTAACAGAGGGATGAACGGATGGGGTCAAGAATGCTCTAGGCTGCTGAGTACTTAATCTCAGTCAGGGATAACCCTCCCACAATTATCTTATCAATTTTATTTTCCTTAACAAAAATCCTGCCCCAAGACAAACTGATATTTTATACAAAAAAATTTGAATTAGATGCAGGAATGTTTACTGTTCTTTGAAACTACTGTTAGGGATAAATATATTACAAAACAAGCTATGCTTACATCTTTCCAATTCTCTATCACAGCACTCTCATTAGAAGCTTTGAAATAGACTTCTAACATTTGGAAATGTATTGTAAAGCATTCCTGCTGTAGTGAGCTTATAAAACTGTCCTTCACTCATAAAAACACTTATAAGACTGGGAACATTATGAAAGATACAGCAATCTCATTATATTATTGAGGAAAAAAAGGAAAATAGTTAATATTGAGTTCAAAGGAATAGTATGTCCTTCATGCTGAACTTAGTAGTCCAAAAGTTCAAGTTATGAACCTTTATTCATGTAACTAGCCCCATTTACTTCAATGGGGCTCTGTGTTAGAGTAGAAATTAAAGATCAGTGTTTTTACAACTGAACTGGAAGATAAGTTCATATGCCTTCCTCACCGTAAATTGTTGTGCCACTGCATTTCAAAGACAGTTTGTCATATGAGAAGCAAAGTTCAGATTCATATTTTCATCTGAACTTTCCCAGTTTGAAGTGTTTGGATTTGGTGTTTTGCACTGGCCCATCAGAAAATAAGCCCCTCCCATGGACTCCTGGTAAAAATTTAATTTGGGGTCCAGGGTCTCACAACAATGAGTTACACTGTAGGATACAACTGGTTAAACTCAGTTTATTTCATATGCAGTTACCTTTGTGATCCCCCTATCCTGTGCCTCCCTCTAGTTTTCAAAATTGACAGCAGATCCAAAGCATCATAATATCAGCCAAAAAGAAGAGTGCTCAGATAACATCTCTTCTCCTGAAAGTACCCAGATCTCACCCCACAATTTTGAGCATTCTTTATATGCAAGTCCAGTCAAACATAGGATCCCCCTACAAAGAGGTAATGTTCTTGTCAATTTGTTAAACTGAATTTATGGCAGCTTTGTTCCAGCAGAGAGACACAGAACTATCTTAATGCCTTGGAAGATCAGAATCCATGTTTTCAAGTCACAATATCTAACACTGCTATAGTAATCTTATTGAAATTCATTGGTTCTGACTATTTTTAAAGCTTTATATATCTTAGACTGTATAGCAGACCAGAGACTATGGAAATAAGTTTAATCATTAAAGAATATAATGTTTTAGAAATTGAAGTTGCTACAGGAATCTGGAGGCTGGGCCCAAGGGGTCAGGGGTGCAGGTAGTCTTTTCCTTTGTGCTCCCGGTTGCAGGCCATGGACCTAGGGGTGAAGAATGCATTGAAGAAGTGAACTGACAACTTCACAGCAGTGCTACCAAGACTGATTTAGTTTCTTCAACCACAGCGCATGCTTCAGGGAGAGAACTCCTGGGAAGGGACGGCATCCATCTCACGCAGACAGCTAAGTCCTGAGTAGGGAAGAAAGGTGGAGGTGTAGCTCTCCATGTGAGGGAGCAGTACACTTCCTTGGAGGCCAACATTGGCCTGCAAAGAAGAGTGTCTCTATACCCTATGGGTCAAACTACACTGGAGGGAGGGGCAGGGGACCAGTGAGAGTGACCTAACTGGAGGTGTATGCTGCAGAACACCAAACCAAGGGGCAGAACTTGATTTGCAGTTCTCTCCAGAACTGGCAGAGGCCACAAGCACACAGGACATGGTCATCACGGGTAACTTCAATTACCCACCAAGTTATGGGGGAGCATGATCATGCTTGAAAATAGGCTACAGATTCAGGTGGACCTAGATGAGCTAGGAAGTTGGGCAGATCAGAACCAGATGAAGTTCAATGTTGAGAAGTGTAAAGTGCTCCATCTGGGGATGAACAATCCCCAACATACTTACAGGCTCAGTGGCACCAAACTGACTAGCACCATGACTGAAAGGACCTAGGGGTAATAGTAGACCATAGTATGAACATGAGCTGTCAATGTGATGCTGTAGCCAGCAGAGCAAACAATACTCTGGTATGCATCAACCAATACATCTCAAGCAAAACCAAGGAAACAATTATTTTGCTTTATTCAGCATTTCTGAGATGACAGCTGGATTACTGCATCCAGTTCTGGGTGCTGTACTACAACAAGGATGTGGAAAAGCTTGAGAGAGTCCAGAGAAAAGCCACCCATATGATCAGAGACTTGCAAAGCAAGCAATATGAGGAAAGGCTGAGGGACTTGGGTCTTTTCAGCCTAAAAAAGAGAAGGCTGAGAGGGGACTTGGTAGAAGCTTACTGCAACATGAGGGGAATATATCAAGGGCTCAGCAAACTACTGTTCACCAGGGCACCCTTGGGGAAAACCAGGAGTAATGGTCACAAAGTCCTGGAAGTCCATTTCAGGCTTAACACTAGGAAAAAATTCTTCAAAGTCAGTGTGTCTAGACTGTGAAATAAACTCCCTCCAGAGATGTTGCAATCACCTACCCTGGAAATCTTCAAGAGGAGATTGGACGGTCACCTCGGTGGGGTGACTTGACCCCAGCTGTCTTTCCTGCCTAGTGCAGGGGTCCTGGACCCAATGATCTTGCAAGGTTCCTGACAGCCCCTTACAATCTATGAATCTAAGATAACACTTTTAATGTTTCATTTATGTTTTTCCTATGATTATTAGATGGGCAGACTGAAAACAGTGTATAACCTCTTACATGGAGCTTCTGTAATACTCGTGTCACAAATAATGTCCTTTTTTGGATTTTGTTAACACATAAGTAGAAATGGGAAATGCCATCTATAATAAAAACTTTATTTCCAAACACATTTCAAGATCAATTCCCAGTTATGTGAGTTCTTGAGACTTAAAACTTACAAATCTACATGTGATGAAAATGAGTAAGGAATATTTTAATTAAGTAAATAAATCTAGAATGCATTTTATGGTATCTATACCTACACTCTGATGGTTTAGTTTTCATTGATGCACATTTTATTCACATAAGTCTTTCAATAGTTCCAGAAGAAATAAACTAAAAATAAATGGCATTTCAGCAGTAACCAAACCAGATACTGTATCCTGATGGTATCATTTCAATTCTTATTAATGCCATATTTTAGAGCGTTAGGAATTTCCCCATCTAAGATGTCACAAATGAAAGCACTTTGTGGTTTTCAAAAATAATTATGTTTAATAACAATGGCACCAATTAATTGGCAGTGCAAGAATCTTCAGCACATTAAAATTTTACTAAAACTACAGCAAATGGCCCTCATGTATTTCAGATGGGTGCCACTCTTGTGCCTACACAAATTCTTTTTATCTGCATTGTCTCTCCATGTAATGCAGTTGAGGACTTGGTATCTATTGGGCAGCTGATTCTCAACTGATGCATACTCTCATAGCTTTAATGAAACGTGTGGAACTTTGATTATTTACATAAGCAAATGATCTGGTATAAAAGTATCTTTTTAAAAAATAATCTTTTAATAGAAGTGGAATGAATTAATACTTAGGTCATTCCCCCCTCCCCTCCCATCCATAAATTTTGTATTCTTTTAAAAACTTTTCCCCCTATTGTGAAATTGGCACATTTTGGCTGTATGGTTTCTTTCCATGGCTGAAAGGTAGCTCTGACTAACCAAATGGAACATGTTCATCCCAATGAATAGAAGCAGTAATGGCCAAGGGAAATGTCCTGCTTGGTTTCACGTTTTCCACTAGGCAAATCTTATGTACAGTGCTGTTTACATTCAGAATACAAAGTAGAATTTACTTGCCCAGGAAACACCAAAATATAAAAAATATATATGTATACCCAGAGTATTGCCTATTTCCTTATTCATTGAAGAGTCTGATTCTTCAAGCAGAGCTCTTTGGAAGTTTGTCAAAGGATGTGGAGAAGCTAGAGAGAGTTCAGAGGAGAGCTACATGCATTATCAGAGGTCAAGAGACAGGCCATATGAGGAAAGGCTGAGAGGCATGGGACTCTTCAGCTTGGCTAAGCATAGGCTCAGGGGGAGAGGGGCTTGGTGGCTGCCTATATCAGGGATGTTAATTAGGACCTGGGAGAACATCTTCTTCAACAGGGCTCCCCCAGGGAAAACAAGTCCAACAGGCACAAACTGCTGGAAGACCATTTTAGACTGGACATAAGGAAAAACTTCTTTACAGTCCAAGTCGGAAATAGACTACCCCCAGAAGTGGTGCAAGTACCTACTCTGGACAAATTCAAGATGCAATTGGACAATTATCCTGCTGGGGTCCTCTGATCCCATCTGACTTCCTGCCCTTGGGCAGGGGGCTGAACCACATGATCTCATGAGGTTCCTTCCAGCCCTAATGTCTATGAAATCTATGAAAGAAACATTTTGGGAGCAGCAAATGATAATTCATAAAAAGTGATCAAAATCAAAATCAAAACCACTGATTTTGACAATGGTATTGTATTAAAAGAAAAAAATGACAAAGGAAGAAACAAACAGTTTGATCATTTTAAAGTAGACCTTTAAATTACTTATTTACTTTTATTATTATTACTTTTTATAGTTTTCCATCATGAAATGACTCTTTGTTTGTATTAATTTTTATCAGGTTTACTACAATAAAACATTTTGATTGACCTGAAACAACATTTAACAGAGTGCTGCTTTGCAGGATATTATGCTTTTGTGTGTATATGCTCATTGAAAGTGAGTATTTTCCCATAAAATTAAAAAAAAACAGATTTTCATATAGCTCCATCAGCAGAAAGATGAATGCTCTTAGCTCTTACTGCTTTTGTTGAAAGCAGGCCATTCATTTGGTCTACAGCTGCTCTGTGTAGAATCAGTTTCTTTTTTGCAATCTTTGTGTCTCTCCGCTTCAAATCTGGTAAATTTCTATTTGCTACAAAAAGTCATTGTGAGCAGGAATACAATTTCCATGTATTTATTAAATGCTCCACAAATTGATTAATTTATATCAGACAAACTTCAGTGTGCAACTCATGTATCCTAATACAAGAAAGCACAGGCAAAGTCTTTAATACTAGAAAACTTTCCCTTCCTACTAAAATTTTATCTGGTAGAGGAGAAACATGCAATTCAATGAAGTCTATTGATGTCAATAGAACACAAAAGGGAATAGAGAGTCTGATTCTGACCTTAACAGGGATTTTGTCCAAGTAAAGGCTGTAGAAAAAGGCTTCATACTATCCAAATTCCTTAACTAAATGGTAGCACATAGTCAAATCAAAGGCTCTCTGGAATGACCCACTGGGCACATGTGATTAAGTGCACAAGGGAGTGATGAGCCTAGCATCATATCCAGTTGCTTTTGTCTCCCCACCCCAAACAACCAAGCACCTATTTACAACTCAGTCATCCTTTAGGACATTCTTAGCACAAATTCATAGCAAAGCCTGAAGTCAGGCCTCTGGAGTTGTTACATGAGACACGTTAATTTCTCTGTTAGAGCACCCCTGCTCATTTAAGAGATTTTTTTTTACTCGAAGGTGATTTCTATGCTAGTCTTTGGAAACCAGTGTGGAGGTACATGTTTTGAAATATCCTGTGCATTCTGCAGCATATTTCCCACTTAGCTCTGGGGTCCACTGTTTCAAGAGACTTGAACTTTTGTCTGAGCCTCATTTCACTTCAGTGTTATAATAAAACTAATATTCAGAATTATTTGCAAATATGTCAACATATTTTGAGCAAATAAAGAAAATTCTTGTTTGTTTGGCAGATTTCTTTGACAAAAGCATTCTTGACAGAGTCATTGAACAATAAACTGAGATTTCAGTTTGGATTCTGGTTATGAACAGAATCCGTTTCTTGTAAAAACCTCTTTTTTATTAATACAATCTACTCTAAATTAAATGAAGAAAATGGATAGAAACCAAAAAGCATTTTAAAGTAATTAATCTGCGTCTAATCAGACTTGATCTCTAATCTAGGGCACATTTTAGTAGCTGAAGTTTTTTTTCTCCCTACTGAAAGAACTCCCTTAATGATGACATCCAGCCTAATAGAACTAAAGGAATGGCCTCCATTAACTTTGACTAGCCAAATGATTCTCTCTTTTGTGTATCTCTTTCAGTCGCATCATGCTATCAACAAAATAATTATTTCATTCAAAGAGGTTTTTTACCGTTTAACTGGAACTCAAAAAAGCAAATTTCAAACTGACTGAAATAGAAAGAGGTTAAAAAGGTGCTTTACTATTACAGCACAAGTTATACAATCAGTGATACTATCTATTCAAAAGTGATGCAGGAGTGGGGCTTCTCCCTATATTGCCACTTCTGAAGGGAATATAAATATATACATACAATAGCACAATCATTCACTTATGTACACATGCATTTAAAGGAACGTGGGAAGCTTGAGAGAAATGAGACAATTTTTTACATGGGCTACTATCTTGAATAGTTGCCTAGTCTTAGATGCTACAGTCTATAATATATATTATAAAATATGTTGTGGTGCATTAAGTAACCAAGGATCTGACAATGATTAAATATTACCAAGTAATTCATTGTTCTAGTTTGATACCTAGTTCACATCTTTCCGTTCAAAGTGTATATCTCTGAGAGGAAAGAAAAACATAAATATAATAAATATAATTTTAGAAGCCTCAGTAATAAACAAAGGTAGATGCTATTATAATCGATAGTCTTTTGTGGAGGCTATATCCCCGATATGCTGAACCCCAGTGGCATCACACCCATTTTCTACCCATAGTAGCTGACAAAATATTGGTTTTGTAACTTTTTACTGGCCCAGTACTAAGTACTCCATTGTACATGTCAGGCTAATGTAAGCTGGAAAGTGGCATTCCTTTTAAGAAAAGAAATAAAAATACTGCTGACTGGTAATTCAAAAAAAATAATGACAATGTCAAAGTTGCTCAGATGTTTGCAAATCTAGACTTATTTCTGCTGGATTTGTCTTAACAATCCATATCAGGGTCTCTGAGGTAAATGCTAAATGAAAAGTATTACATGGTTCACCAGTTTGCCAAAGGGGTATTGCTACTGCAAATCATAATATAATCTTTAAATCAGTGATTGCAAATGGGCTGTATTTTAAATGGAAAAGAGTTTACATGTGTTCCCTTTAAGCTTGGACAAAAAGTTCCTATTTAATGGCATTTTCAAGAAAAATAATTTTGTATATGATGGATGCGAATGACAGCTAAGAGGAATTGACTTTATTTTAAAAGTGATTTCTTTTGAAATTCTACCTGGTGCTACCAATGGGTCCACTTTACAGAGACATCTTCAGCTTGCAAAACACATTAAATATACAACTGACCATTCTTGTTTGAAACAATGTGCTTGATCCTTTAAAGTGTTAGAGTTGAATTCATTTATTCTAGCTGAGGATACAGCTCAATGTATCTAAACAGAAAATGACTCCAAACAACCGGGGATGCACTCGCTTGGCAATATTCCAGTTCATTCTATAAATAAGTCCTGAGTTAGTCCTATAGTCCTTTGTCCTCTCATGAACATGCCCAAGGAAAGAGTAAGCTAGGCACAAACAACTCAGGTAATTTCTTGCACAATGGGAACCTTAACAGAATCATGAAAAGATTTTTTTTCAATTTAAAACAAACATATCAAGATGTTCATAAATTGTGCATATATCACAATGTTTATGCTGTTTCCTACTGGCTTCTTTATTGTCAGTGCACTTTTCAACTGATAATAACCAGAAGTGTAAGACTTTGGCTTTTGCCATATTACTTGGCTTTCTTAACTCATTGATGTTGTGTCAATTTTGAAATCCTTCCAGGCTAAAATAAGTAACCTACTCTTTTGGCTTGGAAAATCTGGGCTTCCTATCTTCATTGCCTGCTTGGCCTGGGACGTATGTAGCTTTTGGCTGAGTATACATATAGCTTCTCACCCAAATACTTATATATATATATATATATATATATATTGCATGTGTGCACACATGCACACATTTTTCAAACATAATTGAGTATACTAGCTCATTGTGTAAAAAGATTAATAGAAATCTACTTCTCATTTTCCCCTTTTTTGTAAGCGATTAAGGTATTCTTTAATATGTTTTCTCCATTCATAATGTGTTGTAATTGACGTTTATATATGCCCATCCCTCTCGAAATACAAAGGAGGAAAAAGGATTCAGTACTCATGATTTGTAAATCAGTCTATTCAGCATTTATAAGTTATAAATTACTTTTTGGTGACCTAGAAGTCATACAAAAGAGCATTTTATTAAGTAAGTCAGGCTGGTGTCTGTTGAAAACATTTTCAATAAGTACTTACGCTGCTGTTTAATTTTCCGTCAACCTTGAGGTCAAAGATGTTGATATCCAAGAACTTTGATCCTACATATCTTACTGAAGCTCAGATTTAACACAAATTCTGTAAATTTCATTGTGTCATTAAAGAACTTTTAGATAATCATAAGCCTCTATTTGATATGAACATTTTCCCGTGAATATTTTTTTATCTAGATTTTTAAATGCTAGTTCAAAAAACACAGGAAAAAATTTCTAAGGAAAAAAAAAGATTTAAAAAAAGGATTCATAAATTGAAGGAGAAAACAGATGCCTTATACTTATATTTTGAGGCCATTGCAAATAATATTTTTCCAAATCCTAAGTATATAATACTTTACAGTTAAAAACGGGGAAAAATAAATCAGAGTAGACAAGAATTTAGACAAATTATGGACTATTACTAGAGGCTGTATTTTTTAAATCACTCCTGAAAGCAAGTTTATATTAAGAGAAAAGATATATATTATATATAGTTTATATATTTGTACATTCTAAAATATGTTTTAAAATACTAGGTGCAAATAGTTCCTTACCCATCCTGAAGTAAGACAGATATTTTGGAAAATGCATATCATACACCTTGGGCTTGTCTACACATGTGCCCCACTGTGCAGTTGGTATTGTGCGGTCCCAGCGGCACACAGATAATTTCTGACTCTATTGAGCAATAGCTCATTGCATAGCATCTACAGCATAGCATCTACAAAATAATTGGACCTACTTTCATTTTCATCAAGTGACAATTTGGCCTTTTTATTCTGGTTTTTCTGTAGTTTGCAGTATGATAGTATTACTGAATTTGGTGGCCATCTGATAAGAATAATAATTAGGGTGCGGCAAAATAATTGAAACAGTTTGAAACATTCATAATTTGAAGTCTTTGTCTATTGTTCCAGATTTTGGTTTGGGGGTTGTTTTATTTTTCACAGCATAGATCAATTTAGAGAAAAAATTTTTACTATTTTAGTCATAATTTATTCTGTCACTTTTTGAAGGCTGATTTTTTTATATAGTTACAGGGACAAAAGCTTCCTGAAAAAAATTCTCATGCTGTTTTAAAAGTGGACAAAAATTTAGCTGATTCAGAGTCCTCCAACACAGAAGCTGTTGAAATAAAAAAACAGCTATGAAGTATGATACTGGAATGATTGTGTCGAGAGTGCAGATTCCTATCGGGATCATGTTCAATGAGCAGGTGTTAAATAGTCCCAGGACCTGTGTTGTCTAAAGGTTTAAAATCTAAAAAAGAGCTCTCTCTCATTTCCCAGGAAGCCATCAAAAGAACACAAATTGGGTGTATTGTAATTACAGCTTCTCCTTCTTTTGTGAGCCAGTGTACTGCCACCTACTATAGTAGCCACAACGGCAACAAAGACTCAGTGAACCCCTTAGAGAGAAAGATAATCCTTGAGCCTCATGATCCTGACAGCCTGTGTTGCTGTTGCAAGGTCACATGTGGTGTGAAGGCAGGCTCTAAAATGCACTCCTGAAACAAGAAATATTTCCTCCATACCACAATGAGCTTTTTATAACTTTGTTTTGTCTACACAGGCACAATATAGCTATGCATGTATATTCAGGAAGGATAATAATGATACTATATCCTTGTTTAAAATGATCTCACCATCAGGTATATTTTGAATAACACGAGGCATAGGAAAAAATTTCAAAAGAAGCTGTATTTCAAAACCATGTAGAACAATTGCCTAGCACAACAAAACTCCCTTTCACTTTCTTTCAAAATTCTGTGTGTGTCTATTATCCCCTACCAAATTTGTAAATATTATCTTTTCTTTTATATATGGCATCCTGGGATACAACATACACGTTGTTTTTAAAAGGGAGAATGAAGGAAATATATATTTCCTTGTTCTGTTTCCTGTCAAGTTAGTCCCTAGGCCACTGCGACCATTGGGGCACCTTAGATGCTGTAACAAGTACAACCCTCTTCTACTCTGCCCTGCGTTTAGCTAGCTTTGTGCAATCTGTCAAATGAAGCCCCATCCAGTCCTTGATATTAGTTCCCCAGCTCTTCTCTTTTTCTCTTTCTTTCCCAACACCCTGACTTATGGTGTTGGCAAGGGTGTCCAGCCTTCTCGTGATGTGCCCAATACCATGGTAATTTCCGTCACTGCGCAACCTCTAACAGTGGTTCATAGGTTCCAATTTCTTGACTGATTTGCTGCTTGAGAGATGGAGGGTGGCTCTCGTCTAAATTCTTATTAAGTGTCCATGCCTCACAGCCATAAAGCATTGTAGAGATGACCACAGTAAGAAGTACATGTAACTTTACCTTCCATGTAATATTATTGCTTGTCCAGATTTTCTTTAGCTTTTTTAATTGGCTGGTGGCAATAGCTATTCTGGTCTTGACTTCCTTTTCAGATGTTAAGTCTTCTGTGATGGTGACTCTCATATACTGTAAACTTGTTATTCTTTCTAGTTTTATACATTACCAATCCTCGCATCAGCATTGCTGTCAGTGATCTTGGAGGTTGGCATCACTTTGCTTTTCTCAGTGCTTATTTCCATTCTGTGGCTCTTTGCAGTTTTTTCTAGTATTTCTGTAAGTTCTTGAAGCTCTTCAGATGCCCCTGCTATGAGAACAATATCATCAGCAAAGTGCAGCTTGTTGATCTTCTGCTATCCTGCTGATACAGTTGCTGTGAAATTCGCTAAGGCATCTGATGTGATTTGTTTCAGGAAAAGGTTCAAAAGGCATGGTGAGAGCAAGCAACCTTGGCACACTCCTACTGAAATCAAAAACCATCCAATGATGCTGTTGCCGATCAACACTCCACTACTTGCATTGCTGTAAAGTTCTTCTATTAGTTTTATCAAGGATATCATGATGTTATGCTTCTTCCTTGTGAGCCAAAGTACTTTGCGCCACACCCTATCAGAAGCTTTCTTGAAGTGGATGAAGTTAGACTGCTTCCTGTGGATCCTGGAAAGCTTCTAAGTATGCCTCACCTATCCCTCTCCTCCTGTATTTACACTCCCCCAAACTGGAAATATGGCAGCAGGGCCCCTTGGAGGGTTACCCCAGTAGATATCTTAACTACACTGGAGACGAAGGGCTCAAAAGAAGATGAGTGGAATGTGCTTAGAAATGTCATGGCTGGGACATACTGGGTGCATCTACATGTGTGCTTTAATGTGCAGTAGACTATTTTACTGTGCATTAAAGTGTCATGTAAAAAAACGTGTAATTATGCTAATGCATAGTAAAATAGGCTACTGTTTATTGATTGGCACTTTAAAAATATGCATTTTTGGTACTGTGCATTAGGGCAGCCTAATATATATTTATTTCGTACCTTAAATTGGACATAGTAAATTTAATGTGCATTAGGAAGAGCATATTAATGCATGTGTAGACATGCCCACTGTCACCATGGTATAGTCATATTTTTTGATTAAACAAAGTATTAAAGGAATTTTTTTCTTCTCTCATCTCTAAAAATTAATGAAAAAAGACTCTATTTGAGTATGTTTATACAAGAACCAGTGGTGGAGGGTGATCATTGAGCACCTGGGGCCAGGGGTAGAACATCATTTTACTTATTCTACTCATCCCCTCCTCCTCAGATGAACAGTTTGGTGTTATGGTGCCTTATTCAGCTCTTGTGGTTGGGCAGAGCCAGTGCAGAGCTTCTGCTGCCATGCAAAAGACTCCAGGTGGAGGGGGAGGGGGAGGGGAGTGGTATCTTGATGCCCCCTCATAGCAGGCACCAAAAAGGGAAGCTGGAATGCTAGAGAAACAAGAAGAAAATATGAAGTAGAGGGTACATGTCAATGATATTCCCCACCAGATAAATTGTTTTGGGATTAAAACATCCATAAGGCTGGGTCACATGTTTTTCTATGGGGAAAGAAGTTTGGGTAAGCAGGAGATGCTAAGGCTAAACCAGGTAAGAACCAAAGTTAAGCCATGTATTGTACGCATATCCTGAGAGAATGAGAGTGGAACAGGAGGGAAGAATCAAAAGGAAGACTTGCACTGAATTTAGAGGAGAGTGGGAGGGAATCACCGAGAATGAATTGATGAAAAAAGACAGAGAGTAAGTGAATAGGGGAAAGAATGGGCTGTTCTGACAAGTATTAAGCCTATACTCATCCAACCTGCCATTATACACAATGCAAATTAGAGAGGATGTCGGTGGCCATCAAGTCCATTCATCTGATAATCAATTCTTTTTATATTTGTAATCTTGAACTGTCATTTGAAATTTACATTAATGTGGTGATCAAACTATTTTACCACTGCTTTAGGAACTCTGCCAGAAAGAGACTTCATTTTCTCAGATCATTTGCTGCAGTATCAATCCATTGTTTCATCATGACTAGATTATTAGAATTTTTTGCTTGCAATCTCTGCTGTTATTTTAGAATTTTACAGTTGGATACATAAAAGGAGGCTTTGACATTCCACTATTTTATGAGCTTCTAAGGAAGCTTCTGAGTCTTGCTGCTACAGCAAGACAGTAGTATCATGATCGTAATATTCATCATTTCTGACTATTCACAGTTCAGCTTCATTACTTAATTTCTGACCACTTAGATTCTTATCTATTTGGCTGATTAGCTCATTTTGCATTTATAGCTTTCCACTCTTTTCTTTTCAAGTGTCTGTTGTGTTCTAAACATAAATAGAAAGAGTTCAGTCCTGAACCATTTAAGTTAGTAACAATTATACAATAGGGCCAATAGGTACTTATTTGGGAACTTTTGTGTTTCAGGCATTCTGGATCTTCTATTGCTGCACTTCAGACATTTGGTCTCCATCTAAAATATTAAATATTTTATACAATGTTGTGTGCTGACCTAGCTAAAGCAGTGCCAGCATTTCCATACTAAAATTCTTATATCCAAGTGTTCCAGCTTCATGTTCAGCTGTAAAAAGGTCACTAGCTTAAAATTTGATGTTCAGTACTTAAAAATTGAAACAAGTTGAACATTTTGCATTAATAAATTTAAAGAAAAGTAGCAGTATTTTCCCCTTCTTATAACTCAAAAATAAATTTTACTTCATCATAAAAATATTGCAAATGATAAGCCAGATCCTATTTTCATGGAAGTCTTGCTATTCTTTTCAATAGACATAAAAATAGTTTTTATACACATATTATATGCATATTTAACTTTTTAATTATTTAGGAGATTAAAAAAAATAATTACTTAGTAGCTATAGCATTTCAGAGCAGCTGATGAAAATTGAGTTGTATCAAATTATTTTAGGTGTTCTAGGATTTTCCCCCTTTTGGCTGTTACTATTCAACATTATAGCAAGCAATGCTTCCTTAAACTAAAGTAGCCCTCTAAAGCTTTTTGCTTCAGCCTAATCAAGTTGGTTTTGTACAGCTTGTGGCAGAAGGCCACCTCTGTCTCTCCCCAAAAACTTTGCTCTGTGACAATTTGGTTAATATGGTCCCTGCAGAGGGCAGACATCCCATCTCTTTAGGTAACCTGAGTTGGATACATTCCTGAGAGAGGGGGGAAACCTTCTCACTCTGCCTATGTGACTGACATCACATACCTGGGTGAGGGGCTTATGGTCCCTATTGTTCTAAGCAACGCCAGCCTGACTGGGAGGGGGCTAGAGACCCTGCCAGTCTGCCTGGCAATCAGTGACGCATTCCAAATTGTTTGGCTGGCAGCCAACAGGTGCTGATTTCCATTGGACCAGGTAAATGATAGGACTGTGTGAGTCCTCAGATCCTGCTTCGGATCCAGACCCACTTTGGATGCTTCGGCGTCCAAAGCGGCACTTCTGGGTCAAAGCAAGATACCGGTAATGGTGTATGGAGCAGGGCGGGGGCATCCGAAGTGCTTCAGACCTGCTTCGGATGCTTCTGAGCCACTTCAGACATTTTGAGGGAATTAGAAGAGGGAGGGGGAACAGGGGAGGGACAGAGAGTGGGAGCAGGGGAGGGAGGGGAGAAGGGGGGAAGACTGATGCCTATATGTAGCCAATGAGAAGGATTTCTCCCTGGCTACCTTTCCAATGGCAGCATCTGTGGAGTGGGACTAAAAAAGTATAAAAGCCCCTGTTTCCAGGCCTTCTGTGCCTTTTGCAGCTCATTCCCTGTTAGCAGCTATATGAGAGAGGAACGCTGCAACTGAGACCTGCCTGCTGCTTTTTCGTGTTATAAAAGAGTGATTAGGATTTAGTTTAACTTAGCTTAGTTTAGCTTAGCTATTCAATTTAATTATTAGTAGTATTACAATTCAGTTTATTTCTTTGAATTATTTTTTTTGGGAACTTCTTTTGGAAACTTTGCAAAAAGACAGTCGTGTTTTCCCAGCCAGTGTTATCTATCACTGTGCAAGGAGGCACAGATTGCTTGCTTGCACACATGCACACATGCATGCAAACATGCACACACATACACAGAGACCCAGAAAATAGAAAAAAATCACAGCGGAAAAAGACAGACAGATATTTACAGAAGAGCAAGACGCAGGTAATATATTGAGACACAGGAACACATGCAAATAATTTCATTCACACCACAAGACAATATAGACAATATAGTGAGAGCCAGAAAGAAGGCACAAATAATTTCATTCACAGCACAAGATAGACACAGATATTCACAGGAGAACAAGACAGACAGATATACAAAAGGGTTCACACACACACACACACACACACACACACACCTTTTGCAGCACAGGAAAGAACAATATGAAGTGTGCTGGAAAGGCAGGTGCCAGGTCTTCTGGCAGGGGAGGGAGAGGGGATAAGGAGAGAGCTAGAGCTGACAGCAACCTCCCCCACGCATCCCAAACACAGACACATTCTCTACCCAAGCAGCCATGACATCAGTGCTGCCAGTGGAAGCCAGGAGATGGGAGCAGTGTCTGCAACTAACGTCCCTGCACCTGCACCACCTCCGCTCAGTCCAGAAGTAGGCACCAACAGTGGAATCACAGCCTCCTCCACCCCAATTTCAGATCTCAGCCTGAGCCTCCAACTGCCAGAGGAGGAGCTGGAGCTGGAACCAGGGATGCTGAGCGCGCTGGCTCAAGCAATTCTGGGGACTGAGGGTGAATCAGAGTTTGTGCCCCACACCCCTCAAGTTTCCCCTAGACCCAGATCTCCTCCAGAAAGCAGCACCGCAGAGGAATCAGAGGTTGTGGAAGCAAGTGGCTCAGCTGAGGCAGCTCCTACAGCCTCAGCCTGCTGAGAAGGCGGAAAAGGCAGAATCCTTGCCCTCAACCCAGAAGCGAGGGAGTAGTGTAGTGTGGGATTATTTTGAGGTGGCAGATGATCCCAGGTTTGCCATCTGCCAGCACTGCCAAAGGCATGTGAGCCATGGCAAGGACATGAGACAATTCTCCACCATGGCCATGCTACTGAAACTGAGAAGGCACCACCTCCTTGCCCTTCTGCCTGGTGCTCAGCCTGGCACCAGTGCGAGTGTGCTGAAAGGGAAGTCCCCCACTCGCTCCAAAGCCACCTTACCCCTAAAGCAGAGGCAGGCCACACTGTAGAAGTGGAGGAAAGGTGGAGAGAAAGGGGGGTGCATTCCCAAGGTGCGCAAGATCACTCAGAGCACTGGGGAGATGCTTGTTCTGGATAGTCAGCCCTTCTCCCTAATTGAGCAGTGAGGGTTCAGATGGTTCATAGCACTTTTGGCCCCATTTTAAAAAGTGCCCGCATGCACCACCTTCACCAGGGCAGTGGTGCCCTCTCTGTATGAGGCATGCAGGGAGTACTTGA
>NW_017729033.1:81572555-81590848 GCF_001723915.1 Gavialis gangeticus | reverse complement strand
CCTGTTAGCAGCTATATGAGAGAGGAACGCTGCAACTGAGACCTGCCTGCTGCTTTTTCGTGTTATAAAAGAGTGATTAGGATTTAGTTTAACTTAGCTTAGTTTAGCTTAGCTATTCAATTTAATTATTAGTAGTATTACAATTCAGTTTATTTCTTTGAATTATTTTTTTTGGGAACTTCTTTTGGAAACTTTGCAAAAAGACAGTCGTGTTTTCCCAGCCAGTGTTATCTATCACTGTGCAAGGAGGCACAGATTGCTTGCTTGCACACATGCACACATGCATGCAAACATGCACACACATACACAGAGACCCAGAAAATAGAAAAAAATCACAGCGGAAAAAGACAGACAGATATTTACAGAAGAGCAAGACGCAGGTAATATATTGAGACACAGGAACACATGCAAATAATTTCATTCACACCACAAGACAATATAGACAATATAGTGAGAGCCAGAAAGAAGGCACAAATAATTTCATTCACAGCACAAGATAGACACAGATATTCACAGGAGAACAAGACAGACAGATATACAAAAGGGTTCACACACACACACACACACACACACACACACCTTTTGCAGCACAGGAAAGAACAATATGAAGTGTGCTGGAAAGGCAGGTGCCAGGTCTTCTGGCAGGGGAGGGAGAGGGGATAAGGAGAGAGCTAGAGCTGACAGCAACCTCCCCCACGCATCCCAAACACAGACACATTCTCTACCCAAGCAGCCATGACATCAGTGCTGCCAGTGGAAGCCAGGAGATGGGAGCAGTGTCTGCAACTAACGTCCCTGCACCTGCACCACCTCCGCTCAGTCCAGAAGTAGGCACCAACAGTGGAATCACAGCCTCCTCCACCCCAATTTCAGATCTCAGCCTGAGCCTCCAACTGCCAGAGGAGGAGCTGGAGCTGGAACCAGGGATGCTGAGCGCGCTGGCTCAAGCAATTCTGGGGACTGAGGGTGAATCAGAGTTTGTGCCCCACACCCCTCAAGTTTCCCCTAGACCCAGATCTCCTCCAGAAAGCAGCACCGCAGAGGAATCAGAGGTTGTGGAAGCAAGTGGCTCAGCTGAGGCAGCTCCTACAGCCTCAGCCTGCTGAGAAGGCGGAAAAGGCAGAATCCTTGCCCTCAACCCAGAAGCGAGGGAGTAGTGTAGTGTGGGATTATTTTGAGGTGGCAGATGATCCCAGGTTTGCCATCTGCCAGCACTGCCAAAGGCATGTGAGCCATGGCAAGGACATGAGACAATTCTCCACCATGGCCATGCTACTGAAACTGAGAAGGCACCACCTCCTTGCCCTTCTGCCTGGTGCTCAGCCTGGCACCAGTGCGAGTGTGCTGAAAGGGAAGTCCCCCACTCGCTCCAAAGCCACCTTACCCCTAAAGCAGAGGCAGGCCACACTGTAGAAGTGGAGGAAAGGTGGAGAGAAAGGGGGGTGCATTCCCAAGGTGCGCAAGATCACTCAGAGCACTGGGGAGATGCTTGTTCTGGATAGTCAGCCCTTCTCCCTAATTGAGCAGTGAGGGTTCAGATGGTTCATAGCACTTTTGGCCCCATTTTAAAAAGTGCCCGCATGCACCACCTTCACCAGGGCAGTGGTGCCCTCTCTGTATGAGGCATGCAGGGAGTACTTGAGGGAGGAGCTGCACAAGGAAGGGCCACAGGTAGCCTTGCACTTCACCTCTGACATCTGGAGCAGCCGGGGTGGCGATCAGGCCTACCTCTGCCTCATGGGGCACTGGTGTGATCATTTAAGCCATTGGTGGGCTCTACTGCAAGCCAAGGTGAAGGATGAGTCCCACATGGCAAGGGAGATCATGGGGGCCATGAATTGCATGGTGCAGGGGTGGCTCACTGGGCAGGCTGAGCTCACCCATGGGTTCATGGTCACTAACAACGAAGCCAATACGGTGAAAGCTGTCCATGATGCCAACTTTGTTGGCATCTGCTGTGTGGGACACAGGCTGCACCCAATAGTGAGGGATGCCTTGGAAGGAGACAGGACTGCCAGGGACGACACCACCACCAGTACTGCTACAAGCCAACTGATTTCGAAATGCATGAATGTGGTGGGCTACTTCCACCGCAGCATCAAGAGGAGCAAGACAGGCAGAGCTCAGCATCCTGCAGCACAGAATCATACAGGATGTGGAGACTCAGTGGAACTCCACATACCTGATGCTCAAGAGGCTGGTGGAGCAAGAGAAGGCCATCCATGAGATGGCCTTGCTTGGGGAAATAAGGATCAGTGCCCCCCTGAACACAGCTGAGTGGGGTACCATCTCCCAGGTCTTACTGGTCCTCAAGCCCTTCCTTGAGGTCACCGAGACCCTTAGTGCTGTCCGTGCCCTCCTCAGCCAGGTTATCCCCCTAGTGAGGGACCTGGAGAACCAGATGGAGAAGTTCCAGGGGATCAGTGTTCCTGGCTGGGGCAGGCTGCTGTCATCAGATGTGCAGGCACTGGTGAGGCAGCTGAAGGAGGGCATCAGGAGAGAGCTGGATCCCTTGTGGTCCAATATGGTCCACATGATGGCAGGCATGTGTGACCTGAGAGTCATGGGGAGCATGTGCACTGGCAGCCCCAAAACCCTTGATCACTGGACGCAGGTGCTGGTGAACAAAGTCAGGGAGGCCGAAGTGCAGAGGCAAGGGGATGTGGAAGATGGGGATCCACTTTCCTATACCATCACTCTCAGGACCAGCACCAGCCAGTCTCCTCCATGCCAACCACTGCCAATGTGGGCCATGGGCATGGCTTCAATGCTGGGGTCCAAACTCACCAGACCTCATCCTCGGGCAGGTAACACCAAGGCTTTGGTGGCTACCTATCTCACTGAGGATGTGGGATCACTGGACTGTGACCCTTTGGCCTACTGGGCAAGCCACAGCCAGATGTGGCAGATTCTGGCCACAGTTGCCTGGCAACACCTGTTCTGTCCACTGATCAGTGTTCCAAGTGAGAAGGTGTTCAGCATTGTGACACCCCACCGTACCTGTTTGGATTCTACATTGGTTTCAATTGTAATTTATCCCCTCTCAGGATCAGGCCAGAGAGACTGGAGGCAGAGTGTCTTTTTGGTGAGGAATGTGTCCCCAAAGGTAGTTGGGTTTTGTTATCTTTGATAGATTCTGGTGTGCAGTTTTTCGGGGTACTGGTGATAGTTGGCAGGTTTTGTGTTTTGAGCTGTAGGAAGTTGGCTTCAGTTCTGGTGATGAGGTTAGGTACTTGTTTGAATGTACAAACCACTTTTCAGGGCTGGACCTATGAACTGCACTTCATCAGCCTCCTAGGCAGTAGGTACAGTAACTCATGGACTCAGTATACACGGTGGAGTTCTGGCACACTGTGACCTGCCGGACATCTGACACCCTAGGCACTTTCACCTGAGTTGCTACATCCCATTTTCTCCCCTCCCCTCCCTGACACCTCCATTTCCATTTTCACTGACGGGATTTGTTGCCTGCATGGAAGGCCAGACCAGCCTCCGGCTTCTTTACTATTCCTTCCATCCAGGACCAACCAGAGGTACTTCCTCAGCCTGACAAAGGGGTTTTCAACCCTAAAGCTTCCAAAGATACATTTTTTTAAGTACTCCTTTTTTTTCATAATACACATATAGACATAAAAATACAAGATAAGCCATCACACACCATGATTAACTTCACATGTCCAACACAACACAACACAACACAACACAACACAATATAACACAACAAAACACAAAATCTTTACTTCTTGCTGTTAATTCCTTTCTAACATGATAGGCTCTGTGACAGTTCCGTGTGGGTACCTTTGATGCTGCTGCTGATGCTACTGGTGTTGAGCCAGCTAAGTTATTGTATCTGTTGTCACGTAAAGAGGATGACCGGGCGTGAGGCTGTAGGGGAGGAGGAAGCCTCAGTGGGGCACACTGCCATGCTGTGCAGAGGCCCCAGCGCCAGGAAGGGTGCACCTTAACACACACACAGTGTCACCCACCCACATCACAAGTTTTGCCTGTCAGCAGCTTGGGGTGCACGGCCCCAAATGACAGACTCCCCTAGCCAGACACACACAGCTGGCAGGCAGGCTTTGCGGCCTAGCAGGGCCAAGCACTCAGGCCGGCTCTAGGACACACACTTACAGCTGGGAGGCTTTGTTGCCTCAGTAAGTAAACTGCTGCAGTTTTGACCCCCTCCCCGTGTTGTAACACATAGACATGACAGGAGCTTTGTTTTCAAGGATTTGGGGTGCAGTTCCCTCGCAACCCCTACACCGATTTTCTTGAAACTTGGCAGGCCTTGTGGCCTCAGCAAGAGCTACCACCCCTGCAGTTTTCAGCCTGCTGCACCTTAACACACACCGGTCATTTGTGTCACGAGTTTTGCCTGTCAGCAGCTGGGGTGCAGTCCCCCCCAACCCCTGCATCGATCTTCTTGAACCTTGGCAGGCTTTGTGGCCTCACCAAGAGCTACCACCCCTGCAGTTTTCAGTCCTCAGGTATCCAATGCAATAGTAATCTATTGTCCCCAAAACCTCTTTTGGGGATAGCAATTGACTGGGTTATTTTTGGGGCTGTAATTTTTGAGTATTGTAACACTCAGACATGACAGGAGTTTGGCTTTCAAGAATTTGGGATACAGTTCCCCCCAAACCCTTTGAAACTTGGCAGTCTTCATGCTCTTAGCAGAGGCTACCACGCCTGCAAGTTTCATCCAAACCATACAAAAAAAATAAAGTTATAGATCTTCCATTGATTCCCCATTATAACCTATGGCTGGATCTCTGAGGCGGCTCCTTTGGCCGGATCAAGGCGGAAACCCGGTCCAGAACTGCAGATCAGATCATGGCCATCCAAAGCAGCCAGTTCTGAAGCCAGACTGGATCACTGCCAACTCACACAGCCCTAGTAAATGAGGTCATAAGGGCTATATAAGTTAAGGACTGTCCAGGAGAAGGGGCAGTAGCCATGATGAAAACTCAGAAAGAGAAAAGCTGGACTATCTGAAACTTGCTGTCTCTCTTGAAACTCAGGATCGATGAACCTCCAGAGGGAATCTCCACCTACCTGTGGATGATACTCATAAACTACCTGAGATCTAACTAGATATATAGCCTGCAGTAACACATATGCATGATCAAGGCTACCCAGCCATGCTGTTTGCTCTATGGGATTTCTCTAATATTGCTCTACCCTGTACCCTATTCCAAAACTACTCCTTGTAACCAATAAAGTTCTTCTTTGTACCTAGCATGGGAGACTTATTGGGAGAATGGCTAGATTATGTCTTGGAGTCCCCTTGATTCGGCTAACTAAGGAAGACCACTATTTGTGCTTTAGTCTGAGGGAAGCACCCCAAGTTCTTGAAGTGGGATGAGTACCCTCAAGGGCTATTAGGCCTGTGTTTCCCAGGGGGCACAGTGCCAAGTTCAGGTCAGAACCTGGGTAGTGGCGACACTACCCCCAGGCTAGGGTGTGTGTTGCAGGAAGGAGTTTGGCCAGACATGAGGAAGAGGGGAAGGACTGCCAGATGGTGGTATCCTACTGCTCCAGTTGCAGGCAGAGCTGCCCCAGGAGATCCAGAATTGCGGCCCGGGTGATGTGGAATGCCTACAGCCACTGCTTATCATCCCAGTGGCCTGGACAACATGCAGCCCTCAGTCCTGGCTGCCTGGCTGGGCCCAGAGGCAGTGGGGCTGGAAGCCCAGGAGGCCATGGATGGCTCCAAAGGGGGCATATAGGAGCCCATCATCAGTGTCCCTGCCAAAGTCTGGCCATCTGGGTTTCAGGAAGCAGATGTGTGGCATTGGCAGCCCTGGAATGGCACAGTGGGGCTAGGAAGGTGGTCACTGCATGTAAGGGAGCCAAAGGACCCAGACAGCTGTAGGCCATCTGGCATCCAGCACAGTGGGCCAGCAGGGCCAGCTCAGTGGCCAGCAGGAGCCAGGGGCAGAAGCAGCCATTGCACAGTGAAGCAGAGGTTGCAGCAAGAGAGTTGCTGTGTGCTGCTCCTGTGCTGTGTATGCTTCTCCTGGTCAGAAACAAAGCTGGTCAGGGACCAGGAAGTGGGACTGACTTTTCAAGATGGTGTCTAGCTGCAGGCAGCTGCATCTAGAGTCTGCAGCTCCCCTGCATAGTGCTAGGTGCCCATTTCAGGGCCCCAGGAAACAGAAGCAATTTGCTGTTATGAGTAGCAAATCTGCTCCCATGTCCCTGCATGTGTAGGCACCTGCCCAGGAATGTTTACTCGTGAATAGTTTACTTGCAAGTATATTGGTTCCACATAAAATGCGCATGTGGACACACCCATTGTGATCCAGATTGGTTCTCAAAGGTGCCTAAGCTCCCCACTTTGTTAGAGCACTAAGCACGCCAACAACATTGACGTCAGTAGAAGTGCAACACCCTTAAGTCATAATTGAGCAATTTCATATCTTTTTGTCCTTCTTTACTTAAGAGATAATTCCAGTGTTCTTCTTGCCCTTGGCACAAAAACTGAATAACTGGTATTTGTGAGAAGAATGATGGATGCAGGGTTTGGGTGAACAGAATTCATCAGTTCAACTTGAATGGAGACAGCCCCAAAAATAACCCAATCAATTGCTATCCCCAAAAGAGGTTTTGGGGACAATAGATTACTATTGCAATGGATACCTTGGCTCTGTCCCTTCACATATTCTTGGTATCTATCAAATACATATCTTCTATGTATGCATTTCCCTTCAAGAAATGAATGATCTTAAGGAGTGCTTGTATGGAATTACTGTCAATTACTGACCTCTGCTGCTTCAGGTCTGGCCCCATTCCATCCCCCAGTTCAGCTCTAACCCCGCTCCACTCTCTTCCTCCCTGCCACTTTGGGTTTGCCCCCCCCACAACTGCTTTGGTCCAACCCCGCTTCACCCTTACTCCTCCCCACCACTTCGGTCTGACCCCACTCCCCTCTCACTGTGCTTCAGTCCAGCCCCACTCCTCCTGCTCCCTCTCCCCCCTGCTGATGTGAGTCCGGCCCCACTCCCCACCTTCCCTCTGCTACTTCAGATCCACCTGGCCCACGTCCGCCTACCTCCCCGCTCCCCCTGCTCTCTCCCTGCCTGCCACCTCCCTCTCCCTGCTGGCTGTTCTGTGGGGCATCTGGGCCTGATGGTGGGGGGAGCACTGCCACTGTGATCCCCCCCTTTCCCTCAGGCAGGGAGGTGAGGGGGAGACCCTGCTGCTGAGACAGCTGAGGGGTGTTCCGCACTGCCACATTTCCCTGGCGGTGGTGCAAACTTGGGCTCGCACAGCCTGGGTAGCCCAGCCACTCACTGCATGCCCTCTCAGGGGCACATGTGCAGTTGGCCAGAAGTATTACAGACAGGCAAACACACACACTCACACACACACACACACACACACACACACACACAAACTAAGCCTTTTATTATATTAGAATGACAGGAAACTGAATGAAAAAATAATATAAAGAAAGTAACATTAGGGAAATAAATTAAAATGCTGAATGTTTTTAAGATTGTTCCTGGTTTCAGTTTCCACGTACCTAACACTTTGAAGTGTTTTGCCTGAGAGTCCTCAACATAGCCAGTTATGCTCATAAATACAAGAATCTAAAATTTAGTAACTGAAAGGTTACTGACTTTATATTAGCCATGAACAATAGATACCAACATTCACATCATGGGCAATTATAACTCTTATAATTTATTTAGAATTAGCAGTGTCCTTAGGGACAAAATCCATGCCACCTGCATTAGCAGGGCTACATGGTGATGCCTTGTGAGAGAAGGTTCATCTTACTTTGAGGAAAACTGTCTTGCCCTGGAGGCAGAAAAATGACCAAAATGGAAGGTAGCAAAACAAGACAGAGACAGACATCCATCGTCCAACCCTCCCTTGTGTTGTTTGCCAGAAAGTCTGCTCTAGGATCAGCCTTCTTCGCCATCAAAAGACTCATTTACAACCCTTTACTTGACTTGTCGGAGTGATCATCCTCCACCATAAGGGATTGCTGCCACTGCCAACATACAATTGACTTTGTCCTTAGGATTTTTTAGAAAGCATATTCAACTTGTTCTAAGTGTAAAATTTATTAGTTATATAATTCTTGTTGACAGTCTCAGTAACATAAAATCAGGCAAAGAAAACCTTTTATTTTCTTCTGGAGCTTGGGAAGGACTTGGCAGACTGGATCAATGATGTGTATTGCATTAAATCATTCAAAAACATTCACTTGAGTAGTCCAGTACAGTTCACTTAAAACTCCTACTGTTAGGATTCATTTTTACTATGGAGTTAAAGAAAGCAGTGTCAAGGGAGTGTTTACCAGCTAAGCTAAAAATAAAAAGTGTATTTTTGCAACATAACATAAAAATGCAAGCATACATGAGGGATGCACATTCACTGTTTTGTTACATGCATCACATCCTGCTTGGTTCATTCTTTCATAACGGGGGCTGTTGGCAATATGCTTGATTTGTAGTGATAGAGTTTTCATAGTTCATTGTCAGCTGTTCTTTTACAGCAGCTGCACCACATACTCCCTGCGTAGGCAGTTCTTGTACCTCTGTTTCCTGATGTCCTGAATTCTAGGTACCTTTGATATACTGCTGCGGATGATATTGTTGGTTACATAAGGTCTCCTTCAGTGAATCTGGGATAGGAGTCCTGCTAATATATATATTTTATATTATATATATATATATTTCTAAAAAATCAAACTAGGTTACAACTGCTTCAAGTTTATCCCTATGCACAGTATAAAATACACTCCATACTTTTTTTCTTCATTGTCTAATTTTAAGACTGTAAAGATATGATGCACAACTAAAAAGCAAAATATCAGCATTTGGGTTATTATTACTATTAACTTGTATTGTGGTACTGTCTAGAGGTCCCATCCCCATTACAGCAGTTGTCAAATGTATGCATAACAAAGGACAGTTCATGTTCTAAATCAGAGGTACTCAACCCCCAGCTCAAGGGTCAGATCTGGCTTGTGGAGCCATTATATACAGCCTGCAGGGTTCCTCACATATTGGAAAGCTTGGCAACTAGGAATGGTGAAAGCTTTACCTTACTGGATCTCACCTCACCCAGGCCACTGCCTGTGCAGTGGGATCAGGGCTGGTCTATCCCTGCATACCCAGATCAGGTAGGGCTGCTCCCCACCCTGTACATTCAGATTGGGACCAAGATACTCCATCCCACTTCCTCTTCATGTCTAAACCAGGACCTCATCCCCACCGCAGGCACATGAATCAGGGTACCAGGCTGCACACTCCCCTGTCTCCCAACCCCAGCTGGTTCATGCCTATTGACTGGGTTCAGCCTGCAGAGGGACTTGGCACCATCCATTCAGCTTGTAAGGCAAACAAGTTGGGCACCACTCCTATAAATAAAACTATAGATAAGTATTTCTCATTACTGGAAGTCAGAAAATGAATTTTGAAATACAGATTCAAAGTAACATTGAAACGTCAATGCTTAAAGGCATCCCATCCCATTCTCTATGAGACAATTTCAGTTCACAGAACTATTTTGGAGCTTCTGTACTAACCAGTAAAAATGAATAGTTCTTTCAAAATCTTATTTCTACCCATAGAGACCAGTCTTCAGGAACAGCTAGGGATTCAACTTCAGTTAAGCAGGAAAGAGAGGGTATATCAGCTAAAAATTAGACTCTGTCTCTGATCTATGCAGCCATAGCTTTGGAAAAATCTGCTTTTTCTTTATCCTGCCTTTCAAAAACAAGGTGTGTATTACATTTAGGGGCATACTGTATAGAAGAAAATATGGCATCATTTCTTATCTACAGTGTGGGATTTAGAGATGGCTTTTGCACTCCTGGTTGTACATAGTGAAGAAGTAATACTCTCTGGTACATTACTGTAAATTCAATGCAGTGTCCTCACAAGAAAATTGAAGGATTGTGGGCTTAACTCTGAGACGGTCAGGTGGGCGAGAAACTGGCTGCAGGATAGGACCCAGAGGGTCGCAGTGCACGGATATGTGTCATCCTGGCAAGAAGTGGGCAACGGTTTCCTGGAGGGGTCGTTGCTCGGCCCACTACTTTTCAACATCTTTATTAATGATTTGGATGTGGAGATAAAGAGCTCTCTGGACAAGTTTGCAAATGACACCAAGTTATGGGGAAGTGTGGTCATGCTTGAAGATAGGCTACAGATACAGGCAAACCTAGAAAAGCTAGCAAGTTGGGTGAATTGGAATCTGATGAAGTTCAACATGGAGAAATGTAAAGTGCTCCACCTTGGGATGAGCAACCCCCAACACACCTACAGGCTTGGTGGCGCCAAACTGACCAATCACCTACCCTGGAAATCTTCAAAAGGAGACTAGGCAGTCACCTTGCTGGGGTCACCTGACCCCCAGTTATTTTTCCTGCTTGGTGCAGGGGGCTGTACCTGTTGAACTTCCAAGGTCCTTCCCAGCCTTACAATCTATGGATGTATGAATTAACTCTATTTAAATTATTTCTGGATTTCTATTGGTGAAACAAAGAAAATCTAGGAAAACGTATAAATAGCACATTAATAAAGACACAAGATAATAAAGTAGAAAATGCTGCAGATATCAATAAAACAAAGGTTTGAAAAAGCAACCTAAACAATTTGGGAATATTAGCAGAAATAATTAAATTAAGCTTAGAACTTGCAACTTAACACATCTGGGAGAAATATTCAGGTAATTAATAGAAGGAAAAATTTAGAAAGGAAAAAAAAGCTGAACAAAAGTTGGGGCAACAGTGGAAAGAAAAATAAATATGGTATTGTAACTTCGTATGATGGAAATAAAATCAGTGATTTTGAACTTTACTATAAAATCCTGATGGATAGACAAATACACAGAGGCATTATGTCATGAGGCAAGGAGTTAATAGTCCCTATCTATATAGCACTAGAGAATACACCTGTAATATTGTATACCGTTTGGGACACCTCAACACCAGAAACTTGTCAAGAAATTCAGGAAAATGATTAAGTGGCTAGAAGGGTTGATTTATGACTTACAGTGTATATAAATAGATATATAGTGCATATACTGATACGAATACCTTATAACTATCTCAGAACATTAATAAATCTTATAAAACTGCCAAGAAGCAATAGACATTTATAACTGTCTGAAAGCTGTAAACACAGAAACTGGATTTTCTTATCCTTTAAGTAGTACCATATACCAGCATCCTATTAAATCCAATATACTATTTACTGTAAGTGGGGACACATTCTGTCCTTAAAAATGGGAAGAGAATTCTTTTAAATTATCCAAGAAAATATGATTAGACATAACAACAACAACAAGAGTATAAGCAAAGCTTGATATCAGGAAAAAAAAATCATAGTATTGAGGCCATTTAGTCTTAAAAAGTAGACCTTGAAAAGTGATGAAAAGTGATTGTGCCCGAAAGCTTGCAAAGACCAATTTTGCCAGTTCTTTAGTTGGTCTAATAAAAGATATTATATTTACCCAAAGAACCTTGTCTGCGTCTGTTCTTAGACCAATATGGTTACAACCAACACCTGCTCCATCCCTTGAGTCATTTAAAGTTGAGTGAGACATAAATAATTCCCCTTCCTTAGAGTTACCTTCCTGTACTCTCCCTCCTCATCCTCTCACAGCGCTCATCTCCTTCACCCTTCTTACAGATGCAGAAATTTCATGTTTGTTTTGCTCCAGGGGTACCAACTAGAGACAGAAAGTCTGAAAGTGGCATTGGGACATGCAAGCAGGGCAATTACTCTACTGAACTGCTGGGCTTCCGTGCACATAGAATGATAGGAAACAGCAGGACATTGATATTCATTAGCAGTCACAGCCTCAGGACACAGAGAGCATAGATGTGCCCTATGCCAATCTTCCTTACCCAACTGTTACATTTTCAAACAAGCACATTGGTGACTTTACTCATGGTCACCTGAAGGCCAATTTGGAAAAGCTCCCTGTAAATATGTATGAAGCTACCACTTTATCTTCCTTTGAATCTTCCTTAAAACTTTTCCTTCCCTTTATTTCTTAAAAATGACCAACAATATTTAAGAGGCTAGTGACACAAAGCCACTTCTTATCATATCACGATGCTCAAATATTGTCCAATCATTTTCTTGTATTATCAACCTGTCTAGAAATCATCTGTATTTCTTGTGAACTTCATTTGTAAACTCTGAAAAAAGGATCATATTTTTCCTTCTGTTTTGGTACAACACTTAGCACAATGGGGTCCTGGTCCTTGGCTAGGGCTCCTAGGCACTTTAATAGTATAAATTAATATTGCTATCATCATATCCATTAATGTCATTAGACACTTGAGAGTATGGTAAGGAGTGAAAATCTGCACTGGAAAAGAGATATATAAAATGACTTAGCAGGTATATTTCACTTATTTAGACTGAAAATGTATGGGGTTATTAAAACATTCGTGTTTTAATCCTAACTGTGACAATCGCAAGCAACCTCATTTTACTCACAGATAAATACAGCTTGTAATGAAAGTGGTCTTAATGTGTCATCAGACTAGTCAATGTGTTTCATCTGAAGTACTAGGCAGGAACAAAAAAGCATATAAAAAATTAATGATCACACTCTTGCACACTCATTACTTTCAGTAAGAAAAAATGAGGCATAAAAATCAAATATAATGAGGCCATTACAGAGGAAGAAATAGGGTAATCAATTTCTAATATATAACACCAGTACAATGAAATTAGTTATAATTTAAACATAGTAATCTGCTTTTGTTAGGTATGCAAAATGCAAATGAGACATTTTAGTACAACTCCAATCCCTTGCAGAAGTCACAGGCGTGATCTTAATGAGGTGACTATAAGGTTAATAAACATTTTCTTTTATTATACAATTAATTTTCTAAAGGTGTAAAATTTTGTTTTGACACTCCCCTTTGAAACTTTGAAAATACCATTTGAGAGAGTGTTATGAGAAAGAAAGAGTTAAGAGAGAGAGTGCTAAACTTTTTCTGCAATGTTTGACTTCTCATTGAAATGTTTATAGAACACGATCAGGATACATAGCTGCTAAATTAAGCACTTCTAGTGATATGCTCTGTACCTCACACATTGAGTAGTGCTTAAATAGTTAATCATTTTTTTAAATGGATGTGGGGATGTGAATTCTCAAAAGTGATGTTTGTACTGCTAAACTGCCTTCTGTTAGAGTTTCAGACAAGGCAGTATTTTTCCATATGGAATAAAGAACTTTATTGTAGTTTTTGTTTACAGTTGGTTCTTGTAGCAAAATATGCAAAATCAAAGTCTCAGAGGAAAATAAAGAAGAGAAGAGTATATAAATTATACAGTCACCAATATAAGAAACCAATAGGGCCAAAATGTTGACAAAGGGGCAACCTTTTCTTGTATCTTCATAGGAAAACAGGGGACATCTGAATATGCTGTGAATATGCATTTTCTGACCAAAATCCATCACTGATACACAGGTACACTGTAACGCGTTATGTTTAAGTCTATAATTTTGAGTTTCTTAAAAGCTTTGCTAGGTATGTCAAACCCTTTGTTGAGAGAAAGTGGATAAAAAAATAACAGAAGGTACATTTTCACCTATAAACAATTTTCAGTCAGAAAAAGCATAAAATGTAATTTAAAGAACTGCATGAACAGAGCTTGGATAGGCTAAAATGGGCTTTTTTAGTGGAATGTTCGTCTTGACTCTGAACAAGTAGTAAAGAAAATGCCAAAAGAAAACCTGTTTTGTAATATTTCTGGCCTAATGGTTCTGACCAAAAAGATGTTCAAATAATCTCAAAAGGCTTGGGTGAATGCTCACACTTATAAGTTCTTATCTGAACAAAAATCCATGGGTAAAATTTTCAGAAGCAGTCAATGAGAGTTTTATTATTTATTTTATTGAAAGTTAGCCTAATGTGGAACAATTTTTAAAATCCTAGAGCAAATCTTCTGAGGTTTAGCAAGATACTCAAGCCCTCATCCAATGTTCTCACTTTTAGCTGAAATGTGGGCACCATTACATATTCTATTTTCTCCAAATCAAGCTTACTATACAGCAGTTCAACAGCTCTTTTTATTAACTTAGCTGCAAAGCATTGAACATACATGCTTATTATATCAACACAGAAAACACACAAAAACAAACAGCATAGACTTTTAAAATGACAACTCACCTAAAATAGCTGCAGTTCATGAAAACGTGGTAACAGGTGGTACAAAATACATTTGAAAACACATTTTAATTGCAAATATGCATTTATCATTCTATGGCTGGTGATAACCATCTGGCAGGATATCATTTGTGATACTAACAGAAAGACAAGTCATGTCACAGACTGTAAAAAAAAATATTTTCTGCTTTAATTCCAGTTTAGTAATCATGAAAGTAATTCAGTGTTTAATTCAAGTATTAAAGCTCTTCTTTAGGTTGCTAAGCAAGTTTTAAGGCATGTTTGAAACCAGTTTGTGTCCTTGTCCATAAGGCTTCCAAACTTAATATCACAGATAATATAATTTTTCAACTACAATTACTACCTCAGAAAGTTCAATTTTAATTTTGAAATTGTATTTCGGGTATATTTTATAGTTCTTTCTGGAAATAGATGCTCCTTGAAATTGAATATTTTAGACTGCTGAGCTAAATTAAGTAGATGAAGTATTCCTAAAAGTTGCTTTCTTTATATAGTTACTTTCTTTCTTTTATGCATCAATAACAATCTATTGTTTCTAGCCACAAAACTTTTTAATGCCACCACAGATACTACTCGAGTCTTTGACTTTTATTTACGTCTGTCACAGAACATGATTTTGTCATTGGTATGAGAATTCATGTACAAGAAATCAGACAAGGCTTTTCATAGAGGGACACTGTACTATGCTCTGCATTCCTTGACCTCCAGGTAAGCCCACCAAAAAGCTTTACTTTATAGCCTCTTTCATAAAATGTTGCCTGTACTCTAACTTGTAGGAGAAGCTGTTGATAGTATCTGAAACCATACTCAGCCCATCATGGTAGTCTCTCAGGAGTTAGACCAGTGGTCCCAGGCTAACATTTATGAGGTTCTAAAAATGCAACAACTTCATGGCTTAGAACATGTAGGGCACGTCTACATGTGTAATTAAGGTGCGTGAATAAACTCCCAAACCTATTGCACCAGACTTCATTGTTCCTAGGTGCCATGTCTTCACATGCACCCAGAACTGCAGCACTCTGAGCCTGGGCAGAGCTGCCCATGCTAGCAGGGGGCCCCAGGAGTCAGCCTGCGAGCCCAGGGCTGCTCCCCTTGGCTCAGTGTGCTGCAGAGGGGCTGACTGGGGCACAAGAGTTTTTTGGTGCAGGACTAGCCAGCAGACAGCACCCACACTGAAGCATCCTCATGCCCCAGCCAGCCCAGGCAGTATTTACACGTCTGCTGCTTAAAGTCTGAAGCAGGATAGTACTTGTATCTACTACTACTTGTACTATCCTGCTATGAAATAAATGAATTTACTCCAGCCTAATAAGGGTGCACATGTAGACACACGACATTTACTGTACAGCTAATTAGTCACCTGCTCAGTAAACATCTCATGTAGATGCATCTGTCCATAAGATACATAGACCACTGCCCCTATATTTGTCTAGTCATAGGTTAAGGGGTTTATAGTCTTTTCATAATACAGTCTGAAGTGCTGTGGGAACCTTATTTTTAATTTGTATTTCTCTTCCACCCAATTTGAAATTTGCTCTGAGGCAATGTTCAATGCTGAATCAATAGACTTTAAAAACATAATGTGAATTTCATTTTCCCATTTATTTTTACTTTGGTTCTCTCCCTCACACAGTGCTTCTGTGTATTGTGTTTCATCATAAAGGGTACTGGAATGCGTTTGCATGAAAGGTGTTAGAAAAACGTGCTTAGTATTTTATTGTTAGAGGAATGCATTCCTTCCAGATTGCTAGTGCAATCAATAAGATGAACGAGTTCCTTGAACTCAGCTTAGTGCCTTGTCTGTAACAGCACCATTACTGAGGCACCACATTACTTGGCACCTTTTCATCAGGGGTGGCTGCAGGACTAAACAAGCGCATAGAAAATGAATGCCACTTCCCTTGACTTGATGGGAAGACTTGCTAGATTTGATGCTCCTAGATAGCAGTGATTGGGAGAATCCCCTTACCACAGGTATCCACTTAAACTGTCCTGTTCAAGCTCTTCTTTCTTATCTGATTGCTTTATGGTAGCTGAAGAATGGTGATTGTGCAAAGGGTGAACTGATATGGAAACTGTGAGCTTCTATTTACCTTTAAAAAAATTCATCAAGACATGTGGTAAGGTCATTAGTAAGACAACATGAAGAAAACTCTGTAGTCCTACATCAAAAGCCCTCACACTCTTGACCTCCTCCTCCAAAAAAAATCATTTATATTACCTATTGAATCACATATTTTAAAGCCAGAGAAATATACATTATTTATGTCAAATATTCAGCAACACTACTCAGTCTGGGCATTATTAAAAAGGAGAAATCTGTGTTGAGCAATGGAATATTTATCAGTCTTATTTACACTAAACATGCCAGGAAGCTATAACTCATATACTACATTAAAATGGGATTAAAATAAATTTGCCAGTAATGTGCAGTATTACAACTAAATCACTAATGGTACAGCAGACACAGAATTAAGAGAGTCAGAAATAATGACAAATATGCACCCCACCCCCCACAAAACAAAACAGAACAAAAAACAACTCCCCCACCTCATTTAACTACAGCTACCAGAGCTAGACTTATTTTTAAAGAAATTATTGTTAATGCAATGCAATTTGAGACTCAGCAGTATCATCCTACTCTGAGTTTAACATTTTTCAGCAATCTATTTAACCTATTTTAGTAGAGCTAATCCCAAAATTGAGTTTCAATATTTCAAACGTGGTTTATGTTCCAAAACAAAATAGAAATTCCATATAAAAAAATAAAAAATACAAGTAATGGAATGAATTATTTTTTTAAAGTTCAAAATAGAAACAATAAAATAAAAAATCTTCATTTATATTAAATAAAGTTTGGACATGTCAAGATGACAGGTTTCTTTCCAAATCAATAACATTCCAGAAAAAATATTTAGGAATGTTGCCTATTTTTTGAGCATAAAATTAAGAAATATTATGAAAGTGAACATTTCACCTTTTTGTCATAGTAATGAGATATTATACTATTAGGTAATTATTGATTCAAAAGCTTTACTTAGGAGATGTTGGTGTAGTGGAACTTCATGCAATAAACCTGGTAACTGATGTCATATGTGTTTGTCACCAGGTGGTTTACACATACAGGGGCATGTCTACACAAGATGTAAACTGCAGAGTTGACTAATTAAGTGCTCAGGAAATGTTTAATTGTCTACATCTGTGCCCCTATATGGGCACACAAAATGAATAAACTCTGCAGCAGGGTGGTTGTTGAAAAATACAAGTACTACCCTGCTGTGGAGCTTTTTCGTACACAGCAGCACACATGTAGATGCTGTCTTGGCTGGCTGGGGCATAGCGTGCTTCAGTGTGGGGCTTGCCAGCAGGTAGTCCCAGCACTGCCCTTGTACCTCAGTTAGTCCCTGTCCTGCACCTAGAGGCTGGTTGGAGCAGGCCTGGGCTGACAGGTTGACACCCTGCGTCCCCTTCCAGCCCAGGCTACTCAGAACAAAGAACTATTCATCATATAATGGGATCTTTTTGTAGGTAAACCCAAACCAGGTTTCACCAATACTTAAAGAAGATAGGGGGGAAAAAACAGAGATCTCCCTACATCTACTGAAATAGAGGGATCAGACTTGCAAATAAGTGACAGGGAAAGGGGCTCTCCATCTGCTTTTAGCAATGCAGTGTCAACTGTGCTTCTTTTTCCATTTTTCTACTGTAGCCCAGGCAACTCGGTTATATACTCCCCTTCTCCAGTTGAAGGGGATTGTTAGCAGGCAGGTGCGCTGCGGGGGAACTGTAAACCGCTCAGTTTCCCTCTGTCCCTATAGAACCAGGTCAGGACAGTCAGGGAACTTAACTATATACAAATAAATAACATAAACAGTACCATCTGGGTAAATTCCATAAAACCTTATACCAATTCTCCAGATACAGGTAAGTCATAGGTAAGTATCTGATCTGAAACAGATAAACACCAAAATAAACATAAGTAGCTAACAGATAGACTATAGTTTCATAGTTTCATAGTTTGTAGGGTTGGAAGGGACCTGAGCAGATCATCGAGTCCAACCCCCTGCCATAGCAGGAAAGAGTACTGGGGTCAAACGACCCCAGCTAGGTGTTCATC
>NW_017729033.1:81571923-81572160 GCF_001723915.1 Gavialis gangeticus | reverse complement strand
TCGTACAGCCATGCCAGGGGTCTTGCAATGACCTCAGCTAATTCCCTCAATACTCTAGGGTGGAGATCATCCTGACCAGCTGATTTAAATACATACAGTCCCTCCAAAAGTTCCCTAACTAGTTCTTTACTAATCCTTGGCCTAGGTGCACCTCCTCTGGGGTTTAAGGGGGGCCCAGAGGGGGGGTGGCTGTTCTGGTCCCCGCTCAGGAAAATGGAGGCAAAGAAATTGTTAAAT
>NW_017729033.1:81560760-81571558 GCF_001723915.1 Gavialis gangeticus | reverse complement strand
TAAACCACAAATAAATACAAATAAACAACAGGTGAAATAATAGCAACAGGGTATCTCAGGAGAGCTTTAGGACTCTACTCATCTATTCATTTGACAAACATGAGAGTTCACGAAATGTAAGGCATGACATCACACCACTTATGGCGCAAGAACCCCAAAGATAAACTTAATCCCAAGGGGAAACCCCAATGCCCTTGGGCTTTTCCCAAACCCTACAAGGAAGCTGGTAACTTTAGGCAGGCCCTCCCAGTGGGACCTCCACTTACAGGAGCCCTTAACTAACCAGGGGGGACTCCCCCCTCCCCTGTGGAAATCCTCTTTTCTCTGTAACTCATGGCTCCCAGGCCTGGAGGGTGGCCCTCGTCCACTGCGCCAAGCTGCTCACTCATCTGTGGTGGGCTTGGGGAGGGGGGTCACTGTCCCCTGGATCAGGGATCCACTATGCAGGGCTTCTAGGGCATCTGGCTTGGCCCTGTCTGCTGGCTCAGCAGCCCGAGCACCATCTGGTTCTCTGGACTCAGCCTTTTGCTATGGGTCGGAGGTCTGAACCGCCTTATACAGCAGCAGGCTCGGTCCACTCCCAGACCCTCTGTGAAGCAATCACACTGGCCTGTGCACTGTGTCTCTGGCCGCATGCCAGAGGTTACAGACCCAAGGCACCTCATGCAGCTCCCGGAGTCTGGAAACCATGCGCTGTGCTGCACACCAAGAGCCCATCTGCTGCAGCTGTCTGCCATTCCCCGCTGATGGAAGTCTTTAGGGACACTTCTTGGTTACTGCTTCACCCTGCTGAGCAGCTCTCCTCAGCTCTTCCAAGCCCTGCTCTTCTTTCTTCTCTGTCCCGAATGTGTTCCCCTCATGCAGGGCACGCCACTCCTTTTATATGCTCCAGGGCTCCGCCCTCTGAAGTTTTCTGGACTTGAGTGTTGCAGGCTTCAATCAGGTCTGGGGGGGAGGGAAACTCCTCTTCCCCTCCCATCAGGAAAGGGGCGTGACTTAACTCCTCTTGCTGCCTCCTGATTGGTGGATGGGCTCCAACGCAAGCTCCAAAAGGCAAGCCTGCTATACTACTCTTACCTTTCAAAGCAATAATGGTGTGAAAATCTCTCAGGAATCACTCAGTCCATTTTAGGGTGTGGTTTGATAGCTACTATAATATGTAGCAAAAAATGTATGGAAACGTACTCCAGTTTCAGCCTCCTTAATGTGGCAGGGAGCCCTTGATAGTGAGAAGAGAACAGGAAATCAGCCCCTTTTTTGTAACTAGAATCTCTCATGATAATAATCTCCTCTTACAGCTATAACCTTTGATTTACAAATGCTGGGATGGACCATTTTATTGTTTAAAATGGCTGCTTCTATTATACCAGTAAATTAAGGAGGGAAAAAATCAAAGGCATTTCAATTGATATTACATCTTTATTTAGAAAAAAACCCCTAAATATGGGGACAATTCTGAGTTGATAGCATTACTTACACATACCTTTCAACAGAGTTAAGTGAAAAATGGCTCTTCCGGTCTCATGCCATGTCCTCCCTCTCACAGCTCCAGAAACACAATCATTAAAATTAAACCCGTGCTAGTTTGAGTCATTTCTTCCTTCAACGTACCTTTCTGAACATGATCTTTAGAATCAGGGTGCTTTTGCTGTGATGTATTTGGTTTTGACACTTTAAGCACAGGCTTTATACATTACTACAAATGTTTTCTTTTCTTCATGTAAAAGCAGCTCACTGTTTGTTGTGCTGTATTTTTCCTTGGGGTACTGTAGCTAAAACCTTTAAGTGAAGCATTTTCAAGGTTTTCCTTTTTCCATGTTAACCAGCCTTTGGCTATTCATTTCATATATTTCTTTACAGCTCACCTTCTGTAAAAGTGCCCTTTAAGAGTTTGAGGTAAATACATCTGAGGGAAATTCCATTTGGACAAAAGGATTTTCTCAGGAGGATACAGAGAACAGCACAGAAAAAGCAAATAATGTGTATATAAATGAGAGTTGTGTAGCTAAATCCCCTAGCTGGCGCTGATATTTTGGGGCCAGACACTTTCACACCTAGCAGGCACATAAATGAACTTGGGTGCCTAAGTTAAATCCTACTCCACCCAACTCTAGTCCCTGAAAAAAAAATGCAAATACTGGGTTGGTGCTCTTTCTGCACATTGCTTTATGTGACTTGTTCTTAAGGGGCAGAAATGGTGTATCCCAAAAGTAGAGACAATAATGGATTTTCATGGACTTGAACAGAATGGAATAGAATTGCATTTAGTTGCCTAAATCCATTCACAAATCCTAAAAGGTGAAACGGATTCTGATCCTTTAACCAGATGTATATAGAGAACTCTATAACCCCTTTCAGTTCTTCCTCTGTCTTCACAGAAAATCTCCATGCACCCTGAAGGAAAGAGGTAGTTAGTTGTGTTAGTCTGAAGTTAGGTAGAGTCAGGACAGGGTGGGATTTTTTAGGGTATATCAAAGCAAGAAGCCACTATGCAAGGTCTTCTTCTCACTTGTGGTAGAAGTTATCCATGCCTAAACTAAATCTGTTTATAGCTGCATTAACTATAGCTCTGGATCTGCATATTCCATAGCTTTTTCCTAATAGTTAAGCAATTGTTAATTATCTGCTTTGTAATATAAAATGTCAAAACGTTAAATAATTTTCTGATGTTAGAATTTGCAGTCTAGAAGATGCACTGGGAAGGCAGGATGCATGGGAAACTTGGAGGACTGAATCACTTAACTTTTAAAATGTGCCTTTTTGAACTCACTGCTTTAGGATGTCATGCCAGAATTCAGTCATTAGACTGGATCTAAATGAGTGCAGAATGAAGAAAGGACACCACTGAAAGATGGCATGGAAGCAGGAGTATGAAAAGAAAGGAAATGGGCATCAATCTCTTTATTACTGGCAAGGTGTAAGGAGCTGGAGACTTAGTTTGTTCCTTCCTGCCATGCTGGATCCATCCTTTATGGATATCAGAATTTATAACGGTGACCAGGGCTTGATGCATCTTAATGAGTCATAATCCTATGGACTTCCAATTCTTACCACTGCCTTGAAAGCCTTCCTTGAGGAACAGAGGTTTACAGTTTATTAGAAGATCTTGAAAGTTATTTCTAGAGTGAAAGCAAAACATTTCACTACACTAATTTTAGTGAAATTTCTTTTATCAAACAAATGGGGGAGGGGAATTGTTCTGATATCTTAAAACATTTTTGTCATGATTTAGGAAAAATACAGATTTTTAAATTGCAGCTATTTCAGGAAAATTAGAATCCCAGAGCTTTCAATCCTTTAATTGTTCCAGACAAGTCTAGGATTAATTTATTCCCCCAAATATCAACGTGTTATGCTGGAGGAATTATTCCATGAAAGATGTTTTATTTACAATATTCTTGATGATACACAAGACAAAAACACTTTCCATGTAACTTTAACATGGCTGTGATGCTTCTTCAGTGCTCAGAGGAATAAGCAAGATTTGTTGTCATTACAATTAAGAATGCATACAGAAATCAAACATGGTGGGAAAGGTAGCACAACTTTTTTTAACAGGCCACAGCTTGTGAACCATCTCTCTCAGTGGGCCATCATTCCCTTGCTTCTGCCCCAATACTTCCTGTTTCTCACTTTCTTATATGCCCCCAATTTTTGTTTTCATTGCTACCAAGTACTGTGCGTTACCATTGCCAACAGCCATGCTAGGGGACAAATTTGGAGGCAAGAATAGAGAGCAGATAGGGCTGGGATGTCAGCAAGTGCTGTGTAGGCAAGAGGTAGAACATGGCACAGTAATGTGTCAGGATGAATGGCACACAGCAGGCACAAGGACCTTGGGGGTGCCACCTCTGAGGAGAGACAGAAACAGCTTCAAAAGTGTTTTGCTATGGATATAGGAGTGTAGGCTTGAGTCTTGCTTCAGACTGCTGTCAAAGACTGTCCCTGAGAAACTCAGCTATAATGGACATATTTACATAGTAGAGTCAAAGGCAATCAGATGCTGTGATACTACAAGACAAAAGGAATTTAACTTTACTAATCCTACAGGCCATCTAAATTCAGGTTAACCTCTGATCACTTTTTTTTTCTTTAAATTATTCATTCTACCTGAAATAAAGGCAAGATTCAGATTACACATTACAATTGGGCCATGTTAAGAGCACTTAAAATGTGAATGATCATACATTAAGTCTCATTAATAAGTGCTTTGTGCCTTCTAAGCATCTTAAAAGTAGGCCACTTAGGAGAGAATTTTCTTTGAGCTATGCTACCCAGTTCAAGTTAAGTTCACTTTTGGCTGTTCATCTGAGATAAAACCACCAATTAATAGTACTCTAGTATCCTAGGAGCCACCACTCCCAGGTGGATGAGCTATCATCCAGGACTCTACAGCCCTAGACTAATATTTGGGGACAGCAGGGCAAGAGGTGTGTAGAAAGCAGGTGAGTGGGGAATGAAGGGCAAGGGAGGAAAGGGAAGGGGGAAGAGAGGAGTGCGTAACAGGGCACAAGAGCAGACTCCCCTCAAAAATCACCTCCCTATCCCCCTGAATCACCCTCTCTACTTAGCTCCCAGCTCACTCCCCACCGATCCTCCCACCAACCAAATTACCACCCTGCTCCCCTGACTGCTTCCCCAACTGCCCTCCTGCCCCCTAAATTTCCCTCTCAATCACTCCAATCGCTCCCTTTGCCCCCAATGGCCCATCCACCCCCAGATTGCTGCTCTGCCCACTCCATTCAGCCTGAGAGCAGCAGCAGGGGGAAAGAATTCCCCCTTCCTGTCTGCTCTTTGGCTGTCTGCAGCCTGCACCATCCCTTTGCATCTGGATCTGCTGAGCCCCAGGGCAAGGGGGAAAAGAGAGAAGGGCTGGGAGGACTGAGCTGCCAGGCAGCTATGTAGCCTGGCAGGGGTTAGATCTTCATTGGTAGGAGTACTACAGGCTTCAGGGAACCTGGGAGCAACTAAGGAGGGGAACTCAACTGCTTTTGGGCTGATTGAGGCAGCAGGGTGGTCATCCAGGTGTGGAGGAGCTAATGGCAGGTAGAGGGGGCAATCAAGGGGGTGAATTTGGGGGCAGGGGGTAGAGGGACCATCCACCCTATGTACCGCAGCTAGAAAGTCAATAAGCAAGGCAAACATGGAGCAGACTTGGGAGCTCTTAGCTGTGCCCTGCTCACCAGCCATCTCATGGCAGTTCTAAGCCATGTCCCTTAGAGACAGTATTAACCCTTAATATGTAACTGCTCACAGCACACGACAACTTTAACATAGTTAAACATTCCTAACAGTTAACATGTGTTTATTGTAATGTGTAATCTCACCCTAAGGTGCCATTTACCACAATATTTCAACCTATATGTATCAGAATTAGTTTTTTTCTGAATATGAATACGCTTTAATATTGTGTGCTATATTCCATTAAACAGTTGATAGAAGTGACTTAGTCACTATCCTGGTTCCACTTAGAAATTCCTCTCATGTATGTCAAGTAAATGGTAAAATTTGCCTAGCTCTACTCAAACACATTTCTAAGCAATTAGGCAATATTGTTACTTAAAGCTTGTCTTCTGAAATAATAAATGAGACCATTTATGGTATTTTTTGTGGGAAAGATTTTTCAACATTGCACACTATGTATCTATTGTGGACCTTTTCTTTATTTGCCTTTTTCATTGATACTTTTCTCCTTATAGTTCATTTTGATTTCATCTTTAATTTCTTTTTGTCTGGTTTGTTTATATTCTGCTTTTGATTGTATCTGAAATAAGCAGTATTGTTTGTATAAAATGGTTATCTTTATTTTTGCTTAATCCTTCCAATCTTTTTTTTTCCCTATTAATAGTGGCACTAGACTGAACAGTACATACCCAGCATGAAGCAGAAATCCAAGGTAAACCATGTGGAATTAGTTTGATGAGATGGGAGTTTTGCGCCATACCAAGAAATTACACCCAAAGAGGAATGTACAAATACAAGACACCATTTCAATAAAAATAGTAACAAAGAACCTTTCAGATCAACGGGCCCCTACAGTATTTTACAAACTGTATCATTTCACTCTGTATATAGAATTGCCTTCCCTGCATATAAAATGTTGCTAGTGTTAAGATACATCCCCACCTAGAGCAAAATATGTTCACATTCCATTTAGTAGTAACCACAAAAAATAAATAAAAAAGCAAAAGGAAAAGCTTCTAATGAAATGGTATGAACTTAAATACATTCCATATATGGCTTTTACTCCAGTTCAAGCCTAGTTCTTCTTTATTTTTCTGTGATTAGTGCTTAGACTTTCCGTAAGTAATAGTGTTTTAAACTGATTTTCACAGAAGCACCTTTTCTCTAGAGCAGTGATTCTTGGGATGCTGGGGTACCCTGTGGTTGTGCCAGATCCTTTGAAGTCTTCCCCAAGGTGGGGGAAGGCAAGCAAGGTATGAAGAGATAATCAGATGCATAAACAGATAAGCACAGGATCAGGCATATCCCTTCCCAAATGACTTCGCAGCCCCACTGTTCAGCCTCTCTGTAAGAAGATAAGCACTATACTATATAAATTAGTTTTTGAAATTGGGTGCTATTCATTCACAAAAGTTACAGAAAGGTGCCTCAAGTCCAGTGGAGAGATTCCTTAAGGCATAAAAGGTTGAGAACCACTGCTCTAGTGTTTAATGACAGAGAAAAAATTAAACAAAAAGAACAAGAACTTGTGACAAGTTCACAAAACTTCAGATTTCTCTAGCTTACTCTTGTGTAATATAGGACACGAAAGGAATGTACAATGTTTAATGCTGAAGGACAATGTTTAATTAGGCAGATTTGGAATTTGGTCACTTTACTAGGATTAACATGCCTTTTCATGTCAGAAGAGCCCCGGGATCTTTAACCATTACAAATGGTCAGGCCTTTGATTTAACAACTTATCTGAAAGACAGAGACATCAGCAGTACAGTAACCCCTAACACTTCCCATGAGTAGTCATTCACTTACTATATCAGAAGACATGTACTAGATTTGAATTACCAGTGTCACTTGCTGCTTCCTAAATTTTAACTGTTGGTGTTCCAGACAAGCATTGCCTAGGATTCCCTCATTTCCATTGCCTCTCCTCCCCTCTGCTCCCCCTGCCTTTTTGGCTGTACCCACACAACCCAGCCTTGTCCTCTCACCCTCTCTTCCTGCTGCTGGGAGGTACACTAGGCCTGACAAGATCACAGATTATAATGACACAACTTTGGGTACACAAGCTGTTATAACTTGTTCATCCTGATCATCCAAGGACTTGTAGAGAATCTGGCTCTACTTCAAAAGGAGCTGGGAGGAACTAAGTAATGTTATAGTATGTGTTAATGTAACAACTAAGTGCATATACAAAGCATAGAAAAGCCCTGATAACTGCATGAACAGAATTAGACCCCAGTGACCATGTCTACATGAGGTGCTGACTGCGCAGTTGTTACTGCATAGTCATTTAGTACTTGTATAAGCAAGTACTAAATGATTGTGCAGTAACCTGAGTTATTACTGCACAATAGTGCTGATGAATGTCTTTTTTGTGATGCTACTGTGCAGTAACATCGTGTCATGGTTGTTGCCACGCAACACTACTGCGCAGTAATATTGGGCTACAGCACAGTCAGTGTCTCATGTAGACATGGCCAGTGAATATAAAATTAGACATACCATATATGGCTTGTACAGAAGTGCAGGAAAAGTAGCTTATTCATTTTAGAGGTGCCTCCAAAGCCAAAAGATAGCAAATGAATTAATAAGTTCAGTACATAACACCACAACAAGGATCAAAGTGAACTGGGAAACAGGTATCCCTGTCTGGTAGGAAGGATGAACTAATTGGTGGAGTAGGAGGTGGATGATACCACCTAAATATATGTGGAAAGGACCACACTATGTCAGCTATTTCAGCCCCCTGGTCATGGTAGGACCATCCCTGTTTAAACAATTCTAGATAAATGTTTAACCAATCTGCTCTTGAAAATTGTTAGAGTTTTGGAGTTTCCATAACTTGTCTAGATAGTCTGTTTCAGTGTTTGACAACACACATATGCAGCAATTTTTCTCCTAATATCCAAACTCAATTTCTGCTGTTACAGCTTGGAGCCATTTTTTCCTAGTCCTGTTCCCTACAGCCACAGAAAAAAAAGCTTGTCTCCATCCTCTTGATAATTGTTCTTCAGGTACTGAAGACTGCTATAAAATCATCCCTCAGTCTTCTGTTCTCCGTATTAAATAACCTTAGTTCATTTAGCCTTTCCTCATAAATCTTGCTTCTCAGGCCCCTAATGGTTTTTTGTACCTCTGCACTGGACTCTTTCCAAACTGTCCACATACTTCTGATGTGTGGGGTTCTAAACTGGATGCAGTACTACAGCTGAGGTCTCACCAGTGCAGAATAGAAAGTAAGAAACATTTTCCTTAATTTGCAAGTGTCATTCCAGTTAATACAATTCAGTATACTTCTGGCTTTTTTTGTAACAAGAGCACACTGTTTGCTTATATTCATCTTAGGGTCTATTGTAACTCCCAAGACTTTCTCTGAAGTATTGCAGCCTAGCCATATAGTCCTCAGTCAGTATTTGTGCATACACTTATTTGATCCCAAGTACAGGACTTTGCACTTCCCTTTGTTGAATTTCATCTGATTGATTACAAACCATTTCTACAGTCTATTCAGGTCATTCTCAATCCTCACCTTACCCTCCACCCAACTTTGTATCATCCTAGTTTGGTAAGTATTCACTTGAGTCCATCATCCAAACCATTAATGAGGATATTAAACAATACCAGGTGCTGGACAGACCCCCAGAAACCCTACTTGATAATCTCTACTAACTAGACATTGAACCATTGACGTTGAGTACAAGGATCCAATCAGTTATGTATCCACCTTACAGTATCATAAAATAATAGAATCCTAGAAAATTAGGGCTGGAAGGGACCTCATGAGGTCATCTAGTCCAATCTCTGGCTCAAAGACCATCCCCAGCTAGATCATTCAAGCCAGTCAGTCCTTAAAAACCTCCAAGGATGGAGATTCCACCACTTCTCTAGGTAACTTGTTCCAGTGCTTCACCACCCTCCTAGTGAGAAAGTTTTTCCCCATATCCAACCTAAACTTCCCTTGCTGCAACTTGAAACCATTGTTCCTTGTTCTGTCATCTGTCACCACTGAGAACAGTGTAGCTCCATCCTCTTTGGAACCATGCTTCAGGTTGTTGAAGGCTGCTATCAAATCCCCTCTCAGTCTTCTCTTCTCTAAACTAAATAAATGGAATTCTCTCAGCCTCTCCTCATAAGTCATGTGCCCCAGCCCTCACACCATTTTTGTTGCTCTCTGCTGTACTCTCTGCAACTTGTCCACATCCTTTCTATAGCAGGGGGCCCAAAACTGGACACAGCACTCAGATGTGGCCTCACCAGTGCGGAATAGAGAGGACTAATTAATTCCCTTGTTCTGTTGGCAACGCTCCTACTAATGCAGCCCAGTATGCTGTTAGCCTTCTTGGCAACAAGGACACGCTGCTGACTCATATTCAGCTTATTGTCCACTGTAACCCCAGGTCCTTTTCTCTAGAACTGCTACTTAGCCAGTCAGTCCCCAGGCTGTAATAGTACATGGGATTCTTCCATCCTAAGTGCAGGACTTTGCACTTGTTCTTGTTGTGCCTCATGAGATTTCTTTTGGTCCAATCCTCATATATTTATTGATTCATGGATTCATAAGTGCTAGGGTTAGAAGGGAATTCAACAGATCATTGAGTCTGACCCTCTACTCGTAAGCTGCAGTTCATAAGAATGCTGGAGTCAAATGACCCCAGCCAGATGCCTCTCCTCCAATTTGTCTAGGTCACTCTGAATTCTAGCCCTACCCTCCAGTGTATCTACTACACTCCCCAGCTTGGTGTCATCTGTGAACTTGCTGAGGGTGCAATCCATCTCATCTTTCAGATTGTTAATGAATACATTGAACAAAACTGGCCCTAGGACTAACCCCTGGGGAACTCCACTTGATACAAGCACCATTGATTACTACCTATTGATCCCAACAATCCGGCCAACTTTCTTATACCTTACAATCCATTCTTACAACCCATACTTCCTCAGCTTGCTTGCAAGAATCCTGTGAGAGATGGTATCACAAGCCTTGCTAAATTCAAGGTACACTATGTCCACTGCTTTCCCCACATCCACAGAGCCATTTACTTCATTACAGAAGGAAACTAGGTTGGTCAGACGTGACTTGCCCATGGTGAATCCATGCTGACTCTTCCTGATCACTTTCTTCTCCTCTAAGTACTTAGAAATGGATTGTTTGAGGACCTGCTCCATGATTTTTCCATGGACTAAGGTGAGGCTGACTATTCTTAGTTTCATAGTTTCATAGTTTCTAGGGTCGGAAGGGACCTGAGCAGATCATCTAATCCGACCCCAGGCCATGGCAGGAAAGAGCACTGGGGTCAAACAACCCCAATAAGGTGGTCATCCAACCTCCTCTTAAAAACCCCCAGGGTGGGAGCCTGCACCACCTCACTTGGAAGCTGGTTCCAGACCTTAGCTGCCCTGACTGTGAAGTAGCGCCTCCTGATATCCAACTTAAACCTTCCCTCCGTCAGCTTGTGACCATTGTTCCTGGTCACTCCTTGCGGCGCTCGGGGGAACAGGGACTCCCCCAGCACCTGCTGATCCCCCCTAACCAGTTTATAACAGGCCACAAGATCCCCCCTCAGCCTTCTCTTTTGAAGGCTGAACAGGTTCAGGTCCCGCAACCTTTCCTCAT
>NW_017729033.1:81556728-81560534 GCF_001723915.1 Gavialis gangeticus | reverse complement strand
AGTTCCTTTAGGACTCTAGGGTGAAGATCATCCAGGCCGGCTGACTTAAAAATGTTCAGTCCCTCCAGAAGCTCCCTAACTAAATCCTCACTCACCCAGGGCCCAAGTGAGCCTCCCCCGGGGCCCGAAGGGGGCCCAGCAGGGAGGTGGTAGTTCTGGTCCTTACTGAGGAAGACAGAGGCAAAGAAGTTATTAAATATGTTGGCTTGGTCGTCTGTAGTTTACCAGATCCTTCTTCCTTCCTTTCTTAAAGATTGGCACTATATTTGCCCTTTTCCAATCTTCTGGAACCTCCCCTGATCACTACAAGTTTTCAAAGATAATGGCCAGCAGCTCTGCAATCACATCAGCCAATGCCCTCAGCACCCTTGGATGCATTGCATCTGGCCCAGTACTTTAATCTATTTTGTATTCCTTAGCTTGTTAATAAGCATGTTGTGGGAGACTGTGCCAAAAGCCTTGCTAAAGTCAAAGTATATCACATCTACTGGTTTCCTCCCATTCATAGAACCTGTTACCATATCTTATAAAGAAATTAGGTTGGGCAGCCATGAATCCATGATGGCTGTTTCTGATTACCTTGTTCACCTCTCACTGCTTCAAAACAGATTCCCTGAAGACCTGTTCCATGATCTTTCCAGGTATGAATGTCAGTGTGGCAGAGTACCTTTGGTGTCTGTCATTTTAAGGCCTAAAAGCAAGCAACCGGCAGGTACCCTGCCAGCAGGCAGCCCTGATGAAGCCGCCATTTTAGAGCCAGGCTGTCAGGGCTGGAGGAGCAGTTTGCTGCAAGCATCTGCACCCAGCTGAGCTGCTGCTTATGGAACATCTTGGAGGTAAGAGAGGAGCTATGAGGATGGCAGGGGGTTCCTAGGGATCCAGTTATGTCCCAAGCCCCAGAGAGAAGGTTTTGGCCTAGTTAGAGCAAGGCCAAACCTAAGCAGGAGGGTACCAACTTGTAGGCCTATGAAGGGGCCAGGCAAGCCCCTGAATAGAGTTGGCAGGGGTGAGGCCTAGGGCTCAGGTGAACCCAGTTGAGAGAAGATCTTTGCAGCTCTAAACAAGCCCTGGGGGAGAGGGCCATACGGTGGAGCCCAGAAGGGGATCACTGTTGTCCACAGAAGGAAGCAGCTGTTAGGCTAACTCTCTGATCCCTTGATTGGTCAATGTAAAGGGGCCAGGGCTGAAAGGCCAAAAGGCAATTGAGCCCACCACAAGGGGCAGGCCAGGGCTGTGGAGAGCCGTCTGACACCCTGAGTGGCCTGGAGGTATGGCCAGGGCTTCAGACAGGCCAAAGGTCCTCTCGAGGGAGATGACATCACAGCCAAAAGAGGGTAGGGTTCAGTCAGCTTTCACATTTCTATGAAGGTTGCAGCCAGCAGAAGGAGGCTGCAACAGGAGGTCCAGAAGGGAGACCAGCCCAGAAACAACACATAGCCCAGTAGGGAGAAGACCAGGGCAGGTAGGCCTGCTTGGTCCTGGGTGAGACCGAAAACTGCACCCTGCCAGGGAAGGGTGGTCTGGTGGGGCTGTGCATGGTGGGACAGTCCCCCAGAAATGCCAGGCCAGTTACCAATCTGGTGAAAGGTGGGTAGGGGTACCTGATATCACCAACCCCCACCATCTGATGGGTTGTTAAAACCAGAGGGTAGTTGGGCCAGGCACATCCAGGGGGAGGCACGTGAGCCCAGTGTGAGAGTGGGGGTGCCAGGTACACTTGTCAAGAAGCACCTGATCCCCAAGTGGGAGTACAAGACCCCAGGGAGGGGCAGTGGTAGTGTTGTGGGTCCCAGCAAAGGAACCAATTAAGACTAGGGGGCCAGGCACACCTGTGAGGAGGCACCTGAGTCCAAGAGGTGCAAGATCCCAGTGGGCCCAGAGAGGGGAGCCATAGTATTGTTGGCCTCAGTAAGGGGGCAGTAGTGGAGTAGGCCCCAGTGAAGGGCAGCAGTAGTAGTGTGAAGGGAAGCCGCAGGAAAGGCGCAGTTAGGTAGTTAGGCCCAGGTTAGGCAGTTAGGCCCAGGTAAATCCTCAGATACCTGAGGTCACAAGTGGGTCCGAGGCCGAGTGAAGCAGCTTAATGGGAGTTGTGGATGAAAGGGGCAAGAAATTGGTCCTAATGAGGGAGTAAGAATGATGAGTTACCTAGAGAAGGGCCCAGATCAGAGCTGCGCCCAGGGCAAGGTGAATTGGCTGATCACCATTCAGATCAAGAGGGCCTGAGAGGCTGCACACCAGCCAGCAAAGGAGTGGGAGTAGGCAAGCCTGATGGCCTATGCAGTTCCTTAAGGGAGCAGGGCAGGTTGGGTGTGGCCCAGTCATAGGCAGCATGAAAGAGGTCCAGTGAGAGAAAATGGAATGCAAGAGGCCCCAGTAAGAGTGGGGCAGTATGAATGAGGACCAATAGGGTGGAGTGCAAGGACGAATGCATGAAGCCTAGCAAGAGGCTGAGTTTGGCTCACCCACGAGCCAGAGTAAAGAACAACTCAAGGATGCCATCTGCAAGACATGGGACACGATAAGGGATTGTCGGAGTTGTGTACAGCACCCTGGACATCAGGGGAGTAAAACAGACAGCTTCCTGAATTTTTTTGAAAAGTAAAAAAGTAGAAAAGGCATTAAATACTTCAGCCTTCTCTGCTTCCCCATAACTCGCTTGTCTTCTCCATACAGTAAGCAACCTGGTCTTCCTTTTGTAGAATCTGTAGAATCCCTTTGTATTGCCTTTTATGCCCCTTACTAGCTGCATCTCAAATTGTGCCTTGGCCTTCCTAATTTTCTCTCTGCATGTTTGTACACTGTTCTTATACTCTTCCCTAGTACAATGATCAAGTTTCCATCTTTTATTAGTTTTTTCTTTTTTTTTAAGTCTCAGCTCATTGAAGAGATTGCGGTCTAGTGGTCTCCTTCACACTCTTCTGTCACATTGGAATAACTCGATCCTACACCTCCTTTAAGTACAGCCAGCTCTCCTAGACTCCTTTCCCCATCAGACTTGCCTCCTAGGGGATCCTGTCCATCAGTTCCCTGAGCTAATTTAAGTCAGATTTTCTGAAGTCCAGTGTTCTTATTCCACTGTTCACCACTCTTTTGCCCCTTTAGGATGTTGATCTCTGTCACACTGTGGTGACTGTCACCAAAGTTACCTTCCACCTTTATGTTCTCAACCAATTCCTCCCAATTTCTGAGCAACACATCAAGAATAAGATCCTCCCTACTTGGCCTCTCTACTATCATAAATTTATCCCTAACACACTTCAAAAAATTTAATAGTCTGCTCATATGTATTTTGTTTTATAGATTGCTTTTGTGTGTGTGTGTACACACACACACACACACACACACACACACACACACACACACACACACACACACACACACACACACACATATATATGGCAACATCTCCTCCTTTTTCCTCTGCCCAGCTTTCCTGAACAAGCTATACACATCCATGGCAGTGCTCCAATCATGACCTCTCCCATCACATAATCCCAATTATATCATAATTAGATGCATCTACTGGGACCTCCAATTCTTCCTGATTTTCCCCATGTGTATGCTGTAAACATGAAGTTGTTTGGATTGGTGTATAAAAATGTCCTTAGAACTCTTTGGAGCTGTTGGTTGTAACTGTGTTGATCTAAGGACTGTTACCTGTCAGCTCCATGTTCTTGGGGAACCCTGACACAGGATGCAGACTGTCCGACTCACAAAGAATTCCCCCTCTCCCCTCCTCTACCTAAACAGAAACTGATTAAAATGCAGTGAGAGACACACCTAAAACTCTCCAGATAAGGATGACA
>NW_017729033.1:81535972-81556717 GCF_001723915.1 Gavialis gangeticus | reverse complement strand
CCCTAATAAATGAGCACACCCCGAAGTAGCGGGCAAATCTGGTAACAGGACATAATACCAAAAGAACCTTGTCTACCTTAGGACTCTGAACACTTTGTACCATGCTTAGGGTTTATGTTCATGCCTGCACCATGCCTGCAAATGACCCAGCTATCACCATGGTCTTGCTGGTCATGCATGTTGGAGTCTAGACTTATTTGTATGACAGTAAACCTGGCCAAGCTCTTTGTCTCTAGGAACTGAAGCCAGAGGTCTCTGTCTTGTAACAATGAAGTTGTTAGGGGCACACCATCACAAGATGGCAGTCTTAAAGGGTACACACACACAGTCCAAGCTGATGAAGCCTGACATGACTGGTGACACCTAACCCACTAAGAGCACTAATAGAGTTAGAAAACAACACCGACAGATGCACAACAATAGAGGTTGCAAGGATTTTTTGTAAAAAAATGTGAAAAAAATGACAGGCTGACCTGACAACGTTGGTGACTTCTTGGAGACCTACAATCTGGATCTATAGCTTCATGAACAAGTGCCCTAACTATTCAACTCCTGGGGGTTAAAATCTGGGAGGGTCCTCCTTCCCATTCCCCATCACTTTTCTGGGAGTTAATCTCTGGTACTTGTGTATATAGTTGCATATGTGACCAGCCAGTATGTAGCCCTTCTGAACATATTCATTTTATGCTTGCAGGCTTACAAAGCTGCTGTGTAAAGCAAGGGCTGATAACACCCAGGTAGATAGCTAGCATGCTGCCGTTTAGATGCACACAGGAAAATATAATTCCATGTTTTGTGGTTAGACAGGTACCCATTCATGGCTGAACTGCATTATTGCTCTGAACACTGAATTCTACAGTTAATATTTGCCCAATTTGAATTCCATCTCGTGTTCTTCAAACATCTGTTTACTTCCATGTTCTCAGCATTTCTCCCAATTGCTGCAGCTGCTTTTTTTGTTGGCTCCATGATGTCTGCCACCTGATAGTATCCAATTATTTAAATGGATATTGTTCTCAGTTTTTCATAGACTCCAAACTGCATTCATTTTTTTTTCAGTAAAAGAAGATGATGAATATTCCAGCAATAGCTTAAATGGTTTAGAGCAAGCTGATCTGAAACATCCATAGCGTAGGGAATTAAAGCATAAAAAGTAACAATCATGTCATGAAAAATGTTGAAAAATCATTCAGGTTAGAAAGAATTTGGTATGTGCATACATACGTATATATGATAAACACACATAGACACACACATACACAGTTCCTTTTCTTCCTTTTTATTGCTGTGGACATTTACATGAATATTGGATTTTGCTGCTTAGGAGTTCTCTATTCTTGCTCTTTATTTTTGACTTGCAGGCATAATCTTTGGTTTCTGACATTGTATTAGTAGCTGTGGAGGTGATAAAAGCACAAGGGGAAAAATAGTTCTTTTGAAAGGGTATAAGATGAACTCATAAGGAACAAGTACATTGTTTTCCATGAAATAAGCTTACAACTACGAGCAAGGAAAAAATAATAGATTTGGCTTTAATTAAAATATTTACCAGTATGTTCTATTAACAGCATAATTCTTTAAGAAGATTTCCTTGGACTGTCCCACCATTGGATTCATAGCAGCCTGCAATGACACTCTATGATACCTCTCCTGTGCAGATGTGGATCAGGAAAGCCTGGGGGCTGGTTCCTCCTCTCAGTGCATGCTACTGAGGAAAGGAAGGTAATCTATTACTGGTATAAGACACCAGTAAGTTACTTCCCTTCTTCAAACAAGGAAAGAACAAGGATGAAGGCCACTGGTGTAGCTAGGTGGAAGTGCCTGTGGTATTGGCCCTATGGACTTAGGGGGACCAAGGGGACACAAAATAGCTGTCACTGCCACTTCTCTCCCAGCTGCTGCACCACTGCCAGCAGCCCAGCTGTAGCTGCTGCCTCATGGACTTCCACCACCTAGAGTAAAGAACAGCTCAGTTACATTTCTGGTGGCAATTGCAGCTGCAGGATGACTACAGACAAATCTATAGTCTAGCTCTATAATTTATTTTGGGAAAAAATAAAATCCACAAATCCTTAAATTCTATAACTGTCTAAAATAGAACGCCATTCAGTTCCAGAAACATTTAAACAGAACGTTAAATTTGAAGTCCAATTGAAGATTAGCATTCATAATTTGTAAGCATAATTAAGATATCCTTTATTTTGAACAAATACCAGAACAGATCTGATATTCAAAAGAGAATCAGATTAGGGATACATTTTGAAATTTAAGTCACAGTGTACATGTAAAGCACATTTACATGTGTACTTTAATGTGCATTAGCCTATTTTAATGTGCATTAGAATGTTACCAAAAAGTGCTTTAGTCAATGCACACTAAAATAGGCTAATGCTCATTAAAACATCACTAAAGGTGTTTTTACACATGCTCTGGGGTTAGGGAGGGTGCTTTAATAAGAGTGCCTCTGAGAGTAACCCTAATGAAAGCACCTGCAGTGTCTCATGTGTCAGCACCCCTATGCTTCAAAAAGGTGGCAGGGGCACTTTAAATAAATCTCATGAAATGAACTTTAGTTAAAGGGCATGTGCTCTGAGGATGGGGTTGGTGGCACTTTAATTAGCGTGGCTTCAAGAGCCACTCTAAATAAAGTGCCACCATGTCTCATGTATCAGCGTCCCCACATTTAAAAACAGCAGCTGGGACACTTGAACTACAGGTGTTCAATGAGCTTTAGTTCAAGCTCTGTTGCCACCATTTTTAAGTGCAGGGATGCTGACACATGAGATACAGGAGGCTTCTAGAGTACAGCAATTGCTATATTTCAGCAGACTCAATAATTCAAGTCTGCTCTGACGCGCTGGAATTCCAGTCCATCAGGGCAACCTTGACATTCATTTATAGGCACCCAAAGTGCCCTCAGCACCATTTTGAAACATGGGGGCACTGATACATAAGACATGGAGGCTGCTGGAGCATGCTAATTAGCACACTCCAGCAGACTCAATTAATTGAGTCTGGTCTGATGAGCTGTTATTAGAGCACGTTGGAGCAGCCTCCCTGTATGTCAACAGGCACCCTGAAAACTGTGCTCTTTAGTTAATGTGTATAAGATTGACTAATACTCATTTCCTAGTACCTTAGAATGGATGTGCTGGATTTAATGCACATTAACTAAAGGATGTTAATGCACATGTAGACATGCCCAGTCAGGGCTACTATTTGAATGTACCATTTGAGTATACAGTAAAACGTATGGTCTCTTAGGCTAGGTACAGACATTCAAAAAACCTGATGCAGAATTGATATAAGTTATGTGTTTTTCTCTAAGAGGTATAGTTTACATTAGTAGCAAACAGAAGATACATTCACACTTTGGTGGAAGAGGACAAATCTTAGATGGAGTTCTACCATTTTTAAACCAGTCTATGGGTGCCAACCCTATCTTCTGTTATGGGTATGGACCAGTTTCTGATCACTTATACTAATAAAAATGTAATGTCTATACCTGGCCTTGGACTGTCTTCATAAGATTTTGCCCAACAGCTAAGCCACAAGTGAAACATCTCTCTTCTGCTTTTAAAACTAGCTCAAATTATCCTCTAATATAAAGAGTTGGGAGTAGAGATTCTAGTTTTACTACATTTTTAATATGAAGCTCAGTCAAATTTGGCTTAGAGAGATTTATATTGATATATTTAGACGTTTTAGTCACTGACAATTTTTAAAGGAAATTTTTATTGTGTCCACTAATAAAGTCCATCTTTTGTATTTTAAATTCTTCTGTATTCTATCATGTACACATTGATTGCTTTGACTCAACTGTGCATTGTTGTCATCTTCTCATGGTTAATAAAGAAATTAAGCTGCTTCAGTAAGCATCTTGTTCTAATCAATGGAGGTTGTGAGGATTTTTGTAAAAAATGTGAAAAAATTAAAGGATATACAAGGTGATATATTTATGCTCAGTATACAGGCTTTGAATTAGAAAAGCCCCGGATTAGGCACAAATAGCATTTACCTCCTATCCCTGTGTTTGATGTTTGCAGAGTAATAAAGCATTTCACTATAAACCATGTGCCTGAAGGAATTTGAGATATTTGATGATTTTCCACACAAGATCTCGATATATAGGATACAGAAAGATTATTTTGGCCTTTTTTGAGTAGCATACCAACTGCATGGAGTTATCTCAAAGGAGCTCACAAGTCAGATCAGTAAACAAGCATGTAGACATAAAAGAAGAGCATGACATGGAGCAGATACTAGTGAAGCCAAAATGGAAAAGTTTTCAAAATAGTCTAAAGCTGACAGATTGCCTTTAGTTTTATGGGATTCAATTATAGAAATTTAGTTTTACAGAAGGGAACTATATTTCATTTTTAAACTATATTTCAAACAGTAGGGAAAAGTGCAGAAACATTCATGTACTAATTCTATTTGAAGGTACAGCTTAAGGTAATCCAATTTAATATGTGTGCAGCCTCACTATTAGCAAAAATAACAGCAATACTAACAAGAGTTGGCAGAAGCAATCAGGTTTACACAGATTTTTTTGTAGCTTTTTATTTAATAAAATGTTCTGGAAACAGCTTTCTGGGTTCAGTGTTTATTACTTTTACACATTCTAGTTGAAAAGGGAACTACTACTACTTGATAAATGGATTGATTTGTTGCCTACAAGTCCCAAGGTAGCTCTGTAGCCTTTTTTGAAATGTAAAATTATAGTTCTTCTCACCACTAATTGTCACAAAAAATATGCTCCAAAAGTAAAAAACAGGATTCAATAAATTAAAAAAACCCAGTAAAAACCTTATTTTGACTGTACAAAATACTGTACATCTCTTTGATCTCTTAAGATGACCTCTATTGTCACAAAAACTATGTTAAATTAGAGCACTAATTGTTTCTATGTCATTGCCACTTGGGTCTCATACTTGAAGCACCTGTGGGTCTAAAATGCACTTTATTATTTTCTACACTGTATTTTTTTCCTTCTTTCTTTTCTTATTCTTAACCCGTTTTCTAATATAATAGAATCTTCCCATATATCTGTATTTAAATCATCTAGCATATAGTCACTGGTATACAAATCATCTTTATTCATTGTTTGCATTAGCTCCAGTGAGCTAAATTAGGAATTACAGGAAATATTTATTTATATGTGCTTTTTCAGTGTTTTACATAAATAGTTGCTGACATCTGAAGAATATTGGAGGTCATAAATGTTTGTTTCCATTCCAGGCTTTGGAGCTTGTGTATGATCCAAGGGACATAGATTCCTCTGCTCATTCTTCCCTTGGGTGTTTCTGCTTTGTTCTCTCCAGGCTGTGCCCCTAGTTGTTTCTTTCTCAATGTAGGCTCCTTGACTTACTCCCATTAGCTAGCAAAAATACTTTCCTTTCAGGCTTCTTCTCCCAGCCTCAGTCTCCATGTCCAATAAGTTCTAGTATTATCTTTCCAGACTCCTTCAGACAATGTTTTCCCCTCTTAGTTGTCCTGTCATTCCCAATTTTTATGCACAACTAGTCTTAATTGCTTCATCCTGGCTATTCAATTTATTTGTGTCAAATTTGGTATATCTGTAATTCACTGATATAGTAGGGCTTTCAGACAGGGCTATGCTCTGAGCTGTTTCTTGGTGAGTTTGCAATGTACTCAGGCTTTCATGAGAGGGTGTCTACCTTCCCATTTTTGGGTGCAGGTTAGTTTGTTATCTTGAAGTCAAATTGTCGGGGAGGGGAAGAAAGCCCCTGGAGCTGACTCTGGGGCTTGACACTGGAGCCAATTCTGGTTGAGCATCTTTGCTTTCTGAAAGCATTCTAAGTTTTTCTAGTCAGTAAAAATCTTAATTATGTGGCAAAACCCTTCCGGGTAATGCTGTTACTCCACAAAAGCTGCTCTAATAGCCAAAAACTCACTGTCCAAGATTTAAGCATTTTGTTTTGCTGGGGTGAGCTTGCAGGAAAAAAAGGCACAGGAACACAATGCTTGTTCTCCATGCTGTCTTTGTAACAGTACTGTGCCAGTTGTAGTACTCGAAGCATCTGTTTCTACCACAAATGACAAACTGGGCCTTAGTGACCCAATACAGAAGCTGAAATAATGGCTTAATTCAGCTGCTCCTTGGGCCTTTAACAGATGAACAGAACTGAACATTGTCATGAAGCATGTTAGAGACAGGGGATAGAACCTGGGCAAAACTAATGATTTTGAAACCAGTAGAAGTTTATGAATCCTCAAAATCTCTGAAGCTCCTTGACATTTTGGATTACCTTCTATTCACAGGGAGTATCTACACATGCAAAAGATACGAAAGCAATTTACTCTCAAGTAAGCTACTCAAGAGTAAATGCTCCTGGCCATGTGTCTACAAGTGCACAGACATGGGAGCAGATTTGCTGCTCCTAGCAGCAGACTGCTCCCATTCCATGTGGCCCTGCAACTGGCACCTACAGCAGCCAGGGGGACCTCTCAGCTCCCACTGGGTGCTAGCCCAGGGACCAGGAGAGATAGCTGTCTCCTGGTGGCGGCTGGGACATTGCTCCCTGCCCCCAAGAGCTGCTTGGTGTGGGGCGGGCTCCACCACTGGAACTCAGACAGGGGCAATGTTCCCCTGCCCCAGAAGCAGGGAATTCTCAGCCCCCACTCTGAGATTATGAGGCTGGAAGATCCTTACTTCCCAGTCCAAGTCCTGCAGTCACAGGATATGGGTGCAGTCACACGACATGGGCTGGAAAAAAGGAAAACTCCAATTCTGTGTGGACTACTGGGCACTAAACCAAATCACCACCCAAATTTAGTAGCTTCTATCTCTTATCCCTGAGCAACTATATTATCTAAGACTTCCTGCACATTCACCAAATGTGATCTCTGTGAAGCATATAACTTGGTAAGATTAAGAGCTGGCAACAAATGAAAAATAGCCTTCCAAACTGCCATTGTTATTTGCAGTCCCTTGATATGAGGATGACAGTCTTCCAGTAAATAGGGAAGTCATCAGTGAGTTTGGAGATGATTGTGAAGGCCAATATGAGATCTGCATGTTTGATTCCAGGCATAGGAAATAGTTCTGGGAGGAAGGAATTGATCCTTGTGATGTTGGTTCCCTTTGTCTCTTCTGCCTATCCTCCTCCATAATGAGGTGAGTTTGCTCAAAATCATTGATAACTTGTCATCTATTACAGTGCCATTGGAAAATGAAAATGAAAGAGGAGCATACAGTATGAGATCCTCTGAGTCTTGAGGATAGCAACAGGAAAGTTATTTCATTTTTCTAGTTAGCTTATTTGAAAAATACTTAAGAAAAATTTGGAAGAATTATGTCAAAACAATGCTACAGAATTCCAGCTTAAGGCAGAGAAGGTTCAAGCACCTGAATTTCCCGATGTGATACCAGAGGTGATATGTGAGGCATTCATGCTTCAAGAAAGAAGAAAATGGAAGAAATTGAAGTAAAAAAAAAGATTTTAATCATAATTTTCTTGGTCCTTATCACCTAAGCAGACACAATGACTAATCAAGCAAGAGGTTATAGAGAAAGAAGGCAACAGCCACTTTTTCCTGTCAAGTTTCAAGTTAAATAACAAGAAAAAGTGTTCATCTTTCTCAGAATGTAAAATCTGCAAATTACCATTTTAGAGAAGAAAAAAAAAGCTGAAATTGACTGTGCGCATAGAGCCAGAAACCTAAAAACGGTGAATATTGTGTTCTATTATATAAAATCATAGAAGAGGTCTGCATTTGTAGTGAACTGCTCTGAGCCACACTTCAGCACAGGGTCATAAGGTGGGGCTAGCTCCCCCTTATATAACTGTGCTTGCTACCTCTGCAACTGGTAATTGCCATAGCTGGGAAGGGAGGCAGGCTCCACAGGAGAGGAGCTTCTGGTTCCATTCCCCCATGCCCAGAAGGTCGGATATCAGTGCCTCAGAGATACTTTCTGTACTAATGTACGCCCCGTTCTATAGTATCAATATGAGGAGACAATACACGAGAGAAGGAGGAAGAGATGAAGAGAAAATAAAGTTGGTCTTAGGAAAAGGCCTATAATAATGCATTTTACTGAAGCACATAATAAGCATCAAGGAGTGTAGTGGCAGCACCACCAATTGAAACATTAGAACTAGAGCAAGTAATCCTTTAGGAGGTACACTGTAGGGGTTGATTCTGCATTTGCACAATGATAGACATGGATTAGAGTACTTGATGTGGCTTTTCCATGTTCCAAGATTCTAAAGTGTGGGAGGAGTGGAATCTTTTAAAAATCCTTTATATACTTTAATAATCCGTGAAGCATTGCATTGAAGGAGATTTTGTGTTCACAGTAAGGATTATTCTAACGCATGCATCTACTGAACACATTAAGAAAACAAAAAACAAACAAAAAACCCTGACTATTATTCAGATTGTTTTGCTTAATATTCCTAACCACATGGTCAGAACATGTGCACTTCACATATGTGGGAGTAAGTCATTTTCCAGATATAGATAATGCATATGTTTTCACTGCTTGATGTGAAAGGAACCACTTACATATTTGTTCTTATGAGTCATATATTTATATAAAGCACATGCTATTTATAGGATTTATGTTGTTTACGCTACTATATTTTTGTTAACTGTAGAATGGATGGTATTTTATGCAACTAAAAGATTCACAAGATAGAGAAGGCATGTTTTAGTTAATTTGTTTTTGTTATCAAAACACATTCTATGCAACTAGAATGCTGAATTCATAAGGAAGTTCACTGCTATATGATGAACTTAAGTGCCTGCTAGTGCTAAAATCAGCAATTAAACTTCCTTTGACTTCTACAAGAGCAGGATTTAACCCTGAAATAGAAACATTCCTTTCCTACTATTTACCTATAGCTTTACCTATTCCCATTGCTTAATAACTGCACTACATACAGAATCTATTTTTTCAATTCAAGTTGGATCTCTACATGGTTTATAAATGTAGGTTAAATATTTATCTCATAAGAACAAAATTGGAGACCGGGGTGTGTGTTGTTATCCCAATCTCTTTATTATAAGTCAAGGGCTGTTCACTTTTCAATGAGTCTGAACCAGATATTTTAATACATTCCTAAAGCCCTTTTGAAATGTATTTCTTATACCTGCTCTGTGAGGATCCAATTCAGCACCACGTATGCAGCCATACAAAGTAACTCATAATTTAAGTTCTCAAAACAAGGCTTACTAAGAACATGCATTGGCTCAGCAGTATTTTTGCTCCATATAGGAATTGATTGCAATAAGGAAGTGTTTTTATCAGTGGCTGTAGATATTTTCATCAGGCAGAAGTAACAAGCTGTTTGGAATTTAGAGGAAAGAACAGAGACTGCAGGAGTTTGCAGGAGTTTGCAGGAGTTTGGGAGCACCAGGAATCCAGCCTGGGTTCATGTGGCTAAAATGTTATCTGTAAGAGCATCATATTAAGAAACAATTATTTTAATAAAAAAAAGCTGATTTAAATTTAATACCATGTGTAGTGATAGAGGTTGTAGTTTGGAGACATTCCCTTACTTAAACTACAGAGGTTGTGAATTGGGAGATGGAACCTTATTTAAGCTAGTTTGAGCCAAAGGGTCTGTTTGCCAAGGTTACCTACTGCTTCACAAAAAAAGCTTGTTGTTTTAGCTCTCACTCATGTATTCCTGTATTTATTTAACTTAGTAATCACTATAGCATGGAGTCTCCTTCATATTACTGTATCATCCAGCACACTCAAAACATGAAGCAGTGGATTTGCAGAGAGCACAGTGGCCAAGAAAACCATAGCTTTGCTACAAAAATGGCTGTATCAGATTTAATGGAATAGTTAGTTGTGCTATGGAATAGAAGGCAATCTATATTCATTTTATATTTGCTTTAAATCTGTGATGGAGGGCTTGGTACATGAGACTGAGAGCTGGTTAAATGATAGGAAGCAAATGGTAGGGTGAAATGGTCTCTTTAAAGGATGAACAAAGGTCATAAGTGGGGTCCTGAAGGGATGTGTGCTGGGCCTGATTTTGTTCAATATTTTTATCAACAACCTGGAAATGGGGGTGCATGGTGAAATCTCCAAGTTTGTAAATGATACTATATTATTCCACGTAGTCAGATCCCTGATCTGATTGAAAGGACCTACAAAAAGATCTCACTGAACTAAGTAAGTGGGCAAAAAATGGCCAATGTACTTCAACGTTGACAAGTGCAAAGTAATGTACATGGGGAAAAATAACCTCAATTATATGTATACAATGATGGGGTCTGCAGTAACTGTTACCACCCTGGAAAGAGACCTTGGAGTCATTGTAGACAGTTCGGTAAAAATATGAACTTGAATACATAGTAGAGAAGGTAAACCAAGATGATAAGGAATATAGAGCAGCTCTTGTACCATTAGAGAGACTTAAAAGGCTTGGATTCTTCAGTTTGGAAAGGAGATAGGATATGATAGAGGTCTCTACCATTATGACTGATGTGGACAGAGAAGATGTGATGGTACCTATGCATGATCCCAGCAAACACACTTCCTGCCATTTCACATGTGTATGTCCATGTGCCCCCATCAGCTGATGAGGGCTCCCAATCAGGGGAGCTAATTTTGCTTCTCCAACTGGGAGCCCAGTGTGACCAGTGTGCTAAGTGTGACTATATACTGCTGTGTGCTCCAGAACCTGGGAGCACTGTCCACACACTCAATTAAAGGCATGATAGGAACCAGCCACAAAATTATTACACATATTTTGTGTAAAAAATTTGTCTTATTCCTGGTTTTATGACACCAATAACTGAAGGAATGTGTGGCCAGGTCACTACATTAATCGTGATTAACTGGTTAAATCACATCTTAAGTGTAATGTCAGGGGCCTTAGTGACTAAAAGTAGACAGAGATCTTTGCTATGCTGGCACGAGTTTTACAACACCTGATTTCTCATCTTTTCTGAAAGGCATATTGGTAAAACAGCTGGATATGCATTTGTTATATTAGGTAAGAAAATTCTGTTCCTAGTTCCATCCTAATATCTGTTATTTTGCAGGTAAAAAATTGAATGGTAACTGATTCCTCAAGCATCAGGGTGCACACAGAGTTAACAGTAAATGGTGAAAAAGTTGATGGAGAGAAGGATCAAATTCAACAAATACATTCAAAACATCCTCTCCCCGCCCACCCCCTTTCTCCATAATAAAGCTATTTTCTTTATTCTCAAAAGCCTCAGATTGTTGGGGGACATAGCTGGTTGGAAATTTGTCATCCACACATTTGTTGGAAAGAAAGGTGGCTCTTTTGATAAAATTTCATTGTGGAAAAAACCTAAGAGAAGGATTTTTATATTTTTTGAATGAAATCTACAATGTTATGTTTCAAAGTGACCTTTCAAAATTAAATTCTTCTATGAATAAAAATCATTATACATTTTTTTTCTAAATGTCAAAACTAGAACAAAAGATTTTGACTGACCTGACTTAAAAAAAAATCCTTTCTCAGGAAATGTTGAATATTTTCCCCATTTAATTTTAGAATGGAAATTGCAAAAACTGTAGACTTATTTTTTGAAAGAAAAAAAATCCAATTTTCCATCTAGTTCTACTTGGTAATCCCTCTTGTAAGAGCAGGTATTTTCTTAAACTTCTCTTTCCAGTGACAACTTTAGTCTCCTCTCGCTGCAAAGAATGACTGTGTGGCTTAGTAAAGAACTAAGCATATAAAAGTTGAACAAACTTATATTGAGATGTCCCAATTATAAATGTCCCAATTACTTCTATGCCCTAATTTGATGCAGCACAGAACTTTACTTTCTGAATATTTCTGAATATTTTTTAAAATATTCCCCCTCCCCCCTCCCAACTGTTACTAAGGATAAATAGGGGATTACAAGTTAGGCAACTTATTAAGACTGTATTTGCCTCTCACTAATCCTGTGGGTTTTCAAAAAGCTTGGGGGTTAGGTATAATTGGGTTTGCATTGAACTTGACCATCACATTAAACCTGTGCTTTGCTAGGTTTTTTCCTACGTCAAACTGAGAAGACTCTCTTGTACCAGCCACCTCTACTCACGAGGAAAAAAAAAATATTTCTTGGTTAAGTATAATTAACTAAGGTCATGCCTAGTGCAACTCCACTGGCTTCTGTAATTACACCAAGAATGAATCCAAACCAGTATACTTGTCATGGATAGGAAATTCCTAAACACTGCTTCTTTGTATTGTTCATTCTTTCTAGCATATATTTTTAATGTGAAATGAACTGCAAAAACCAAAAAAAGAAAAAAAAGAAAAAAGAATAGCTATCATAAGGTAGGCAAAGGAAAAGAAAAAGGGGAAAAACATTTATTTCTGCTTCACGTAGTGGGATACATTTCATTTGGACTCAAACCATTTTCTTCTGCATAATAAACTCCTCAGGTAAACAGTGTTTCCAGTCAACAAATTTTAAATGTTAGAAGCTACATATATTCAGCTACATATGCTACAGAATCCCTTATCATCAAAATAGTCATCAAATGAGATAATGTCACATTTTGCTTGCAATAAAAGCTCATGTCTAAATGTTAATAGGCATTCTTAAAGTCTTCAGAATTTTAATCACAGAGAAGTTACAGAATCATTCCAATATTACTGATTTACCAGGCAAATGCTAACCCTCGTAGAAGGGATTTGATCCTTGAAACAACTTTACCTGCCAGTCTTCTCTTTTTATTGTGATGCATGAGTTGGAACAGAATATGGATTTATTGACTCTGCAGCACTGAAGTAGTAAAATATGTTTGTTTGTTGCCCCCCCCCTTAAATTAAACAGAAATGACTCAAAACACAGAGCAAGTGCTCCATTTGTGATAGTTACTTTCAAATCATAACTGAACACCTACCTAGAAAATTAGTCTTATTAAAAAGGTGAAAGAATCTAAGTTCTTTTCATTTACCCATCTCTGTTCCCACTAGACCCACTACAACTGTTGCATTTAGACCAATATCATACACAAAACATACTTAAGAAGAATAAGCCTATTGAAGAAAACATGAATTTGAAGTGGTGTAAATTTCTGAGAATGCAGTGATAGATTGTGGGAAGGACCATGTTTGTACTTTTCTTCTTTATCCTTCCCTACCCCTTTTCAGTGGCAAAAAAAAGAGAAACAAGGAGAAAGAGCTAGCATTTGTTAGGGCCAATGTTTTTTAGCCCTGTATGGTAAGGTGCAGAGCTGGCCTTAGGGAAAATGGTGCCCTGCGCAAATGTGTATTTGGGCACCCCTACAGCCCTCCCTGGAAATCAGTGGTACTGCTTTAGGCATAAACAAGTAGGCAGTGGCACAGGGCACAGTCTGGCAGTGAGGCAGAGCCTCATAGTGTGCCAGGAAGGTGGTCAGGCAGGCACGACTGCTGTAGTGCAAAAGCAAGGCAGGCCGATTGGAGCACATGCCACCTCACTTGCATGTTCCTGGTCCAACTCCTCCTGAACCAGAGGGTTGATCATGGATTGCTCACACATATGTGTGCATGTGTGTGTGTTTGGTACCTCCCTGCCCATGTTGCCCCACATGTAAGGCCAGCTCTGGTAAGGTGCTTGAATTTGATATAATGAAGCAATCCATGAAAAGAGGTGACTTTTGTGATGAGAGTGAGAAAACTGTTAGTAGCAAAATTTTGAGTGAATAGTTATAAAATGTTTCTACATAATTATTATCAATGAGATAAGAATCAGGGCTATATGATTTGCTCCAACCTTAGTAAGATGTCTTCATAATCACAGGCGACTGGTGTCTCCTAATATTGGGGGGGCACCAGCAGCTGATCGCTGATCAGGGGGAGGTCCACCAGTGGCCGATCACTGACCAGGGGGCTAGAGGAGGAGGAAGAAAAAATTGTGGGAAGCTGATAACACACACATGCGCATGTGTGCCCCCCTGCATGAAAGTCTGTGAGGGAAGGAGGGGAAAGGGCCATGGGGGGAGGGGAGGGCTGGGGCTGAGGCTTGGGCTGGAACCAGGCAGAGATTGGGCTTGGGACCAGAGTCCACTGCACCAGATGTCATTGCATTCTCTGTGAATGGGGCCCTAGCCGGGGATGGGTTGTGGGACAATCCCCACAGTGCAGCAGGGAGTGGGGCAAGAGAGGGAGTGAATGATTCTCCTCTGCCCTTACCCCACTTCCTCCTGCACTGTGGGGGTCTTGATCTCCCCCCTAAGAAGAAACCTGCTGTGCTGGGTCATCTGCCATCCCAGCACGCCCCTCCCCCATGCTGTAGCAGCCTGTGGCTGGGTTGCCCAGTGGCAAACCTGGAAGTTTCACCAGCACTGCTCTCAGGGGGGGCATGGCCAATCTCAGGGGGTCCATGTGCACCCGCATGCACTCCCTACGCATCACCAATGTTAATAATCATAAATTCACCTGTCCATATTCACACATGACTCAAATTAGAGTAAAATGGTCTAATATTTGTACATACCACCTATAAATGCCTAAATAAAAAAGTTACTTATTTGCTTAATCATAACCAGAAACAGCATTTTCCATGACATACATTAATTAGTATGTGTAAGTATAAAACTCTCCTATGTAACTTAGATGGCAGGAGTCATGATGGATTTAATTAGAATTCTCTTATTTCCGCAAAAAAATGATAAAAGTTTACAGAAAAACAAATCTGGTATTCAGTGCATGGTCTTTTGCTCAAACTCTTTTTATATGCTATCAGAATATTCTGTAGTCCTTAATATCTTCTTTCCTGAAAATTAGTATAGAAAGTAACTTGGAGAAGAAGAGGGGCGTGGGAAAATGCATGCGAATATCTGAAGGGAGAGGAAAGTACATACTTCATTGTCTAGAGGGCATGCGTGTGTGTGCATGTGTGTTTCTCCAATATAATCAGTCTCATTGGGACCATTAAATCTCTGCAGAATCAAGTGACCATGAAGGGTATATATGAATTCTGAACAGTTTGATGTTGTTATGACATTTAAGTTCAATTTCTTCGATTTGCATTATGATAGAGAAAATACCATGCAGCCATGGAAGCTTTAAAGTGATTTACATTCTTTAGAAGATTTATAGTTTAGTTTCAGCTAACGAAATTAAGAAGGATTTTTAAAAGAAAATAGCACATATCTTCCAAACAACTCCTGGAAACTTATATATGCCTTTATTACAATCTACATATTAGGGGTGTGCGAAGTGGGCCATATTCAATTTGAATTTGGCCTGAATTGGGGACAGTGATTTGATTAATTGATTTGGATCACTGTCCCTGATTCGATTCAGCTGAATCTGAATCTGAAGATTCAATGCTGATTCAGAGAATCAGTGATTTGGCCATAGACACAGCTTTAAATGTTTTTTCTACATACCTTGAGGTACCAGCATGGCTTGTGAAAACTGTGATGCTGGGGTGGATGGAGCTTCCCAAAGGAGTGGAGGGGAGGGCCCCTCACATGCTTGGCTGCAAACATGGAAATGGACCAGAAGTACTTTCAGTTCACTTCTGATTCTGCTGGGGAGTGCACTGGGCCCCCCTCCCCTGTGCTCCCCAGCTCAGTGATCGGCTGTGCCCCCCCAGACCCAGAAATCACCAATTGCTGAGCCAGGGAAAGTGTGGGGGGGCCCTCTATGTGCTTCCCGTGGACCCAGAAGTTGACTTGAAGTGCTTCTGGTCTGTTGCTGAGCATGCTGGGGAGCCTCCTATGATCCTGTGGGACACTCCATCCACCCTACCATTGCAGCATTGATGAGCCACCTGGTACCTTGAGGTATGTAGAGAAAACATTTAAAGCTGTGTCTATGTCTGAATTTCTGAATCTTTCTGAATCTCTTTGAGTTGATTTTGAAGGTTCCGATTTGATTTGGAGAAATTAAAGGGCCTCCTGATTTGATTTGGATTTGGAGATTCAGCCACTGAATTAGGCTGCATCTCCGTCAAATCAAATCAGGAACAGAAGCTTTGCACAGCACTAGTACATATAGTCAAGGCTGTAAAAGGCTCCCTTTGCTTATAGGCCTGAGTTTTGATAGAGATGTTATGACAACATTCAAACAGGGTACAATTGTTAATAAGCTTTTTAATGAGTAAATAATCCTTTGAAATTGTTTGGCCTTCAATAGTTAGAATCTCTTATGCAAATGGAGACCATCAGTGACAAATTAGCACTGGTTTGTATACGGCTATGCATAACTTTATGTAGTTTAATCCACTGTTTTTTGCAGTTCTTTGATTCTCTCTTTACTGCAGTTAGCAGACTTAGCTGTCAGATTACTGTGTTAAAATGACTAAAGCTATCATGTAGCTGTACATCTTTGAAGGCCCCTTTTACTGAGCTGGTGAGAGAATCACCAATGACTTATTTACTAAGCTTCTTAACATTCCATTGACTTTATCTCTCTGAAGACTGTAATGCAAGCAAAATTAATTTTCTTCAACAGTTTTGTTCATGAGAGAAGAAAATGCATCTCAGTGTTTGACTGCTTGTGGCTTGGTTTTTTTTGGATACAGAAAATAACGTTGATATAAACTGTTGGCTCTAGCTTATAACCTCATCCAGCTGGCATCCAGGGGCTATAAATGTCAAGGTGCCACTCAAAGCAATGAACTTAATAAGGGCATACCAGGGATGATATTAGCTTTAATAATATTACCAGTGAATGCAGACTGTTATGAAATTTTGTGGCCTTCATTCCTCAGCAGAAGAGAAGCTCTTCCACAATCCATAAAGCTATGTAAATGATAGCTACTGACCCTAGAGGATTTCTGTATATTAACCCCATTAAGTTGTTATAGCATTTATAACCACATGATGAAATGGAGTTGATAGATTTCATTATGTTTTCTGCAGAGTATATAACAAAATTTGTAGTTACATCAATATTTTCCTATTTGGAGCAGGAAAAAGCAAAACTTTATGAACATATATAGGGAATATATAGAGAGACAAATGCCTTTCATAATATTAATGCTGTCTTTTAAACTAAACTTATGATTTTACTGATCAAATAAATCAGTGATGATCCAACGTAAAATATAAAATATACATTCCATATTTAAGCCCTAAATATACTTAGTTAAGATTGTTTCTTAGCTGGAACCAGTTATTTTATAATAAGTTAAGGATTTACAGATTTAATCAGCATTATTTACCAGGTAGTGTAGCATTGGGTAATATTAAAGGTCTTTCTAAAATTGATTACTCGAATATATAAAATAGTTTTAGTTACCTTTGCTGTACATTGATATTTTCTATAAATTAACTGACTCAGATGCCTTATCTAGAGTTATTTTTATGGAAAATAATTACTTTTCTTGCATATTATTATTTCCAATGTATTAACTATATTCCAATGTACAAATAAACACATTTTATTTAGGTAAGCATGTTGAGGGTGTTACTATTTCTAGAAAGTGCATTGTCATTATCAGTGTGCTGTTTCTTTTATCTGACAGTTTTTAATATGAAAGTACAATGGGTACGTCTGCAAATGCAATTAATGTACCTAAATTTTCTTTGCAGAAAATTCATGCTCATTAAAGCACTCTAGAGTGCATATCTACACATGCTTCTCAGCTGTGAGGAAATTGTGCCTGACAAGAGCAGCCCAGTCTGAGCAGGGAAGGCTCTTCTAGACATGTGGGGATTGGGAACCCCCGATCACCATGTGGCTCATCCCCATCCAGCAGGGATGGCTTTCCCAGACACGTAGGAATTGGGACCCTCCCAAACCTCACATGGCTAGTAGGCAGCATCTCTGACCAGTGAGAACACCTCTGCTAGCTATGTGGGAATTAGGTTCCAACCTGATCTCCACGAGGCCAGGACAGCTCTACCAGCCATGTGTTTGGCCTTCTGTATATTTCACTTACAGCTATAGGTATGTATTTCACTCTCAGTGGGTGCATCTACATGTGCACTTTACTGCAGAGTTGACTAATTAGCTCCATAGTAAAGCATCACAGTCTACACATGCGCCAGTATTAGAACACAGTAAATTAATTAACTCCACTGTAGGATAGTACTCTTGGGGGCAGTACTGTCTTACAGCAGAGTACTTTACTGTGGCAAAATGCATGTGTAGATGCTGACCACAGGCATATATTGCACCCAGTCAGCTCAGCCAGCCAAGGGCCTGCTCCATCCTGGCTCAAATTGCTGCTGTCCCAGTCACACATGTAGATGGTATGCTGAGGAGCAGTTGACTCTGGCATGAACTACTCCAGAGTTTACTGTGTTGTATTAATTTTATGTGTAGATGCACCCAGTGAGTAAGAAGCATTACAATGTTAACTCAAACTCCAGTGGATTTTATTTCAGGGAATATTATTACAACAGTGTTTGTAAACCATATAGATTATTACAATATTTACTTACACAGCATTCCCTCTAAGCTGCGTGGCCTGCATGGCCATGCAGGCATGCCTGGCAGCGTAGCATGAGCACATCTGCATGGTTGCATACACCGCACAGCTTAGAGGGAATACTTTTTACATACACCCTTTCCCCCACAGCTGGCCCTCCACAACTAGGTTCCTTATCTTAAGCAGGAAAGCTGATTTTTCCTCACTAGAATAGAAGCAGGGTGGAGTAGTCCAAGCAAACACTGTGACTCATGGCCCCTAAGATGAATGCAGACAGCCGGAGCAGCATTTAGTGTGAACCCTCGTAGCTGCTAGTAGTACAGTATCCTTTGGCTGAAGAGGCAGTGATCTGGCTGAGGGTTAGCCAGTTGCTGCATGCAGTTTGTAGTATATTGGTGAGGCTTGTGGTGTAGAAAAAATGTATTATTATTTACAGGAACTTATATAAATAACTATACTAAAGAAGTACCAGTCTAACTAGTGCTCTTGCAAGGGTGCTGGGGCTTAGCCTTGTTGCTGTCCAGCCATACCAGGAAGTTGCTGATGCCTCTTGGGATGTCATAGTTGCAGGACACTCTGTGATGCCAAGAGGCATAAACCTCCTCCCACAGAGTTGGCTATGACTATGGAAAAATTATTTTTCTGCCTACATTTTATCCTCCAAAAAGGGGGTATATGTTTTATTTAGGGGCGTGGTATGTGAGAAAATATGGTGATTTAACATGCAGGTTATTCCCACAGATCTCCTTTAAGTAATCACCCTCTGTCTTGTTTTCCTCTCTCATATTGTTCTTATTACTTTCAACTTCATCTAAATGTGTGGATTAAGTCCATGCATTTCTCTCATACATGAATGTAGGCTTCTGTCAAGGATACTTATGTATCCAGTCATGCCAAATGGAAAGAATCCTAAACACATTTTGTGTGTCAAGAACCAGGTACTATGGGTCTTCTGCCTATCTCCAGTAGTAAGGTCTGCTAATAATGTCAGACTATCTATTGAGATTATCCCACTTCACCAATTTAGAGCTCCTAATTGATTTTCTGGACTAATACAAATCCACATTTAACAGCCTAAGAAACTACCCCAAGATCATCAGTAAATAGCATGATTTTTTCCTGTGATCCTGACAAGAAAATAAGCTATTTATTCAAACTTACTTTTATATCTGCAATAAAAAGATCAGCCTCATGGTCTAATAGTTGGACTATATCCAGATATACAAGATAGTGCTTGTACACCATCTTTTTTGTCAGATTAGTACCCCCAAACACCACTGCATAAATTTTCAGTTTCCCCTTTCCTGGCACAAACAAACACAAGTAGCTGTGGTTTGCAAATCTGCACTGTCTAGAGAAATGGAGATGGGGTTATTGGCAAAAGCCAACACAGAGTGGTATTCTAGTCAAAGCCATTAATTTCTATTTGGATATACATAGAAAATGACTGACTCATTAAACAGATCAGTACATGCCCATTTTTTCCAATAGAATGAAACATCATATTTTCAAATACCATGTTCTCAGTATAATTAACAATTAACCTATTGTAATTTAACAAATAGCAACCACATGTATAATTTAAGATAAACAAAGTAGAAACATGTATTTAATTACATCACAGGGTAGCCTGTTGCTTTAGGACACGTCTGGACCCCTCTCCCACAAAAGTTCTTGGTATAAAATTGTGCACCTGTACATTAAGTTTTGCAAGAATCAGGACTTTTCCTCAGTTTAACTGGATGTAACATAATGTTCTTTGTCTTACTATATTTGGCTAGCTGATTCCTTCTTCTTGAATTACTTGTGATTTAGGCTGGTATAGGTAAGAGAAAAATCATATCTATAGCACTGATTAGGTAAAATAATTTGCCCCAATCTGTCTCAAAATTACTAGCCACTTTTATTACAAAACAACTGGTATGGTACAAATTAGATTGGGTCGTACAGTATACATTGCTTTGGAAATAATCAGTAAGCAAACTTTTCACTGATAGTTATGATAGAATAAACATTTATTTGGGAGATCGTCAATATTTTTATGTGTATGCCTTAACAAAACTGATTTTTTGTAAAACATATAAGCCATGATAGGTGTTACACTTTACAACCCAATAATGCGTTACAACCCATACCATGATATACATGCATGGGGTTATATCTTGTTTAGGGGCCCTATCGTCATGTGATAACTAAAGCTCGATGGACATAGTTTAACTGAATCAGATGTAGTTGAACCAGGTTCTACAACTGGTTTTGTAACGTCTATCATGTAAATGTGAGTTAGGGTCTGGCTGAATTGAGAGTTACATAATTTGTCCACCAGCTGTAGCTCCAGAGCCTTTAATTTCTTATCTCCAGGTGTGGGATGGGCAGGGGCTGTGCATGGGGTGCGGGAGCGGGGTGCGGGGGGGG
>NW_017729033.1:81527819-81535843 GCF_001723915.1 Gavialis gangeticus | reverse complement strand
GGAGCAGGGCAGTGTAGGAGGGACCATGTGGCAGTGGGAGCTGTGTAGAGTGGCAGGGGGCATGTACACTCACTAGAGCAGCTTCTGGGAAGCCAGGCTGGGAGTTCCAGCTTGGCATTATCCCAGGTTTCTCGACACTTCCTGGGAACAGGAGCCAGTGGCTGTAGATTCAAGGAAGCAGACCCTGCTTCTCCATTTCTGGTACCTGTTGCTACCTCTGCTGGGAACTATCATTTTTAGATATTAAATCTGGTACCAATCTAACCAAGTACTGGGGCTGTCCCAGGTATGGAGAAGGCTGTGGCTGGTGGCTGATGATGGGGGAGGGCTCCTGAGCTAGCCAGACCAGTCTGGCCAGTTTCTCTTATCTCTATGTGGGAGGGAGGCAGGTATTGCACAATTACTTCCCAGAGCCCTTTTGTCCTGTCCTACTGTGTGCCTTTCTGCCCAGATTTGGGAACCAGCTTTTCACACTGAGTGTCCAGGGGCAGACATATTAACAGGGTTACCACTTCACTTTTCACTTACGACTCATCCCTCCTGGGTGCCCTCTGCCCTCCCTCCCCTCCTTGCATGAAAAGCATGCTGAGAGATTGGCTCTCCCTAGTACTCCAGTCCCAGCCCTTGCCCATGAGCATCCCATATCTGGCCCTTGCCTTCCTCTTTATCTCCCCTGCCTCTCTGTGAATACCTATTCTGATATCAAGAAGTAAAGAGGATCCTCCCACCTTTAAGCTCTGGAGTTTATTTGTGCACCATTAATCATGCATGTAGACATGCCCACTATATGGGATTTTGCCTGCTGGAGCACTGAGGCCTGGTCCTTTCCCTGGAATCCTCTAAGCATACGTGTTTTGGTTCCAAAATAATGTTGGTTCCAATGTGTCACCCTGCTGTTTGTGATATATTGGAAGATGTTTGGGGTGTTGGGTGCTTTCCAGACTCTCTTGTAATAGGTTGGCGGTAATGATATTTAGGGGTCTTGCATGTGGAATGATCATACACTGTGGGACTATGCATTATAAATCATTTGCACATGTATCAAGCCCTGTAGACAACAGTAGAACAATAAAAAAGCTAATGCCTTGTCTGTATTTATTTTGAGAAAGTTCCATTTATAATCTGTTCATTTGAGCATATCTGTATAACTAAACAGGAGTAAAAATAATGTACTGGGGAACAGTATAAAATTACTGTATATTTCAAGTTGAAAGTAGCTAGGTTGTCCTCCTGTAGCTGATTTAATACTCAGTAGAAAGACTGAATGTCAGGATGTGGTGGTAGCATGGTTACAGGTACTTAAATTCATGCCCTTTTCTCAGCATGTACTAAAAGCTGCTACTAGTTGATGCAGCCGTAGGCAGTAGTGAGCAAGTGGTGTGGACATAGTAGGGAAGCAAGCAACTTGACTGCTGTCCCTTGCCTTCCTCAACCTCTGACCTGCCATCTGTCTGCCCCCACCACTTATTTCCCTGTGCCTGCTCCCTACCCAGTCTCAGGTCCCCTTCCCCACTGCCTTCCCCCTACCACAGCCCTCGTCCTCCCACCTGGCCACCCCTCACCCACCACTTACCCTTGTTCTGGCTCTGGTAGGCTCTGGTCCTGCTCCAGTCTGGGGCACAGAACACATTTGCGCTAGCCCCAGTCTGGTCCCTAAGCAGTGGCAGCAGTGTGGCAGCTTTGGCCCCAGCTCTGGGACCCAACCCAAGCTGCTGCCTCCACTGCTACCAGGGACTGTAAGGGAAGAGCAGAGGCGGTGAGGGGGTCAGAGCCAGACACACAGCAGCTGCCTTCCCTTGTACCACCTCATGCTCAAATCCAAGGCAAGGGGCTCCCTCCCCTGCTAAGTGGGCAGAAAAAACCTTGTCTTGGATTTGAGTAAATACAGTACAAATAAAATAATAAGGTGCACTTGTTATGATATTTTTCATTCTTCTTAGAGCTTTCAAAAAGAGCTTATTAAATGTCAAAAAGCCACAAGTCCACAGTCAACAAAGAGGACAACTGGATAAATCCTATTTAAATCATGGCTGAATTAAAGATAGAAAGCTATATGTAGCACAGAAAAAAGAGGAAATTTGTAGTAATCACTTGGAAATCACAACCTTTATTAAATAGGTAGAGAAGCTGAACACTTGAAGGAAAAATCCACAGATGTTAGGATTAAGGTAAATAACAAGCCACATTACTTTAACAGCATTTTAACACTCTAGAATAACTACTTTAAACTAGTATAAGCAGCAACTAAGCACACCTTCCCAATGCACTGATAATTTTATATTCAATAACTTGACAAGTGCACCTCAATTTCGTACTGCAGGGAAATCTATCAAATGAACCTACTCGGAGCACTTTGACCCCCTGACAAAGATAACAGGATACCCATAGCTGAATACTAAAACCAGAAAAATTCAAACTGAAAAAGGCACAAATTTTAACAAGGGTAATTAATATAGGTAGGGATGAACATTTTCCATCAAACAAATGTTTGCAAGGTGTTGTTACTTTTCCTCCCTTGACGTAACATAAAAAGTCTAAATCTTGAATGATTTTTCACTTAAATTAATATATTATTAAAGGTTTTGTTTTCATTCTGATTTTCAAATTGTGTGTACCTTTTTCGTGTTAATTAACTATAATTCTGAACTTAAAATTCATTTTAAAATGAAAAACAAATGACTTCTTTTGGAAAATATCAAAATAGGACAATCAGAGCATCTTGAAACTTTTTTTTGAACTGGGAGAGTCCTTGAAAGATACTGCTTTCTATAAACAGTTTTGATGTTACTGATCTGGGTTTTTCTGATGAGAAATGTTTCCCAAATTGCTCTAGTATTTGACCAGTGAACAAACCATCACTAGTAGGTATCTATTTTTTGGTATGTTCAAATTGACACTACATGCCTTTCTGGAAGCTCCTGTTTAGCTAAACACAATTTATTGGGCTCAATTCAGGACTAACTGTGTGAAATCTAATGACCTGAAATATACAGGAAGTAAGACCAGATGATCTAATGGTCTCTTCTGGCCTTAAACTCTATGAATCTATTAATCTTCTTTGCCCAAGGTTGGTGTAAGTGCAATCATTATATTGAGATTTATTTGCGACAAACCACCACAAGGGAAATAAAAAGTTGATTTGAAATGACCTTTTAGCTCTGTAGTTCAATCTGTTGCTGTTTACAATGCCATGTCTTTTTAACCTCAGAGCAGGTCCTTAATCCAAAAGAGTGATCCCCAGAGGGAAAAGAGGCAAAGAAGACACATACTAATGTTCATACTTGTAAATGTTTTTATTTCTTGTAGAGTTAGCAAAGACATAGACAAACCAATAGCTAGTTAGGGCTTTTTTCTTGTAGGATATTGTAGAATGGCAATATTTTATATTCATACAACTAGTTTTTTGTCAGAGAGGAATCACCATCCTAAATGACACATTTTCAACATAAGCAATTTTCCATTCATTACATGCTTTTTAGGTGAATTCTCCAGGCGATGCTTAAATACTTTGCTTCTTAGTGTCTCAGGCTGTGTTAAAAATATAATCATCTCCTGGGCCTAAATGAACCTGAAATGCTTTATTAAAAGTTTTTGCCAGCCACACACATTTATGTCAGTAATCTCAGATTCTAATTAGCTGGGATGGCTGCCAACAGATTACCTAGGACAAAGGGAGGTTGTAGCAGCTACATCAGTATCTTGCAGTGTATGTGAGGAGGAGGTGCAGTATTAGATCATGGACCCAAACTGTCCTCAAAAGAGAAAGCTGTATGAAATTTTATACGGTGAGCAGAGCTAGTAAAGTAACTTTAGTCACCCTGCCGAATTATTTCTTTTAGACTCTATCAGTATCGCAAGGAAATTTCTGCTGATGGTTCTGGGCAGCAATAGATGAGTGATCCGGGCTTTTCCAAGGCTGGTACACTGTTTGCAAAAAAAAAAAAAAAATGCTTTTAAGTTTCTAGAGAGGAAGTAGGGAGAACACAGACAGAGAGGTCATACTGAAGTGCAAAGTATTCAAGTTCTAGACCATTCAGTAAAATCAAGTGATTTTATAAAGTAGATTTTAATCTCCCATGAAATCTTGATTATAAATCTTCTCACAATAAATGGATGGGGCCTACCTGTGAAAAAGGAATTTGTCTCATCACATCAGAAGGGATCACATTGCTGATCTTCACTGAGAGAAAATGCAAGGGATGCTTCCATGCTGGGGATTTTAGCATGTGTGTTTATAGTCCATCCATGCTCATCATAATGGGTAGAGTACGTAAGTGACTTCAGTTAACTACTGTAGCTATCTGGCTGAAAAAAAGCCTCTTCAAAATAGTTCTGTACTCTACCAGGAGGATTTACACCAAGGATAGTTGGATTTATGTACCTAATTTAAGACACCCAGTCTGATAATGCTACCCCTTGTAAGGATCAGATATGGGATTAATTCTTCCTTATTAAATTGTTCTTATCCTCAGCTGCTTCTCCTTCTGAACAACGCTCACTCTGCCTATTCAGCAGCTGAAATGGCTTAGCCCCAGTCTGCCAGCTGCTAAGAAGCTTGAGGGAGAAATCAGGGATGAGCTCTCAATTCTAGTTATTAGTTTGTGTCATTTAACATTTTCCAGTCTGACTTCAGAAGGCAGAGGGCTTGAAGTTTTCTTTCCTTAACTGAAAACTGAGATTCCTCTCTGCAATTACTGGTCCCCTCAATAAGTCACACTAGCTCTGCCAGCGGTATCAAAGGATGCCACAAAACAAGAGAGAAGAATCATCATGAAAGTTGCTGACAGTACAAGGCATAAAAGCAACCCTCTTTTTCTAATCCTCACACCATCAATGAAGAAATGCCAGCATGAGGTCAGGACCAGCCCAAACCATTTTAAATGTATCGAGTAGAATATCTGCATTCTACATAGTGTTAGTTGGTTGGTTGTATTTGTTTGTTTCTGAGAATGTCTGGCACACGGTACCTATGTGTAACTTGAAAGAAAGAAAGCACTTACTTGCTATGAAAAGCCAGAATATAGTCCCCTTGTCAAATAACTCACTGATTTCAAAGTATGTAGGCATATTAAAAGTGACTGTACTAGTTCTGACAGGGAGAAGGCAGCAGTGTCTTTTTGCTTTCAAATTCATTTTCCACTTGTTCAAGTGAGAAATGCTGATAAGTAGCAGTGGTTGCTGAAACTTGCATTATCAGATTTGATTTAGTGGATAAAAGGTGAATCAATAAGAAAAAAATAAAAAACCTCTTGAAACAGGTTCCCCAAAAAAGCTAAAGTGACTTTTTTATGGTCAATTGAAGAGCCTTTTCCCACTCTGGTAATCATTTACTCACACTAGTAGTTCCAGTTTCCTCTCTCTGATCTCCACGCCATCTAAAAGCATGGCTCCAAGCTTATCCTCCTCTCTTATCATTTGGTCTTTCAAGCTACTCCAATATCATTCCAAATCCCTCTTTTTTTCTTTATTAGCCCATGTAGTCTATTCCTTTATTTTATTATATATATTCCTTTGTTTTATTTATATATATATATATATCAATAATATCTAATCAAATAATATATATATTATTGTTATATATATCAAATAAAACAAAGGAATAGACTATATAGGCTAATAAAGGGGAAAAAAGAGGGGAAAGCAATTACATTTGGGTAGTTTGGAAGACAAAATGATAAGAGAGGAGGATACGCTTGGAGCCATGCTTTTAGATTTTATATATATATATATATGAGAGAGAGAAAGAGAGATTCAGTCCTTCCTATGTGTCCTCCTGTACCTCTCCTATTCCTTACAGTCTGCCTATATTTCCTACTTTTCTTTTCCCTTTTGCCTGGAACAGCCTTACTACTGCAAGTTCAAAAAGCCACTACAGCATCACAAGTCTCCTAAAAGTCTACCTGTTCTCTGAAGCACCATGATTAAGATACACTCATAACAATACTGGCTTCTTTGGTTTTATGCCTTTGGACTGAACAGTCTTTGGGACAGGGGTCTACTATGTGTTGTTCAGTAGCCTTTAGCAGAGTGATAGGTAACCAGTACTCTCAATGGTACAGTAATACAATTTTGGATACAACTAAGTTGCAGGTTATTAATTTGGTCTCATGTAGAAATGAGAGGTTCAAAATTTGGATTCATATTACACCTTTCCTTCCAAAGATTGAACCAAACGTTATAACATACTGTACTGAAGACAAAATATCAGCTTCAGATGTCTTTCAGTAATGGGGTACCTGAGTATCTGCAGAAAGAATTTACCTCATAAAATCTATTTTCTATTTAACATTCTGTATAAAGCATTAGGGTTATATTACATCACAAGCCCATCTCAACTTGTTTTTAACTCCTTTATGCCTTTCTCTCTATATATGGCATGTATATTATATGATTAATCACTTCTGATTTCAATTTATGAAGTTCAAATCAATCACATTTCATCAAACAAGGCAGGTGCCACAGAAACTGCATCTAATGTTATTTTAGCAGAATTGTTTCACCACTTCACTTTTTTTCCTGGACATATCCCATGTCAAAGTTAAAAGAATACATTTCCTGACGAGTAGTAATTTTACATTTTATATAAATATTTATAACATACAGTCACTATATTTATTGGGATTAACATGAAGGACCAGGTTATGAGTAAATCATTAGACTTGTTACTTATCTTATTCCTATAGAAAGCAAGGAAATGGTTGATGAATGTATTAAAATAGAGTGTAACGGTGACTTATCCCCTTGGCTAGGGACACATATTAAAAAAGCCGTGGCCTGAATTGATTTGATCTTTGCAGGTTAGTCCAGTGGCCAGGTGGGAGTGGGGCCAGATGCTGGCCAGCAGGACCCCTTAAGTGGGTGGCAGGGAGTGAAGTTATTCCCCCCTGTCCTCCTGGGGCACCACAGTGGGCCTGCCCACCCCAGCTGCCACTACTCGCTCTGTGCCTAGGGTGGGATAAGCCCTCTTCTGTCCTCTTCCCTCTGGTGTCCCCTCCTTCTAGCATCTGGCAGACAGGTGCAGAAGGGGATTTATCCTACTGCTTGCCCCAGGCACAGAGCAAGCAGCTGCAGTGGCAGTTGGGCCAAGTAGATCCTGCTGCAGTGCCCCAGGGGCAGACAGGGGAATAAATCTACTTCCTGCTCCCCATCTAAGGGTCCCTGCTGGCTGGCCTCTGGCCCCACCCCCACCTGGTTGCTGGAGCAGTGAGGGAGAAATAAGTGTGATGGGGGCGGCATCACTTGTCACTGTGCCAGGTTGCAAAAGCCTCTTTTGGATGGGCGGGGCATGCTGTGAGGCAGGGAAAGCTACTGTGGACTGTGGTGGTGGCAGTGACAGTAGTGGGGGGGAGGGCTCTGGCCCCCTCTGAGCCCCAGTCCTGCAACCCAGGCCACTGCAGCTCTGCCCACTGCACAATGCCCCCACCAGGAATCGGCTTGTGCTCCCCAACACCATGACAAGGGCTGCTGCACCCATCAAGAGCCCTGCCCCTTGCTGCTTCAGTGGTGAGGGAGGGGCATGATCAGTTGCCAGCTGGCATGGCACTTTAGGTGGGGGGGGCAAGGAAGAGGAGGGGTACTCCGCTGCTTGCCTCAAGCAGAGAGTGGGTGGCAGTTGGGGCGGGGCCAGTGGGACCAGTGGGGGTAGAGTGGGGAATAACCTGAGCACCGCCAGGAGTGACCAGGAATAATGGTCACAAGCTGGCAGAGGGTAGGTTTAGGTTGGACATCAGGAGGCGTTACTGCACAGTCAGGGCAGCTAGGGTCTGGAACCAACTTCAAAGAGAAGTGGTGCTGGCTCCTACCCTGGGGGTTTTTAAGAGGAGGTTAGATGAACACCTTGCTGGGGTCGTTTGACCCCAGTACTCTTTCCTGCCATGGCAGGGGGTCGGACTAGAAGAAGCGCTGAAGTCTCAGAGGGGAGGGGAGCCGGGTGTCCAAGGGGAGTGGTCTCTCCTTAAGGAGACGATCCTCCAAGCCCAGAGGAAGGTAATCCCCAGGAGGGTCAAAGGGGGCAGGAGAGCATA
>NW_017729033.1:81527076-81527659 GCF_001723915.1 Gavialis gangeticus | reverse complement strand
GAGGGAAGGTTTAAGTTGGACATCAGGAGGCGCTACTTCACGGTCAGGGTGGCTAGAGTCTGGAACCAGCTTCCAAGTGAGGTGGTGCAGGCTCCCACCCTGGGGTTTTTAAGAGGAGGTTGGATGACCACCTTACTGGGGTCATTTGGCCCCAGTGCTCTTCCTGCCCTGGCAGGGGGTCAGACTAGATGATCTGCTCAGGTCCCTTCCAACCCTAGAAACTATGAAACTATGAAACTATCTGCTCAGGTCCCTTCCGACCCTAGAAACTATGAAACTATGAAATCCCCTCCCTGCCCCCCTGCCTGTCATGCCTGTCTCTGCTTTGGCTGGGGAGCAGAGGGGGAGAGCCAGCCCTGCTCAGCTGGAGCAGAGAGCCCAGCCCAGACAGCATGCCAGGATGCTTTGGGACTCCGTTTTAACTTAAACCAGGAAGGGGTCTAGGACCAACGTTGCATAAGCCGGTTTGAGTTCAATCAGTTAAGTCTGATACTACGTTCAACCAGGTTTATCTCAAACTGGTTTCAGCCATTTTGAAAATGGTTTATGTGCACTGAACTTCTGTTGTGTTACAGGTTAAAAC
>NW_017729033.1:81515328-81522076 GCF_001723915.1 Gavialis gangeticus | reverse complement strand
CCCTCCCTGCCCCCCTGCCTGTCATGCCTGTCTCTGCTTTGGCTGGGGAGCAGAGGGGGAGAGCCAGCCCTGCTCAGCTGGAGCAGAGAGCCCAGCCCAGACAGCATGCCAGGATGCTTTGGGACTCCGTTTTAACTTAAACCAGGAAGGGGTCTAGGACCAACGTTGCATAAGCCGGTTTGAGTTCAATCAGTTAAGTCTGATACTACGTTCAACCAGGTTTATCTCAAACTGGTTTCAGCCATTTTGAAAATGGTTTATGTGCACTGAACATCTGTTCTGTTACAGGTTAAAACAGTTTCTGATCACTTAAACTGGTTTATGTGTAATGTCTGTCCCTAGCCCCTAAGAAGAAGCAGCCAATCTGGGTGACGTGCTGTATGTGTGTGAAGGGTGATGAGGGAGTGGCTGCTGGGAATCAAACACTCCAGCAGGCAGAACCAGAAGGAGTATGGAGGAAAAAACATCAAGGATAGGAGATTTATGGATAATGAAGAGTGCAAACCTGTGGGAGGCAGGCTGGAACCATGGTGGTCCTTCCTTCCAGTGTCCAGGACAATGAGGTGTCTTTTCTTTTCACTTGTGTTATTTGTTAAAAGACTGTTTACTGGTACAGTCTGAGAGATACTCCAGGGGAAAAAAGGCTATTGGCTTAAAAGTCTGTGTATTACTGAGGCTTGAGCATTCAATGCTGCTCTTTGAGAAGCATGATTCACATGTTTCAAAGTATCTAACCTTATTTTCCAAAGTTCAGTTTCCTTTTTGTGGACAGGGAAAGGAAATAGCAAAAATATATAGTAAATGCAATGGCTGCCCTTCCTTCTTGTCAGTGACATTGGTTTGGAGGCAGCATTGGGCTAGGTTTTAGAGCCCTATTATGTAAGACATCTTTGGGCAGGCTTTCTGCCCCTGGCAAAATCCAACATAGGCTCAGGATAAATCAAGGACAATGTTTTGTTCCTAAATAATGTTTCAGCTAGTGATGGATGAATTTGAAACACAGGAGATTTTTATTTTGTATGAGCTGTAAAGCATAGGGATAGGGGAAAGGATGAAGAATTATCTGTGGGTACGTACTTAAAGCCATGTGATTGTAGATTAGGAACATTTTCTGCATATGTTCACTGGTGCCAGGAGCCATGCCAGGACCCCAATCTAAGTAACTCAGGACAAGGGGGAGGGGCAGGAGGTATTGGGGGAGCGAGCTGGTCCATGTAGGAGGTTGGCAGAATTGGAGAGAGGTTGGCAGGATTTTGAGGAGCTTTCAGAACTACAAGGTGGGTTGCTTGGGGTGAGGGGTCCATCCCTGGAGGGGAAGGGTTAGGGGGCTAAAAATAGTCCATTTAGGATTGGAGGGTTGGAAGAGTACAGCACTGGGGTTAGGGTGACTGGCTGGGCTTTCCCAGCCCCAGGACTGTGCTCTGAACATATTCAGATGTTTGGTAGGTAGGACCAACCCATTCACAATCTAACTTAGTTTACCTCCTCAGGTGAACTAATTTAAGTCATATCAGCTGCTGCTTTTTTTGCCTGATTTAGCCTTCCTGAATGTCTATGCAGATCAGCCCTTAGATCAATCTAACCCTAATTAGGTCAATCTAATTATAGGCTGCTTGCAGATGTTAAAAATGAATGGTGCTTTACTTTAAACTTGGTGCACTCCTGCCCCAAGCCCAGCACATGTAAAAAAGAGGCAGTGCATTAGTTGGACCTGACTTACCCAACATCTCTATAGATTGCTTTCTTTAGTGGGGATTTTTTGGTGCTTTTATTTAATAGCTGATTGACTCGGCTCTAGTAAAAGTGCCAAAAAGCCCCACTGAAGCACCCAACGTATTCAGGTGCTGCAGAGCCAGGTCAAAGTAATGCACTGCTTCTTCCAGTAAAGCATAGTTTTGGGTTTTTTTTCACATCTGCAAGCATCCATTATGTCTGCACATCCTTGTGTGAGTAGGAGGAAGCGGTGTTCAATGTAAAGAAGAGGGTAAGAAAGCATGTCACAGATGTAAAAGGCAAGCCTTAAAAGTCTCTACCATATCTGAGATGGTTATTTTTTTTTCTTCATCTTCTGTTAGTCTTGGTGACTGAACACTTGTTACTATTTTTCCTTTCAAACTGCAGGTTTCTATCAATTTTCATGCAGTGTTCTGCCCTTCCTGTAATGCTATGGATATCTGATTTTGCTATCAATACTGTATTAAATTTTGTGCTGTAGTTTGTAGTGAGCACTGTGCATTGAAAATTTAAATCTGTACCCGGTATGTCTGTCTGGTCTTTCTGAAATATATTTCTTTGAAGGGCATGTACTGATTTGTTTAATTCACTGAAACAAGTTATGGATGAGGTTGGAATCAAAGAAAAAAAAATGAAGGGTGGGAAAACCTTGTGCAGTTTACAAACATAAGCATTGTGCATCCATTCCTGTGTTTTTTTTTTTTTTATGCAGTTGCAAAACAGAGATACAATTAAAAATACCAATAAGCCTTGGTCGTTATAGACTAAAGGACCTAGAAATCTCCCAGGATACTTAAAGGAAGGCAAAATCAAAGCCAATGTAGTTCTGGTAATTTTATACTCATTGAGGATCCTCCTGCTACATTTAAATAAGAGTTCTGGTGACACGTTCTTCCTTCTCCAGAGGTCATCTAGATCAACTGCCTGCTCAAAGAAAGACCATCTCCAGCTATACCATCCCAGCCAAGGCTTTGTCTAGCTAGGTCTTAAACTCTAAGGAAGGAGATGCCACAACTTCTTTGGATAGCCTGTTCCTGCACCTCTATTATCCTCCTCATGAGAGCTTTTCCTCAAGTATAACTTAAACTTCCCTTGCTGCAACTTGATACCATTGCTCCTTGTTCTATTTTCTGCCACCACAAAGAGTCTAGCTTCATCCTCTCTGGAAGCACCCTCCAGGTAGTTGAAAGCTGTTATTAAAATCTCCTGCAGTCTTCTTTTCCCTTAGTGTTCTCCAAACTAAATAAACCTAATCATGTTCTCCAGCCTGCTAACCATTTTCATTCCCTCTTCTGGAGTCTGTCAATTTGTCCACATCCTTTCTGTAGTGGGGGGGCCCAAAACTAGATCCAGTACTCCATGTCCCACTTCCCACTCCACTTCCCTGACCAGTGCTGAAGAGAGGGGAACGATAACTTCTTATTTGCTGGCAACGCTCCTACAAATGCAGCCCACTATGCTGTTAGCCCTCTTTGCAACAAGGGCACACTGGTGGCTCATACTCATTGCTCACTGTAATTCCCAGGTCCTCTTCTGCAGAGCTGTTACTTAATCAGTCATTCCCCAGCCTGTAACAGTGCATAGGATTATTCTGTCCTAAGTGCAGGACTTAATACTTGTCCTTCATGAGATGTTTTTTGGTCCAATCCTCCAGGTTGTTGAGGTCTCTAAATCCTAGCTCTATCCTCAAGAGTATCTACTACTCCACCCATATTGGTGTCATCCAAAAACTTGCTGAGGGTGCACTCCATCCCATCTTCCAGATTGTTGGAAAATATTGAACAAAACTGGTTCCAGGACTGACCCTGGGGGCATTCCATTTGATATTGGCTGCCAATTAATTAATTAATCAAGCCATTAATTACTACCTTTTAAGCCTGATGACCAAACCAGTTTTCTATCCATCTTACAGTCCACTCATCCAACTTGTACTTTCTTAGCTTGCTTGTGAAAATGTTGTGGAAGACCACATCAAAAGCCTTACTAAAGTCAAGGAATATCACATCCACTGCTCTCCCCATATCAACAGAGCCAGTCATCTTGTCTGAGAAGGCAATCAGGTTGGTCAGGCATGACCTGACCTTGGTGAACCCATGCTTACTATTCTTAATTGCCTTATTTTCCTTATGCTATGGTATTAATTGATCTGGTTTATCAGAAGTGTGTTAGGAGAATATTATGCAGATGCAGATCTTTAAATGCCATCCTTGCTCTGGACTTCTGCTGACAGCTATCTTTGGTCAAACTAGTTTAAAGTTGTTCCCATAATTTAGGCTGGGGAGGAAAGACTGACAGACATGAATACTGTCATTATTCTTTTTCTGCCTTTGGCAATGAAAGCTGGCATGCCTTAACTGACAGGTGCCAAACATCCAGACTATGAGCCAGATCCAGCCCATGGAGCCATATCATGTGGCCCATGAGTTACATACAGTGAATAGATTTTTATCAAGCACTGAGAGTGCTGCACAGAACTAGCCTGCAGATCAGTCCATGACCCTTATACAGCCTACAGGGCTGGATGAGTTTTACACCCCTGCCTTAACCATAACAGCTTGATGACCCTTCTAAGTTTAGCAGAGCATGACTGACTAACCTGTTTTAGTCCTAAAAACTAAGATTTCAAGAGGAGAGGCAGTGGAAACTGCCTTTACTTCCAATTTTCTTAGGAAGTGGAAGTATTCAGGCCCCATTTAAAAAAAAAAAAAAAAAAAAAAAAAAACCTGATTAACTAGCAGCTCCATTAAGAATATGAGGACCTGGATGATTGAGTATAGTTCCTTCTAATGAAAGCAGCTTTGTTATATGTTCTGTTCCATAAACTAATCAATCTCCATCTTAAAGGAAGTTAGAGGATTTATTCCTCTCGCCCACATCCTGCCCCACTAATGAAAGGTTGTTTTAATACCTCAGCGTACAGATGGTTAGAAAACTTCTTCTAATTTCTAGGCAAGATTATTCTTGGCTAATTCTCAGTTGCCCACTTTTCATTTATAAAGGATGCTATTAGCACTACTGGTCCTGGGAATTCCACTCCCACATACATCACTATAGTGTGGGGATGATTTGTAGGAGTACAGGAAAAGTTGAGCACATATGAGTTAGTTCAGCATCCAGTGGCACAATGTAATCAGGGCACGATTGGCTCTTCAGCATGGAACTGTCATGCCATGACCTTGAACCCAGGGCCTGCCTGACATTGTGTCCAGAACACTCTATCTAGGCTTAGGCACATTCCCACTCCCTGCCATTGCAGTGGCCACCCCAGGTCAGCTGACCTCTTCCCATATAATTCCCTGTCCCAGAAGGAAGTGTCTGGGCAACAAGGTGCAACCTTGTACATAGACTGCTGCACCCTTGGATTGTGGTGCTACTGACTCTGATGGATTCCCTGGATACCTGACCCAGCTAACCTCTTGACCTCATGGCCTGACCCTCTGGATACCTAACCCGGCTCTGACCTGACTTCCTGAATACCTGACCCTCTGAATCTTTGACTCAGTTTCCCAGGCCAAGCCCTCCTGGCTTCTCCTGACTTGACCAATCCCAGACCTTGCAACGCACATCCCAGCATGATAGGAACTCAGCCAAGGTACAGAGCTGAGGGATCTATACTAGTGGAGACATCCAGGCATAGCATTTTGTTTAATATCTCAAAATTCATGGTGAGGCATCTGAATTGGTTTATTGGAGGCATCATTAGTATATCAGAACAGTATCTGGGATATTTAACATTTCTTCATATGGAGCAAGTAAAAATATTTCAAATCATACTGAACAAGGAAGATTCTCTGGATGTGTAATGGATATGCAATATAATCATGTAATGGAGCACACGTCTGCATAAAACTTACCTTATATGATTGTAGAAATAACCTGATGTAGTTCTTCCAAAAACTAAGACTCAGTGCAGGAAATGCTGATGAACTGACATAAATGAAATTTCAAGGTAGTTGATTAAAATGCAGTAGTTTGGAAGAATGGCATGTTCTTATTTGCATTTTTGGACAGTACTACCTCCAATAAAGAAAATGGATTGCACTGAATTCAAGTCTAATTGGTATTAATTAAGGACATGAATTGTATAGTAAAAAAATGAACTTGTGAAACTCAAGTTCTCTCTCAATTGCTTTCTTGTTAAGCTCTCCTTCAACCTTTACAAGATAATTCTCTGCCTACCTAGAGACAATCAGCAAGTGACAATCAATCTTGCTCCATGCGGTAGCCTTGGAGAAGCCCATTGAGACATCACTGCTTTCAGATCAGTCATCCTCTATGATTCCTCCACCCCACTAATGTGATGCTCATTTTGGAAACCATCTTTCAGAAAAATCCTTGTGCCTTTCTATTAGCTGTTTTCTTTAATATGAACTGTAGTCCTTGCCTAAAAATTACACTTTTGGGAGACTTATTTTTCTCCAACTTGTTTCTCTGTATTTACAGTGCAGTACAGTGCAAATATGCTCTTGTTTCCCTTTAAAAATGAATATGACCATAGGAAAGATTAGTCTCATAACAAAAATACTAACTGCTAAGGATGAACAGCTAAAAAAAATGCATAGAATTACGATGTTTTAGATAAAGAATATGTATTCCTGAAAACAATGATTATATTTCTACTGTTAGGCAGAAACACAGCATCATATGAAGCTTGAGAGAGTCCAGAGGAGAGCCACACACATCATTAAAGGTCAAGAGAGCAGGCCTTATGAAGAGAGGCTGAGAGGCATGGAACTCTTCAGCCTGAAGAAGAGAAAAGTCTCAAAGGGTGTCTTGTATGGGTGTTCATGCTGAATTATTATATAAGGACTAAATTAAGCACAGGCTCAGACCTGGATGTTCAATTTAAAACTTTTATTGTTTCACAAAGTCATAAACTAAGGAGGTCTGTTGGTTCACGAGGTTCCCATATCAGGCCCTTGCTTTCTAACCCGAAGGCTAGGTGCGGCTGCCCGATTCAGTAGTCTCAGAACTGGTCAACAGCTCATTTAAAAGGAGTCCCTTATCTTTTTTT
>NW_017729033.1:81502845-81510328 GCF_001723915.1 Gavialis gangeticus | reverse complement strand
AATCGCTGACTTCTCAACCTCCTTGGAGCATTCTGGGAGTTTTAGTGTGTTGTTAATTACACTAGGCCTTGCTTAGCATAAGCACTGTCTCACATCTTGGTGACAGCCTATAAGTTTATAAGGGGTGTGAACCAGGAACTGGGAGAACATGTGTTCACCAGGGCATCCCAAGGGAAGACAAGGTCTAACGGTCACAAACTGCTAAAGGACTGATTTAGATTGGGCATCAGGAAAAATGTCTTTACCATCTGAGTATCCACAGTCTGGAATAGACTTGCCCTAGAACTGGTGCAAGCACTTGCTTTCAATACCTTCAAGAAATGTTTGGATGCTTATCTTGCTGGGGTCATCTGACCACTCCAGCTGACTTCCTACCCTTTGGGCAGGGGGCTGGACCCAACGATCTCATGAGGTCCCTTCCAGTCCTAACGTCTATGAAATCTGTGGAATATCCTAGTCTTTAGCTATGACCAGATGTAAAAGAAAACGCATGTTCAAACATCTTCAGGTTTGGGGTCTGTGAAGCCAGGCTGATATAGTATTGTATCCCCTCCAGATTTGCCTTTTGCTATGTATCATACTTTTTATGTATGAGCAACTTAAACTATTATTAGTTTACTGTAATTGTATAAGTCTTTACAAATGAGTCTTTATAAATATGACATTATAAACCAGTTGGAAGAGATGGAGGTAAGGGCAATGTTACAGTTAACCCTAACTCAAGACAGTCATCATGTTAAAATAGCAATTATCAAGCTATGGAGCTTCCATTTTTGGTTCTTAGACACAATTTGCAATCCTATTCCACATGAAGCATAGATGCATAAGTGTCCACATGCACAATAGGCTGGATTCTATCTGGGAATACCTGTATATGCCACTTGAGTGTGCGTCATGCAATTGTGGCAGAGTGGTGATGATCTGGGTCACTCTCACCTTCTTGCCCAATAGCCTAGTGGTTAGGGTACTTGCCTAGGAAACCCCAGTTTTAGGCTTCCTATGTTTCTCTGACTTGCCAGCAGAATGCTTTAACCACAAGATTACAGGTAGCTATAGCTAGTTCCCTTTGTAGGCCTCCTAGAATCTCAGCCATTAAAAGTATCTTGCTTTTAATATTTACTGTATAAAATGGTTGGAGAACAGTAGTTCTTTCCCACACCCCATAAACAGTGGCATCTGTCTCACTGAGCTATGTACACTCTAGTCAGTTCTCTTCTTCCTGGCATTATGTATCTCCGAATTTTGGCTGCACAATGGGCCAGCTTCAAAAGGATGGCTGCAGAGGGTTCTGTTTAATGCCTAACCTCCCCAAGTGTCTGTATGTACCATAGGTTAGAAGGAGGTTAGATCATGTTTAAAAATGGCCACCTGATCTAGTTTAGTTCATCTACATGTGAATCTTACACTAAGATTCCTGGTTAGGTTGATCTAAGTGCAAGCTTTACAAAAGTTCCAGGAAGGTTAGAGTAGTTAAATAAAAATGGCTGACCCAATCTAATTTAACTGTACTTCACAGGTGCACTGTTAGATTGGCTGTGGGTAGACTGGGAAATGAAGTGCTGTCTACATGCCAAGTGCAGTCTGGGGCCTGGGAAAGTCCAGCCACTGGGCCCAGCCCAGCCCAGCCCAGAAGCTGTGCTTTTCCTACCCCCACCTTGGCAGCAGGCTATCTTTAGCCTCCCAGCCCTTCTTGCATCTCCACACAGACAACCTCTCTGAGGACCAGCCAGATGCCCCTCCATCCCCTGTCATCCCACAAGCCACTCCCAGTGCTGATTTTACCAGTATTCACTGGTGCCTGGAGCTGATAGAAGTAAGTTGGGGGTGGGGGACAGGATTTGGGGTTGGTTCACTGTGAAGGGGTTTCATCTTGGGGTGGGGGAAGGTTGGAGAGCAAAAAATAGCCCCTGGTCAGGGGGTGGGATCAGCTACCCTGATCCCACCCCCAATGGAGCTGCCAGCCCCCCTGCTCTCACCAGTAGGGTTCCTGGGATTGGTGAATGCCAGTGAAACCAGTGCCAGGAGTGGTTTGTGGGATCAGGAGTCATTCAGGAGCATTAGGTCGGAAGGGAGGGCTGGGTGAGTCCTAGCAGGGTTTGTGAGATCAGAGAGCCTGTTACTACTGCACAGTAACATTGCATGGCATGAAGCATAATACAATGCAGTAGTAACAACACACTGTGCAGTCAGTGTCACCTAAAAGCTGTTCAGTTATTCAGCAAAGTCCAACATCAGCTAACTGTTGTTTCTGTGTATGCAAGTACTAAATGACAGTGCAGTAATAACTGCACAGTCAACGTCTGACGTAGACACGGGCTCTGCGATCTAGAAAAAGAACTCACCATCCTAATTTTTTAGAAACATACACTATCCCAAAAAGGTTTTAGAAGAGCAATGAGGCAGCACCTTGGCTTCATTTTCCAGCTCACCAGAATTATATACTCCTGGGGGGTTATTTGAATATATGTTGTTCCCCTTGCAGGACTATTAAAAAAAGGTCACAATTATGGCCTTTCATTAATAAGCTAAACTCTTCAATGTTTGATGCTGAGTGTTTTATGCTGAGTAAAAGATTAGAGAAGCAAACTAATAAGTATTTCACTTTAAAAGAATGTGCTATTATGAAGCTACCCATGTTAAGGAGTTAAGATTGATAGGATTTTGCTGCTTTTTTGGAGAAGAAAAATAAAAACCCTTGCTTAAGATTCCAGTGTAGCATAAATACATACAAAGTATATAGCCCAACACTAGTTCTTTAATACATGTTGAGGTGGTTCACTGATTTCACAGAGTTGCCTCCTCTACCAGTTGTGCATATGTATTTTAATATTAAATAATTCTAGAACTCTTTGCATTTTTGTTGGTCTTTTTCAAATACATAAATAAAAAGACCCAACTGCTTTTACAAGTTGTTTGTCTTTTAAAAATTCCTATAAGTCACACAGTGCATTTAGTTATAACATTTGTCCAGGTAATAGTAAATTTTAAAGTATTAGAAGTCCTGTGGAAATTATTCCCATGGTCTCTTTAACAAATATTCTCATCTTGCATCTAGAAATTAAGTCTGGAGCAGTATGCAGAGGCAAATAATAATAATAAAAGCCTTAAATATATTCTAAAATCCTGTACCTAAAGTGTATATTTTGTTCAAATATTGGAAAGAAAAGTATTAACAACAAATCTGCTAACATCACGGTTCTGAGGACTGATTTATATGTTCAAGGCATCAGCCTTTCTGAAACTTTAACCATGTACATTTGGGAAAACTTAACCAGAGATTTTAAGGTCATATGGGCACCTTGTAAAGCTGTTGTGTAAAATAAATCTATAAAATTGCAATATTTAAATGTGTCCCTAAAACTGTAATTTTAAAATCTATTAGTAATTTTCCCAATATATTTCCAACATATTTGTGTGTATGGCATCACTAAATAACAGTTGAGTATAGGGGAATTTGGATTTTTTTTCCTAGCTGACAGTGCTAGAAAACACATTTTTTAAAAACTCTTGTGGCTTTAAGCAAACATGCTTATTGTGCATGTTGTGTGAACTTGCTATCCTCCCCTCATATTTTGATCATTTTTTCTTAGCCACAAATCCAGCTTTTTTTATAACATCTGAGGTTTATATTTCCAAACTGACTACCAGATAAGTACAAGCTTTCATCATATATCTTGTGAAAAATCAATTAGTGGACCACAGTTGCTTGATTGGCATTATCAAATTGCCCATTCTGAAGGCAGCATACCTTCCACAAAAGGAGGAGCTGATCTTTCATCAATACAAGATTGGCAGATTTATTTTCTTCCTTAAATAGCTATTTTTTCCTCACACACATTACTTTAAATAAAAGGAATCTGAAAAGCCACACAGATGACAATGTAACTTGTCCAATGTTTTGCATATTTCCAGTTAAATATTTTTTATATATACTTTTCCTTGGGGGGTATGGATACTGTTGAATTTCCTGTTACAGAGCCTTAGTATATACATATTTATTGTTCATTTTATAGCTGGGTAAAGTAAGCTGATGGCAGAACTGGGAACTTAATTCATATCTCCCAACTTCAGATCTTGTTCTTAACTCTCATTTTGACTGTTCCAGTCTTCCACTTTTTGATCCATGGGACATTCCACATCACTTCCATCCCTAAAGACGCTCTAATGAGCCAGTACTGAGAAACTGCAAAGGAATAAGACTGATTTAATTATACAGTGTTCTCTTAATAGTGGTGATGATCCCTACCTTAACCACAGGCGGGAAAGTGCTGCAGGAGCTGCAACCATTGATTTGCCACATGAAAGATTTCCCTGTGCTATGAGATTTCTCTTAAGAAAAACTAAACAAGCATTAGGACAGCTTTCCACTGGCAGGGGATCATGCAACTGCTCTAATGAAGCTTTCATTACCTCCATTCCATCCTAGATAAATGAAGTGCTGACTATATGCTCATATACACAATATTAAAACACAAGTTGAGGCAGATTTGTTAGACTAATTGTGAGGACTTCCCACCTGGGAGCAAGGAGGTGCTTTGTCACATCAGGTTGCCGCTAGTGATTGCTTCCACATTTCACATTCAAAACGTAGACAGCGTGTCCAGACGAGCCCACACGTGCCTCTTACAGCATCTCAAACCCCTTTGAGACACTGCAAGAGGCACATGTGGGAACAAAAAACCATTCCCTCCATTGCAGATTTGCAGTGGGGGAGCAAAATTAGACCCCTGGATATCCAGGGGTCAAACTAAATGCCAGGGGGAAAAAACAGCCCAGGGCTGAGGCAACCGGAGGCACCCTGCCAGAGCATCTCTGTGATTGGCCTTTACCTGGGCCTGAAGCACACTGCCTGCCTGAGCCCGGCAGGCAGTGGTGCAAACTGCAGGGACCTCTACCTGGCTTCGTGCCAGGTAAGTAGGGGGTGGGGGGCTGGAGGGGGAACCTTTCTAAATTCCCCATTCATTCCCCTAGGTACCAGCTTGCTGTCCCCAATCCGCGTTTGTTTCCTCACCCCCTGCCCTCTGTTTGTTCCCCTAGCTCCCCACTGGCTCTCCCAGCCCTCCCCCCCCCCTGCCGGCAGTAGCAGAGAATGAGCAGGAAGGAGGCTGGAGAGTGGAGAGAGCAGGGGAAGTCTCCAGCTCGTCTCCAGCCCCCTGCTTGTCTCAAGCCTTGGGAAGCTGTAGAGAGTGGGGGAATGTCTCCGGGGGCTGTCTCCAGTCTCCTGCTTGTTCCCCTGCCTCTCCCACCTCCCGAGGCTGGAGACGAGCAGGGGAAGGAGCAGGGGGCTGGAGAGCAAGCGGGGAGCTGGGGGAATGAGTGGAGGGCAGGGGGAATGAGTGGGAGATGGGAGGGAACTAATGGGGAGCTGGGAGAATGAGCCTCCTGCTTGGTCTCCTAGCCTCTCCAGCTTCCTGCTTTTTTCCTGCTCATATCCAGTCCTGTCCTGTCTGCTCCCCACGTGCATCCTGCTGCTCCTGATCACAGTGCCTCTGACAGTTTGTCTCCATCTGGGGGCATGAGATCGACAGTTAGGAGCTCCCCAATCAAGCAGTCAATCAATTGACACTGGTAGGTGACCAGTGCTCCAGACTCAGTAAGCCCAGCTCTCTCAGTCTCTCCTCAGAAGTCATGTGCCACAACCACTTTTGTTGCCCTCTGCTGAACTCTCTCCAACTTGTCCACATCCTTTCTATAGTGGGGTCCCAAAACTGGACACAGTACTCCAGTTGTGGCCTCACCAGTGCCAAATAGAAGGGAAGAACCACTTCTGTCAATGTGCTGGCAAAGCTCCTGCTAGTGCAACCCAGTATACGGTTGCTCTTTTTCACAACAAGGGCACACTCTTGGATCATATTCAGCCGATTATCTACTATATACCTCAGCTCCTTTTCTGCAGAATTTCTGCTTAGCCAGTCAGTCCCCAGCCTGTACCAATACATGAGATTGTTCTGTCCTAAGTGCAGGACTGCGCTTGTCGCTATTGAACTTCATAAGATTTCTTTTGGTCCATTCCTTCAATTTGTTGAGGTCTCTCTGAAATCTAGCCCTACGCTCCAGAGTATCTACTACTTTATCTACCCAGGACTGACACCTGGGGAACTCCACTTCATACTGACTGCCAGTTAGACATCAAGCCATTGATTACTACCTTTTGAGCCTGAGGATCCAGCCAGCTTTCTATTCACTTTACATTCTGTTAAATCCAACTCATACTTCCTTAGCTTGCTGACGAGAATGGTGTGGGAGATTGTATCCAAAACCTTGCTTAAGTCAAGGTATATCAAAAGCATGGCTCAAGTCAATGATGTTACTTTTCTCTCTCTTTTCTTTTTAAATTTGATTGAAGGATAACAAGAAAAATACTTCCTAATTTTACTTTCTATGTAAATAATGTATATACTATAAGGGCTGTGAATCACAGGGGAAGGGTCCAAGACAGTTTTTCATAGTTGCAGTTAATAGCAGGAATCTTGAGAATCTCTTTGCTAGGCTTTGACATTACTTATTTGCTATGAAATTGGATACAAGAAGATTCTAGCATCTCAGTGCAGTTGAAGACCTGTGGGGAAGTTAATTCTTGGATAGTAATGGGCACAAGTTCATCTGTTGTCATGTGACTTTACTTTGCCCATTTCTAGTGCTCCTATCCTCAGCCACCCAAGAACTATACAATAAATGCTGAAATACAAAACATTTAAATCAATCCAACGCCCTGCCATCCAACCATCCTGTAAATTACTGTATTTATTAGAATACAAGATAACCCTGAATATATGACCCCCAATAATTAGATTCTATACATGGAAAATGTATAACTCTCCAGGTATAGAAGTATTGGACAGTAGTCTTAAATCCCACCCTTACCCCCTTCCTCCCCTCCCCACACACAAACACTGATACAGCATGGAAAGCAATGGCAGGGGTGGGTCAGGTGTCCCCCTTGCCCTGTGCCTCACCGATTTCTTCCCTCTGCAGACTTCCTGCCCTTCCTGCCCCCAGTTCTTCACCACCTCTTCCCCTCCCCCTGCATCCTCCATCTTTTCCCCTTCCTCTCTGCCCCTTTCCTCTTGCTTCTCAGTCTCTGCCCCTTCCCTTTCAAAAACTTCTCCCAATCTCTACCTCTTTCCCTCTGCTCCCTTCCTGTCAGAAGCTGCTTGGGCTGCTAAATCACAAATTACAGGCCATGGAAAGCTTGGCCAGATTAAGCTTCCCAGATTAAGGACAATAAGAAGTCTTTTTTAAAATACATAGGAGATAAAAAGAAGGTCCCAGGTAATGTGGGGCCCTTGCAGGATGCGTTGGGAAACTTGGTCGTCACACCAGATGGCAAAGCTAACATGTTTAACGATTTCTTTGCCTCCGTCTTCCTAAGTAGGGACCAGAACAGCAACCTCCCAGCTGGGCCCCCTTTGGGCCCTGGGGGAGGCACACCTGGGCCAAGGGTTAGCGAGGACTTAGTAAGGGAGCTTCTGGAGGGGCTGGA
>NW_017729033.1:81495880-81497845 GCF_001723915.1 Gavialis gangeticus | reverse complement strand
AAGACGCTATTTCACGGTCAGGGCAGCTAGGGTCTGGAACCAACTTCCAAGGGAGGTGGTGCAGGCTTCTACCCTGGGGGCTTTTAAGAGGAGGTTAGATGAACACCTTGCTGGGGTCGTTTGACCCCAATACTCTTTCCTGCCATGGCAGGGGGTTGGACTAGATGATCTGCTCAGGTCCCTTCCGACCCTAGAAACTATGAAACTATGAAGTTCAGCCCTTGCCTGGCCATGCAACTGTGTTGGCACTGCTGATTGGCTGGGCAGGCAATGCAGCAATGTCTGTGATACTGCTTGGCTGGAGTTTCCATGTTCTCTGTGCCTGGGAGAGACTCCAGTCTGAGTGGGAGCCAAGCTGTGCCTGACAATAAGGGGAGGAGAAGGGAAGGGAAGAGAGATGGGGGGGGACAGAAGCTGCAGAAGGGAACTGGGGAGGAGGCAGGAAGCTGCTGTATGTCTGACTGGCCCCAACCCAGGCTTATGCTCATGGAGGGGGAAAAAAAGTATCTTATATTCAAGTATATATGGTATGTGCCTGCCCCTTTGGACAATGGTCCTAAGGGAAAAAAAATCACTTACCTGTAAATATCACTTCTGTCTCAGATTGAGTTTAAAAAAAATAAAAGTTGGTTGGATGGCACGCCACACATGCTAGTACTTTGGTATGATGTGTAACACAGAGTTGGGATTACTCAGAAACAAGCAGAGTTATTGAAGGGCTCACATCCATCTTCACAAATGGTCAATGCTTTATCATCAGCACAGAATAGTATCACTGACAGCTGATTTAAATAGTCTACTGAATATCTTTATTGTCCATCCCTGGGGATGTTTCAGAACCATAGGACTCCTGAGGCCTGAGTAAAAGATTAAGAAAGCTAACCAATAAGTATTTCACTTCATAAGAATGTGCTATTATGAAGCTACCCATGTTAGGGACATAAGATTGATAGAATTTTGCTGACCTTTTGGAGAAGAAAAATAAAAACCCATGCTTAAGATTCCAGTGTAGCGTAAATACATACAAAGTGTAAAACAGTAGTTCTTTAATACAGGCTAGAGATGGGCCCAAGTCATAAAGCAGGGATGAATCTGAAGACTCTTCAGACTTCTAATTTTGGTTAAGCTCTGGCTTAAACAAAACTTACAAATTTTTAGTATTTATCTTTATCCTCTTAATGCCCCTCGCCCACATAAACACTTCAAAAGAATTTGATGAAAAAAACCCAGTTTTATAAAACTCAAGCTAAGAAACCTCTGTTCATAATCAAGAACAGTTGGGGAGAAGTGCAAAAGAAGGTGTTGTGGTCATTGTCTAAGAACCTTTTTTTTCCATTTTAAATTGGACACTATTTTTCTTTCAGAACTTTAAAGAGAAAAACCAATAGTTACATTCCATTGTAAGACTAACAAGCAACAAATATATATTGTTTATATATTTTTTCCTTTGAGGCCAACAGGTTAATTACACAAGTAAAAATATAAATTATCTAGAGACTGCTGAACTCTACAAATAAACAAAGTATACTGCAAACTGTGAACTGTATTTTACATCCATGGCATTTATTCTTTTTCATTCAGTCTTATTGCTGAAAGAAAGGTAGGGATTTTCATTGCAATTTTCCATGCTTTCTGCTTGAGGAAGTCTTCAGACTCAGTCATTTGTATTTGAAGTTGATAACAATAAAGTCAGAGAGTTCACATTTTTAACAGCTTCTTAACGTATTTTGTTCAGGGTCAGAGGGAAGAAAAAATATCCTTAGAAAAATGTCGTCTTTTAAGCATTTTCCCTAAAAAGTAAAACCATGTGTGAGGTCAAAAGGGAAGGATATATTTGAGACTGCTTATAAATATACTAATGTAAATATGGCTTCAGACATCCAATAACTATGGTTAATGAATACAATTTTTTACAAGCTTTCATCAGAACAAGCTCTGTGTGTCTTTTTTTTTTTTTTTTTTTTT
>NW_017729033.1:81483255-81495817 GCF_001723915.1 Gavialis gangeticus | reverse complement strand
TTTTTTTTTTTTTTTTTTTTTTTTTTACAAAATGTAGTCTACAGAGGTTCCATCTAAATTAAGAAAAATATGTGGAGAAGCTTACACTTTGTTATAGGAAGGATTATTGACCATCTGAAAAACAATCAGACTGATGCTTTCTATATGAGGAGATACTTTCAGTTTAAGAAAATTTGCTTGTAGTTTTGTTAAGTTCAATTTTGTTATAAATATATAAATGAAAGAAAGAATGTATATATTTAAGTGTGAATATAACCTAGGATTATAGAATAGATTATGTTTCCTTTCTGGTATTAGCAATGGTGCCTAATGTATGCTCTCACACACACACACCTACATTTGCAATTTGCCATAATAAAAACTTCAGGTAAACTGAAATTATATTTTTAGAACTCTCACATTACTCAAAAGGGTCAGGGGTACCAGCCCAAAATATCATATGAAGAAAGACCTATGGTTCATTCACAAAAAAATCTGAACTTCTACATTAGTGAAGAGAGGGGACTCAGAGCATTTAGCTACCTGAAGCGTAGTTCAAAAGAGGATAAAACCAGACTGTTCTCAGTGGTGGCAGATGACAGAACAAGGAGCAACGGTCTCAAGTTGCAGCAGGGAAAGTTTAGGTTAGGTATTAAGCAGAATTTTCTCACTAGGAGGGTAGTAAAACACTGGAACAGGTTACCCAGAGAGGTGGTAGAAGGTCTATCCTTGGAAGTTTTCAAAACCTGGCTAGACAAAGCTTTGGCTTGAATGATCTAGTTAGGGATGGTCCTGCTTTGAGCAGGGGTTTGGACTAGATGACCTCCTGAGGTCCCTTCCAGCCCTAACTTTCTATGATTCTATAATTAATAGATGTGAATAAAAACACCTCAAGCTGTTGCCCTGAGGGGTCAGGCCAATGCTCAGGATCTCAGTATTGCGCTGTTAGACAGGAGGGTGTGGTGTACAATTGCACATATACAAACACACAAATCAATTACGTGTATATACATATATACTACCAGCTCAGGCACATACATATTCAAGCCAGCCTAGCACATGCATACCTATTACCAATTCAAGCACTCTACACCCCAAAAGTTAGAAACAGATCATGAATTTGTATATCATGCACACAATGCCATATATACACACATATATATACATACATATACACACGCACACACTAGCAATTCAGATACACACATGTTCAAAATAACTAGTCTAGATTCATGCACACCTATCACCAGTTTAAGCCCATACATGCTACACACACCAAATTTAGACAGAATCAGTTACCAGTTACCAACATCTGCACATTCAATACACATGCATCGATTACTAATTTATATACCACACACACACACACACACACACACACACAATTATATCTATACAAGTATAGATAAGTGTATTCACTAATTTACACACATACCACCCACCTACACATACTTAGGTGAGTTCCTAAGTTGGGTGTTGTGATGTGTATGTATGTATGTACTTGGTGTACTTGGGATACCTGGGAAAGGTTAAGGTAAGAAAGTAGAAGTGTAGGGTGTTAAAGTTACCAGGACTAGGATTAGAACTGGTAGATTACAGGGGCCTGGGCTGAAGAACTGAGGCTTAGGGTTACTTTAGATTAATTGATCTTAATTGATTAAAAGACAATGCCCAAACCCTGCAGAACACGGAAGCGATGCTGGCACAGAGGCTGGGACTGGAGCCAGAACTATGGGGGATCTGAAAAGGTAAATGGGGAGAAGTAAAGTAGGACTAAGGGAAAAGTGTGGGTGTTAAAAAGGGGCTCTGGGTGTGGGGAGCCAGAGAATGGTGCCGGGGCAACTGGAGAAGTTTCAGGGAGTGGCAGTAGGCTCCAGCCGCTGGAGAAAACTGAAGGACAGCTAAGAGGAGCTGGGAAGCTGCAGGAGTGGTGGGGAGGTTTACAGAAAGTGCAGGGGAAGCCTGAAAGAGAGAGATGGACAGCAGAAAAATCACAGGAAAAGCAACAGGTGGCAGGCCAGCAGGAAAGCAGAGAAAGGCAGCAGAAAGTCACAGGGGAAAGGCAGTAGGAGCAGGGGAGGCTGAGAGGTGGCAGAAATGGGGAGATGGAATTGGGAGGAGATTGGGAAACTAGCAGAGAGGGTGGGGCCTGGAGCTGAGAGAGAGAGAATGAGGCTGGAATTTAAGATAGAGAAGGGACTGGGATTCAGAAAAACATGACCCAGCTCGGGGTTGCAAATGACGGTGGTTTTACTGAACAGCGGAGATGGTGACATAATGCCAAATTGGTTCCCATGCACCCGCACACGCATAATATCAGCAGGGGTTAAAGATACTTGATGCAGGGGCTGAAGTCCCCTGGAGTCCAGGAGGAGAGAGTCAGTCCAAATTGTAGGAGGAGGTATGCAGGTAATATCTACCTATCCAGGCTGGAAAGGGGTCCTTGTCCAGTAGATGTTGTCCAGAAGAGGGGGAGGGGTGGTTGCCAGTAGGGCCTCTGGTTGGATAGGTGGTGTGGCATGGTACTGGTCCAGATGGAGAGAGCATCCCACTGGGTCTGTCTTCACTATCTCTTTTTATAGGGGCAGACCTTGTGTGACCCTAGTGACAGAAGGCATGCCCAAGCAAGGGTCAGCCCCTGGCATGCTGAGCATGTGTGCTCCATGCAGGGATGTGCAGGTTTGAGTGCCTGTAATGGTGGGAGTTGCTGGTTCTGCAGGGTCTTTTGTCTTTCAAATCCTGGGTTCTTGTCTCTGTTCCTGGGCGAGGTCCATGGTTACTGGATGAATCAATGCGAGGTGATGGCCCAGTCATTACAGGCCATTCAGTAGAGGCCTGCTACCATTGTATTTCAATCATTCCCAATCACACTCACTCATCCGGGAACCAATTTGCATGGGAGGGATACATGACTCATACAGTTGCAACCCAGGGGATGCCCGGGCAGAGGACACAAGATGGAGACTTAACATATAAAATAGAAACTTGACATGACTTTGGTTCACTTACAAACACAGGCCTAAACCTTGCAATATCCATATAAAACAATAAAAATCGATACAAAAATGATGATAATACAATATACAAGAGTAAAAATCAATACAAATCTAATAATTATACAATATAAAACAGTGGATATCCCAAACCAAAAACTTACTACCAAAATAAAAATGTTTAAAGCTTATCCTAAGTCTGAGCTCACTTATACATATCTATAGGGAATAGAGAGGGAGAGAAAAAGTCAGAAATGGTTGGGGAAGGGGAACGAATGCAATATAAAATAACCATGTAAGTTCATTGAATTCAGTAACTAATGTTAATTAACAGTAATTAGCAAAAATATGTATATACTCATTTAGACTTTTTTCCCATTAGAATCATAATTTCTTCAAATTTGTACATAATTAAAATTGTTTAACCAGGGGGAGGGTGGATTTTCACATCTACCTAAGGCAGTAGTTCTTAACCTGTTTAGACTTAAGGCACTCCTCATTAAATTCAAGACATATCTAAAAAAATACCAGCTCTTAGCTTTCACTTTTTTTACTTCGAAATAATAACTGAAGAATTCTTCTGTTGCAGATAATGTTGTAATACTAAAGCAAGTCAGAATATTTTTGACACCATGGATTCCTATTTGTAATCTCTGACTGGATCCAGACATGTAGGCACATGTGGTCTGTGGCACTACAAACCTCTTTGCAGCACCACTAATGGCATGTGTTGCATGTTAAACCATATACCCCACTGCTAATTTGCAGCACTGGGACAAAATTTCTTGGTAGCAAAAAAGCCCCTGCAAAAAAAAAAAAAAAAGCTGCACAAAGCACATCAAAGTACTGTGTACCAAGAAAAGCACTGAGACAGGGGAGCAGGGCTCCATGCTGCCCCATCTCTACATGCTGCAGAGCCTGCACACTGAGGCACCCTGTGCCCCAGACAACCAAGCCCTGGCTGGCCTCAGTGCGGGAGCTCCATAGAGTACAGACAGGGGAGTAGGCATCCCAGGGCCATCTCCATGTATTTCTGCCTGGCTGGCTGAGGCACAGGGTGCCTCAGTGTGGGGACTGTCTGCCGGCTAGCCCCACATTGAGGCACCCTGTGCCCTAGCCAGCCCCTCTTGCAGCACATGAAACAGCAGGACAATTTGTCCTGCTGAAAACCACACCAGCTTGGGTGTGCATTGCAGCACAAAGTTGTGGCACAAATTTGTATCGCCACTATTTGTCCTGCTGCAAATGCATGAGCTTGCTCATGTGGATGTGGCCTGTGAGTCTGTGAATTGTGTATAGCACCCTGGTTTAAGGTGACTGGTATAAGGGATTAAAGACCAAAGGTCTTGCTGGAAATCAATTACATTTGTATGCCCAAATACCAGATAATTTTTTGGAAGTCTGAACCAAAAGGTTTTTGAATACATTGAGTGATCATGTCAAAAATGACTCTCTTTTTTCCTTTTCTCTTGCCCTTTTAATTATTCCTGAATTACTTGGGGTTGGTACTGACCCCTATATTTAGGTTACCTAATACTTCCCATTCTGGAAGTCTTACAGGTTTTATTTTAGAGGCTACAGCAAATCTAGTGTGTGCATCAGAACCTCTCAAATTCAACAGGGAAAAACACTTAAGGTAGGAAAGGGTCATTTTTCATCCTATAAATTTTTGTTTTATTGTAGCCTACCAAAATAGTGGAACAGTATTTCAAGGTTGGGACCATGTCCTCCCAAAACTTTCTATTACAGGCAGCCCTCTGGGAACTCTGGAATTCCTGTAATTGCATTAAAGACCTTGAGCTAAGCTTCTTCAACTCCTTCCTGACACAGTGGGCATGTCTACACATTCATTAAATGTGCAGTAGTTACTGTGCTTTTAGTTTATTATTTGCTTAATGATGTACTAACTAAACGTGCAATAACTACAGTTACTGCACAGAAGCACTAGCCCATGGTTTTTTAGTGGCATTTATTGTGAAGTAGTCTAAAAAAGTATTAGCATGGCTTTTGCTCAGCACGCTACTGCACAATGTTATTAGGCTACTGTGCATTAAATATTTTGTTTAGGTTTTCCCAGTATGTTGCCTAGTAAGCCTATCTATAGTACTTCCTGATTACACTAGTTTGAATCTTGCACAAAGCCCCAGCAGTCCATCTGGTCTTAGTCGCTGCATGGATCAAAATCTTCTCCAGGAACCTCCTCTCTCAGGGATAAAAAGAGAATTGAATTGGTTTTCTTTGACATACTTCTCAGTCTCAGCACACGGTGTCCCCTTACTACTTCCCCTGCTGCTCGCACACAATAGTGGCTTATGGCTGTCAATAGCAGCACATCAAGGAACAGATATCAGACATCTCTGCCTCAGTTCTGAAAATACAGGGTTTAAATTATGCTGAAATCTTCTTTCAGCTGTATGTAAGCGAATCAGATTTTAGCTTTTTCAGAAAGCCTAGAAAATGGTACCCAAAACCTACTGTATATTACATATTTAGCTCATAAGGCACTAACTTTTACAATATGTCAGATTTACAGTTGTCATAGGTAGCCTTGTTTCTGTGTTCAGTCACCTGATTATTTTGTTATTCTGGCCCTAGATTGCATTATTCAGTGCACAGAATAGATACACAGACTTAAGATTTCATGTCAACTATAAATTCTGTACTTGATAACGTGTACATTCTATGATGACACAACCACCCCAGGGGTGGTCATGATGTCCCTAGGCCACCATGACTGTGTTGGCTCCGCCCTATGGGCGGCTCCTAATCTCGTCTGCCACATCTTGTTGGTATAAATGATGAATTGGGAGACTGCCTTCAAGTTGCTGCTTGGTCACAGTCCTGACAGACTCCTCTAAGTCCTGTGGGTTTTTGGACCCCTTACTGGATCCTACACTCAGGAGGTGCCTTGCAGTAACCCCCAAGCCTTATGGGCTACATGTGTGGCTCCAAAACCACTCCTTTACTATGCCCAGTGTCTCCCAAATGGTATTTAGATGTTGTTTCTTGTGATGAGGCCTCAGTCTAGTTTGGCCTCTTGTTGTCAATGGACCCCTAGCCTCAGTAACTGCGCCCTCTGGTGCTGAGGTCTCATCATCCCCTGTTGCTGTGCTCTCTGGTGCTGGGCTCTCTGCCACCCTGTCTCTGTGCCTGGCACTGGGCTCTCTGGATCCTTAGCCTCAGTAACTGCACACTTTGGTGCTGGGCTCTCCACAGCCCCTGTCTCTGCTCCTCACTGTTGCTGGGGCTCTACATGGTAGTGTGCCCAATGAGGCCTCCCCCTCCCCAATAGCTTCATCCCAGTCCACTGGTATAAATAACAACAGAAAACACAAGCCCCTGGGGTACAACAGTGCAACAACCCTGGGGTCCACACTCTATCCCTTTTAAGGAGGCAAGGTTCTCTCACAGTATAATGTGCTTCCCACCCACAAGCATTTATTAGCTCCTATAGCCCCTTAATACATCCTACCAGCAGCAGAACAGGCAGTCAAACATCTCCAAATAGCTTTCTCTATAAGAGCTCCTTCTCCCTTGACTGTTGCCAGAAAACTAACCCTCTAATCCCAGCTCTGGGGCTTATATGGGCCGAGGGCCCTACCTTCTTCCAGTCAGCTGACCGGGTGCAGATGCAGGATAATTGCCTCATTTGCCTGCTGCCACAGCAACCTGCACCTGTGGGGGTTCTACCTGGCTCCTAAAGCCCTCTCTCTCTAGGCAGTTTCTGCCCTTAAAAGAGTACGCACACCTTAGTGCGCTGCAACATTCATAAATTGGAAACCTAACTGACATTCCCTTAAGTGTGTCCTTTTAATATAATAATGTTAGTATATTGTATATTATTCTATTAAGTATATATACATAATGACAGATGACATGGCTACCATTACTCTCTATATCAGGGCTGTCCAAATGACAGCCCCCAAAGCGTTAACCTGAGGCCCCCAGACTTCTGGTCCAAGCACTGCTCCCCCTGCTGCTGAGCTGCCACTACCTTCCAAGTCTTTGGGTTCCCCGTCCCTCCTTCATTTTCTGCTTTCTGTCCTCACCCTGAGGTGAAGGGGGGCAGTGTGACTGAGGGAACTAGCTGGCTCAGGTGTGGGATGGTTGAGATTCGTTGATCGAGGGATAGGACACTGGAGTGAGAGTCAAAGACCCCAGTTCTTATCAGCTATGTGAATTTGAGCAAGTCAACTCAACTCTAAGGTTCTGATTTCTGTCATATGCTTTGTCTCTCTTTACTCCTTACACTATAACAGTCCAACCCAGTATGGTCTCAGAAATGCCTAGGTAGGACTTTGGCAGAATGCAGGTGCATAAATTCATAGATACATAGATGTTAGGGGCTGGGAGGGACCTCACAAAATCATTGGGTCCAACCCCCCTGTGCTTGGGCAGGAAAAGCAAAAAAGCAACTAAGTTTATCATTGTTCCATAAGCTATGGAATTGAGTAGACATCTAAGACCAGGCAGAATTTTGTAGGCACTTACACGTATGTTCAGAAACCATTCAGTTCAGTCATCCAGGAATATTTTAGTTTGATGCCTTAGAGACACTTAAGTTTCCATAATTATATTTCTAGTGGATCTTAAATGCTTCCACAACATCAAACTAAAATATTCCTGGATGACGGAACCTAGTGGTTTCTAAACAAATCTTTAATTCCTATGAAATTTTGCTGTACAAGCTGAGATACTAGAGTTACAGCGCAGTAGCACTGGTGCATTTTTTTTTTTTGTGATGCTTATTGCACAGTACCCTAATAACTGCACAGTAGGCTATTAGCATGGTTTTTAACCACCACACTACTGTGCAGAGTTATTAGGCTAATATGTAGTGTTTCATATAGGTGTGCCCACTGAGATTTAGTCTATTAAGCCCCATTTACTATGGGAATTTAAATCCTACTCACAGCTGTTCAACCTAAATCAGGCTCTACTTGACCACTTCAGAGGTACTTAAGTCTCTACATTGACTGTATGGTGATCATAGAAACATAAATTCTGGAAAACTGAGTAGCTCTACTGTATGGAAATTTAAGTATTTTTTAGGGTTTAAGTTTGAGATGCCTAAATGTAGGTGATACCAAATTGGATATGCCCCAAATCCTTTTATCTTTCTTGCTTGCTGTGTTTTTGTACAGTATCTAGCACAAGGGATTCCCAGTTTTAGCTGTTGTATATAGGTGTCAAAATAACATACAAAATAACACAAGTAATAGCAATGCATTTGTATTCTTAAAAATAACTTTGCAGAGGGGCAAGGTAGAGTTCCATGTTCATTTTTAATCACCTCCACATCAAGATTGCACAGTTAATAAGTAGGAAGATTTAGAATCAAAGTCCTGTTGATACCAGTGGAGTTTCTCAAGATATATGCCAGTGTATCAGAATGCTGAATTCTATCTCTATTAAAGTCAGACTCAGCCTAGAATCTGAAAGTCAAGTAGCGTTCGCTTTCTGGATCATATGTCATCAAGATCATCAACCTGTTTGACTGTACAGGCCAAAACAGGTGTCTACCATTGATGACACCTGTTTAACTACTTTGGTTTCTATTTGGGTTGAAAAGGTGCTGATGATAACAAAAGCTAGATTTACTACTTAAACTTAGTTAACTCTCTTTAGACAATGAACAAGCCAGAAAGAATACAAAATATTGCTCTGTAGTTCTATTGTTGCATGGGTACAGAATTAGAAAAAAATACTGAAAAAGTAATAGTAAATGGCAAAGTTTAAATAGACACATTTGATATGATGAGTAAGGTGATGATTTTTCAGAATAAATAGCACTTTATGACTAATTAAATGTTTTATTTTGTAATTAAAGCTTTCTTTTTATTTATTGCTCCATCAAGGGGCTCTTGCGAATTACCGTGATGTATGTGGATCAGCACCAATCATTTATGCATATTCCCCATTTTCTCATAGACACTTATTGTTATATGGATGCTAATTGCACAGCTGCCAGTCTCTTTTATGGTCCTAGCCATATTGTTTGTGTTATTTATATCAAGTATTTTCTGAATCAAGCCTAGCTTCATGTTGAAGGGGAAACTATCAAACCCTTTATGGTAAGATTTCATATACTGCTTACACACTTATATTTACTTATGGGCCTAATTCAAATTAGGCCTTGTCCTAGGGTGTTGTAGATTGGAGCCAGAAATTGCTTAGTCTCCTATCTTAGAACTTAAGCACAGTAACATATGCAGACCATGTATCATAATTAGTGGTTACACAATAAAAGTGATCTGGCAATTCAAGAAGGTGAGTGGTAATGCCTTCCCTAAATAGAATTATTTTAAAGTCAGCTGTGAACACTTTAAAAATACGAGATGGAGTGAAATGCTGGAAATAGAGTGTAAAATGCTGAAACAGAGTGAAGGGTTAAGTCAGGGATGCTCATGTAAGTGGCTGGACTGCATGACCTTGTGATGTCCCTTCTAGTCCTTTCCTATGGTCTCATGAAGCATTCCACTCATTCAAAATATTGTACTTCAAGGATGGCAAGGAAGGCTCTCTACAAGCACACAAACACAGCTTTGTCTGTTGCAAATTATCATGTTCTATGCACACACTGGCCTGTGTTGTGAACCTGGATAATAATGATTTTGATGATGATATTGTGGTCAAATGTGCACCTGTAGTGCTGTCCATGAATGAAGTTAAATTAAAGCTGACTATGATGGTTTAAAGAATTCTGGAAATGAGTCATAGTCTTTCAAAAATTTCAATTCTGTTGATGGTGGTGAATACCCCAACATTTTTCTTTCTGTAGCAAGCTTGGTCATTAATGGCCTGCAGTGTTCTAAACCTGCACTGACACATGCCAGAAGCCTGGGGGTAATCATCATCATCTGTCTTCATAATCAGAACAAACCTCCCACCACATGAAAAAAAAATGAGTTTTATGTTCTTAGAAGACCAGTATGACACCGGTGTTCATTTCTATGAGTAACAATTTATCTGAGGAACGAGGTGGGAAAATTTCCTCCACTGCTCTAATCCCCTCCTGGACAAGTCTGGTAGGGGACTGGAGAAGTAAGGCAATGCCCCCTGCCCATTTCACCAGATGACCAATCCTGGGCTAGGAAACCATGGTGACCACTGCCTTGCTGCTCCAGTCCCCTCCCATGCCAGATATGGAGGGGTGCATACAAGGGTTCATTCTTGTGGAAGAGTTTCTCCTGGAGAAGGCAGTCCTGCGCCTCAACTGCATGTAAATTTTTGGAGGATCCCAGGATTCATGATAAGAACACCCAGTTTCAGCCATGAGTGGGAGGCTAATTAGCATATTGATCCTTGTTGGGGATATCTGGATTACACAAATACTGAGTAGTGCTGAGCTGTGGGGTCACTATGGTTTGAATTCTACTGGGGCCCAACTAAACTAACTGCATGGTAAATCACAAGCACTTTGGCTTTGGACTAAGATCATGCTTAGCTTGTAGTCTATATAAGTAGTTATAAAAGTACTGCTTAAAAGTGTGTTTATAAATTACCTGGGTTAAATCTTGTAGCAGTTTCAAAAAATGTAACTGTATCAATTATGGATGAACTAAATTATTACAGGCATGTTTATTTCAAAGTCAGTGCTTTCAGATTTGCCACTCACTTCCATGGGCTCATGGAGAGCAACGTTTAAAAGTAAGGAGTGTGGAAAGGGGCTGCAGGGGTAAGAAGTTGGGGAGCAGGCAGTGGCTTGGTTCCCCCCAATTTATTTACCCTGCTGTGGCAAACCTCTAATAATAATATTCAAGGCAAATTCAAGGCAAACCTCTAATAATTATATTCTATATCTAGAAAAATCTAAGAAATTTATAAATTTTCCATATATAGAATATATATAATTATTGGGGGATCATTTTATATTCAGGGTTGTCTTATATTTGAGTAAATACAGCATGTCCTTAACAGACATGGATAACATGGTACTGCTTGACTCCACATGTAATTTTACTATATCTGAAGGTAAAACAGAATAGAGACAAAGTGGAAGAAAATTAATTCCTGAAAAGTTGAAGGGGGGGGAAGGAGATGAGTCAAAGTTAAAATGGTATAAATAATTCCAAAACCATTCAGTAAGTATATCCACTTACTTTGGATAGACCAAATATTACAAAATATAATTTCTTAGATATGTTATTATTTCATTTGTGAAATCAATAATAGCAGCTGTTACATAGTACTGATTAAAACACCACAAGCTGAATGATAAAACACCACAAGCTTAATGATGTTAAATTGAAATAAAATTAAGTACAAATGTCAATAGTAATATGCTAGATAACAATAAGACTTGACAGTAGTAATGTATCATGCTTTGAATTCACAATGAAATAAAGTTAAAAAAATTAAATATTGGTATCAAAAAGCAAAAATATATTAAATTAAATAATGCTTAAAATTGTCAAAATAAATTCCTTTACTGAAATTTTCTGTAACTGACTTTTTTTCAGAATGTCTGTTTTACTGGACTTTTTTTTTTAAATCATTCCTTTTCAAATAAAGCAAACTGAAAAATAATGAAATCTACAAAATTCCAGGTTTCATCTTACTCTAATGGGAAGGCAAGTGTTAACGTATGTAAGAGAAAATTGTCATCAGATATTATTTTAATACCACCTAAAGTGTCTTTTTCTTGCTTAATTTATAGTTATAATATAAAGCTGTGTATATTTAAAATAAATTAACTTGAGGTTTGTAGACCACCCTAAATACCACATAAGAATTTTAGTTTCACATTGTAATTAATGAAAGTTTTTAGAGTAAAGGCTGATTAAAACTTAAGGATAAAAAGCTGGGTATCAGCCAGTGATTTTAGGTATGCTCTTTTCTTTATGATTAAGCTAACTTCACTTTTCAATACTTGAATTCAGGCAAGCACCATCTTGTGCATTGCTTAAAGGCAAATGTAAGTTTCCTTGCTGCAATATCCAACCTGGAGGCTGCCACAAAACAGAAACTTTCAACAAGTTAAGGCACAATAGTGTATGCAGGTAATTTGCATTCAAGCTACTAAGCCTAAGGGCAGAACAAAAAGGAGAATATATTTTTTCCCTGACAAGCAATGAAGTAGATGAGTCATGTATAAAAGCATTAGGAACAGCTCACAAAAATGAATGTATTTAAAGTATATGGTGCTTTACATGCTTGTGAATTGCCCAGCAACTAGGCAATTTTTTTATCACTTTGTTCAGTATCCAAAATTATTCACGAAATGTTTTGTGCAAATACATCACAACTGGTAGATTGCTTGCAAGCTGGACCCTGGGAGTCTTCCTGCAAGTGTTTGATATTTTGTATTGTGACATTGGCATTTTAATTTTCCCTGACAGAGAGCACTTTTATTAGCTTTTTTTACTTCAGCTTGAGAAAGAGTTACGTTTAACCAGAAAATGAATTTCATTTAATGAAAAACTGAAGCTCAATTAGAGTTCCAGAATTTGTCAAAATGAATTTCTTTGTCCTTATATTTTCCAATTACGATACCATGGACCATAGAAGAAAATTTGTTCAATCTAGACTGAAAGGAAAAGAACCATCTACTAAATTAAATATCACTTTCTCTAACATAAATTTTATTT